>NC_137169.1:70345427-70902845 GCF_951394435.1 Stenella coeruleoalba | reverse complement strand
GTTACATGACCTTGGTCTCTTTACAGTTGATTACAAGGAAACAAACTCTTCAACTCACCCATTCTCTCATCTTTTTTTAATTGATGTGGAAACATCACACTATAAACCATTGAGGACTACACACAGCAGGCTGGAGGCTCACAAATTATAATGTAGATGTTTTTAAAATCACTTGGTTCCCTCATTTAGCATGATGAGGTAAAACCCATACTAAGTTCACACAGACACACATCATGAACAAACACCTACATATTAAAGAGATAGCATTCTCCTTTTAAAAAATGGAAAAAGCTATTACAAAACGTTGAGATCTAAAAAGTGGTTTTTACAACTCCCCTTCCTTTCCTGAACTAACCTGAAAAATGTGCTTGCTTGATTCATTAAGGCCTATCCTGACACTTCGTAAGTTTAACAAAAAGTAATCATTTCCAGGACATAGTTTTCTCTATAATTTGGCCCAAATAGTGTCAAATATTCACATGAAATATATTTTCTTTTTGACTCACCTTGCCTGTATGAGAACACAAAGTAGTACAGAAGAAACATGTAGAAAATATAATCATATCATACAATTAAACTTGATGGAAAAAGTGAGATTATTAATTTTTAAAAAATCCTATGTCATCTCCTTTTCCCTAAAAGAAAATAAAGGTGCAAGTTACCTGTAATTATCAACAGCAATACTTGTAGAGAACTGAAATATTAAAGAAGCAATCCTGAAGCTCCTTAATCATCTGTGTATTGAAAAGTCTGTGGTCTTCTTTAGTTGTGGTCTTATTTGAAAAGGGAGACAACATCCCCCATGTTACCAGTAGCATTTTGATTGCCTATGATTGCTTATTTCAGAAGGGTTTCATTCCATGTTCAAAATGGTCTGGTGACAGTATCTGGCTGTAGCTGAGATATTTCATATTGTTTTAGATACAATATAAATTTTACCTTGAGGGGTAGGGAAGATTTTATTTATTAAACAATTTTGTCCAAGATCAAGAAATATCTCCAGATAGTCTTTGTATACCATTCACATTTAGCACTAAGATACAGTTAAAATTTGAAGCTCGGATTGTATTCAGAGTTAATATGATTAAGCTTGCAGGGCATGCTCTTCATTTCCTTTCTTCTGAAAACTTGTGCGAACTTGTATATACTCACATATCAAACCAAGAAAGCTATTTTTTCCTTGTCAAATAGTTTTTTTAAAGGAGCCTGAAAAAGGCACTGACTATGAAAAAAGACAATCCAATAATGGAGAGTTCAAACTGTTCATGTGTACTAATAACGAAATACACAAAAGTATTTTTCATTCTTTCTACACCTTGACAATGACAAAAAGGAGCCGACATAAATTTCCCCCGCCAGCGGGTTAAAAGCAGCTCTCAGGTTCACTGTAACTGTAACCTATGTCTAATAACAGCCTTTCAGTAGAATTTTAAAAAAAAATCAATATTATTACCAATGCATATCTTCTCTTGTTCTAGCCCTGAGAATATAAAATTGTGTTATATCATGGCTCATTTTAAGGGAAAATGAGTACCATATGTATTTCATACATAGTATTAAAGAGTTTGGATGTGTTTGTCAGGTTAACACTTCTGGTTCTAGTAGGGGATTTTGTTTTTCAGCCCTCTTTTCATTACTCACCTAGGACCTAATTTACCATCCTTACTCTGAAAAAATTCCCTCCAGTATTCAAAATTGGGCTGCTGGGGTACTTGCACGTACCCAGATTTCTGTCGAATCTGCTTTAAATGGGAGTATATGCACCTGAGAAATATTATTATATTCAGCTCTCACATGATCATTATCACTCCTAACACAACTAACATGAATGTTAGTTCAGTCTAATTTAGTTCATTAGCAGGATAACTCCTTTGATTTCTAAAGAGGCATCAGGACACTTTAATCAGTGGGTAGTAACAGCCTGTTTATTACCATCATTCATTTAACTTTTTCTCCTAACAGTGGTGTTTGCTGGGTGAGAAGAAACTGAATATAGAACAAAGCTCCACAAACTTTTTTTTTCTGGACTTGACTGTGTGCAGTGAAAGACTCGAGGCTTCCTTCATCTGTTGCCCTGGAATTTCCTCTGTTGGGCAGAATTGCAAGGATTAAGAAAGCTGTCCTGAGCATGTATTTCACTAAATCCTCACATGCCATTCAGAGTGGCTGCTGCCTGAACAAGTTCCTCCTGTTTGCACACAAGAAATGGCTGGTGCCGACAATTCAATAGAGAGCTTGCTTGGCACAGCGACTCAGGGTGTTCGTTCAGCTTCGTGCCAGTTGTTAATCCATTTGCTTTACATAAAAGATGGAAAATAGGGCTTTGTTACTTGAACTAGTTCTTTAGGCTCTGTGTAAAGGGTTTTTTTTATCACTCACTTTTTTTTTTTTTTAACAATTTCTAGCATCCTAATGCTTCTTGTTAGGAACTTGGTAATATGATTTCTACTACAAGGCAGGCAGGCACCAGGTTTACAGTACATTTATATGAACTGTCTGTCAAAATGCTGCATATTCCACCTCAGTTACAAAGCACGTCTCTGAATAGGGCAGGTCAATACAATAGGTAGAGTGGTAAAAGGAATGTGCCAGAAGCAGTTTTTATGTCTGTACTACTATAGGCAGCATCATTTTTGCCATGTCACTTACATATTTTTTTTCTAAGTGATTTTGCACGAAAGGAAGACAATACACCTTGAGCAGAACGAGGATTATACTGTCCCCAAGAGAATATGTGAAGGCAACCAGACCCTAAGATACGGTTAATGGGGTGTCAGAATTACTAGCAGACTTGTTGGCTTTGTGTGTTTTGTGCATTAATTTCCAATTCATTTTGGCAGTCAGGGTACTCCGTTACTCTAGATTTTAATCTTTCTGAAAGACAGGGATTTGACTCACAAAGAATGTGGCAGTGGTTGAAAGAAAGAAGGAAGCAAAGGGTGACTTGAAATGTGATTTCAGCATGAGAAGGGGGAAGAGGAGCTATGATACTGCATACATTAAAAGATGGATGGACTGCTCCATTAGTGGATCAGAAGTTTCTAGAATTGAGCCTAAAGAAAAAGGGCACAAGGACTGGGAGCATTTTTAGCTTAGTTGTTCAAACTAAGTCCTGAAAAATATTTAATATATATTCTTGGTGCGTATTTCACCTGCTAAAGGTTATGTCAGAGGTACATCTGGAAAATAAATGAAAGAATAGCATTTGTAACACTCTTTGTGAGATGGCAATACCCTCATTTGTGTTTTCCACTTTGCCTCTTGGTGTGCTCTGTATAAAGCTGTCGTGGGTGTACAACTCATGCACAGAGCCTCAGAGCAGTAGGGCCTGGCACTTGCTTTAATGCTCTACTGTCACAGGATCCAAATCCCTTTTTTTCCTCATAGGGCATGCTTTTCATGTATAGTGTAATCAGATTGATAGAATATGGCATCAGCCAGTGAATGTCTTGATCTTAAACAACTTGCAAAAATAGATTTTTATTCCTTTCTTTAATCCTAATTTGATGCTATTAATCAATTCCATGATTTAAGTTGACTATTAATATCGGAATCGCTGATTTATCAGAATGTATTTCCTAATAATAAGATTTTCTTTTTAGCCTCTTTTAAACTTCATTTTTTCCCAGTTTTTTTTTTGAGATATAATTGACATAGAACACTGTATAAATTTAGGATGTACAATGTGGTCATTTGATACACACACATATATTGGAAAATGATTACCACAATAAGGTTAGTTAACACAACCATCACCTCATAATTACACTTTTTTTGTGGTGAGAAAATTTAAGACCTACTCTCTTAGCAACTTTCAAGTATATAAAACAGTATTGTTAACTGTAGTCATCATGCTGAATATTAGATACCTACTGGGTTGGCCAAAAGGTTCGTTTGGTTTTTTTTGTAAGATGGCTCTAGTAGCACTTAGTTGTCTTTAACTTCATTCGAAACAATTTGTTAGGTTGTATGTGACGGCTGTCATATCAACGTGCATTTTAAAAAAGACATCAAAATTGGTGAATTTTTGGGTAGCCATTTTAATATTGAAGATGGAAGAAAAGAAGCAACATTTTCGGCCTACTATGCTTTATTATTTCAAGAAAGGTATAAACGCAACTGAAACGCAAAAAAAAAAAAAAAAAAAAGATTTGTGCAGTGTATGGAGAAGGTACTGTGACTGATTAAACATGTCAAAAGTGGTTTGTGAAGTTTGGTGCTGGAGATTTCTTGCTAGACAGTGCTCCACGGTCGGGTAGACCAGTTGAAGTTGATAGCGATAAGATCGAGACATTAATTGAGAACAGTCAACGCGTTATACCACACGGAAGACAGCCGACATACTCAACATATCCAAATCAAGTGCTGAAAATCATTTGCACCAGCTTGGTTATGTTAATCACCTTAATGTTTGGGTTCCACGTAAATTATGCGAAAAAAAACCTTCTTGACCGTATTTCCACACGCGATTCTCTACTTAAATGTAATGAAAACGTTCCATTTTTAAAACAAATTGTGCCGGGCCATGAATAGTGGATACTGTACAATAACATGGAACGTGGAGAAGAGGAAGTGGGGCAAGCGAAATGAACCACCACCAACCACACCAAAGGCTGGTCTTCATCCAAAGAAGATGATGTTGTGTATATGGTGGGATTGGAAGGGAATCCTCTATTATGAGCTCCTTCTGGAAAACCAAATTATTAATTCCAAGAAGTACTGCTCCCAACTAGACCAACTGAAAGCAGTACGATGAAAAGCATCCACAATGAGTCAACAGAAAACACATGATCTTCCACCAGGATAATGCAAGACCGCATGTTTATTTGACCAGGCAAAAACTGTGACAGCTTGGCAGGGAAGTTCTGATTCATCCACCATATTCACCAGACATTGCACCTTCGGATTTCCATTTATTTAGGTCTTTACAAAATTCTCTTAATGGAAAAAATTCAATTCCCTGGAAGACTGTAAAAGGCACCTGGAACAGTTCTTTGCTCAAAAAGATAAAAAAAAGTTTTGGGAAGATGGAATTATGAAGTTGTCTGAAAAATGGCAGAAGGTAGTGGAACAAAAGGGTGAATACGTTGTTCAATAAAGTTCTTGGTGAAAATGAAAAATGTGTCTTTTTACTTCAAAACCGAAGGCAATTTTTGGCCAACGCAATAGAACTTATTCATCTTATAAGTGGAAGTTTATAGCCTTTGACAATCATTTCCCCATTTCCTCCACCTCCAGGCTCTGACAACAACCATTCTACTCTTTGTTACTATGAGTTTGGCTTTTGTTTTTAGAGTCCACATATAAGTGAGATCATATAGTATATGCCTTTCTTTGCCTGACTTATTTCACTTAGCAAAACACCCTCAAGGTCCATCTATGTTGTCACAAATGACAGGGTTTCCTTTTTTTTTTTTTTTTATGGCTGAGTAATATTCTATTATTCTTTATCCATGGACACTTAGGTCGTTTCCATGTCTTGGCTGTTATGAATAACACTGCAATGAATACAGGGGTGCAGAAATCACCTTGAGATAGTGATTTCCTTTTCTTTGGATATATACCCAGATGTAGAATTGCTGAGTCATATGGTAGCTCTATTTTTAATTTTTTGAGGAACCTCCTTACTGTTTTCCATAATGGCTGTGCCAACTTACATTTCCGCCAACAGTACACAAGGGTTTCCTTTTTCCACATCCTTGTTAGCACTTGTTATCCCTTGTCTTGTTGATGATAGCCATTCTAACAAATGTGAGATAATATCTCATTGTGGTTTTACTTTGTATTTCCCTGATCATTAGTGATGTTGAGCATCTTTTCATGTACCTGTTGGCCATTTGTATATCTGCTTTGGAAGAATGTCTAGTCAGGTCCTCTGCCCATTCTTTAAATCAGATGATGATGATGATGATGATGATGACGACGATGACGATGATGATTTGCTATTGAGTTATATGAGCTCCTTATATATTTTGGGTATTAACCCCTTCTCTGATATATGGTTTGCAAATATTTTCTCCCATTCTGCAAGTTGCCTCCTCATTCTGTGAATTGTTTCTTTTGCTGTGCAGAAGGTTTTTAGTTTGATGTATGAAATTCTTAATAATTTTATCTTTGAACTTGTATAAATAAGTCTGTGGGGACAATGGAATATGCACATACATGCAATGTATGTGTCTATTGTTTCTTGTGTCCTCGTTCACATAGAACTTTGGTGATGCCTCATGAGCACAAAATTTTGATGGACCCATAATGTGTGGGAGTTCAGTGAGTCTCAAAGTGAGCACAAGGTAAGAATGTTATGTCTCTTATGAGGTGGTGGCGATGATTAAGACATAGAAGGAAATTAAAATATAGGGCAACACATAGCCTTTTTTCCTTTCATTCCTTCCTTACTCTTTAGTGAGGTAGAGAGTGATGATAGAATGTGCATGTATCAAGAAGTGAAATGAGGGCTTCCCTGGTAGTGCAGTGGTAGGGAGTCCGCCTGCTGATGCAGGGGACACGGGTTCGTGCCCCGGTCCGGGAAGGTCCCACATGCCGCGGAGCATCTGGGCCTGTGAGCCATGGCCGCTGAGCCTGCACGTCCGGAGCCTGTGCTCCGCAACGGGAGAGGCCACAACAGTGAGAGGCCCGCGCACCGCAAAAAAAAGTGAAATGAAAATAGTTGAGTTAGTTTCGTGTAGCATTTCCACTGTTCTGGTAAGAATAAAATGCAAATACATATCCAAGTTATGGAATATGAACTGTGTAATTTCAGCGATTCTATGTGACTTAAATGTTCTTATATTTGCATTTCAAATGGGCATTGTGCAATATAAAATAGAATAAAATTCATGCTAATAATTAAAAATTTTACTCTACTTAGGAATGACATTAAGTAGCAAATAAACACCAACACAAGTCAAGAGAAAGAGACCTTGGAGGAAAGGAAAAGAAAGCTGTATATTTTAGTACCATTATTTTGAACAACAGTCTCCATATTTTAATTTTGTACTGAACCCCACAAATATGTAGCTGGCTCTAAATGTAGGAAATATTTCTACCAGGGAAATAGAAAATGTGCTGTGTCCCCAGGTAGCATAAGGTAAACTTTCATGTTTCTAAATTATTTTATCTTTGAAGGAGTGTTATTCAATCTTGATTACAATAGTAAATGGAGCCCTTTCTTGTGGTATCAAGAATCAACTCAGGCAAACATGTCAGTCCCCTGTCATTGTTCTACTCAGCACAGCTCAGCAACATGATGGCTACCTCTCTGGTTATGAAAAATGATGTATTACCAGTTGCTTCCACGTGCTGCCTGCCTCCTGAGGAACAAGATGAATGGCTGCCATATAATGTGCAATGGAGGACTTGAGAGTAACACACTTTCATAATATGTGGTCAACAAGGAGAGTGTCATTTTATATTCTCACCAGCAATGTGCCAAGGGTTCTAATTTCTCCACATCCTCAACACCAATTTTTTTTTTTTGATAATAGCTATCCTAGTGGGAAAACTTACTTTATCTTTTATGTTTCATTAATATTTTTTCCTCTTTGCTCTGTGTAAAACTCTGGTGATATGATTACTAAGTGACATACTGAGTTGAGATTATTTTCAGTCCAAGAATATATTATTCTTTCTTTCTCACCAGATCTATTAGGTTTTTCAAGAGAGCATAGTAATACTCTGTGTTTGTAATTGCAGATTATGTGTATATGAATGTATATGCATGTTACTATCATTCTATTTGTTTTTGGTATATTATCGATACGTACTGCCATAAGAATACTGAAAAAGGTAGGCTAAGTATTCCTTTTGACATCTTATTTTTTACCAAAGTGACAGGCTTTTGTTTTGGGATTTGCTAGCGATGGAATCAATATATCTCTTTTTAACTTTCTGCACCGAGGTTCACATCATGTTGCACCGGCAATATGCTCCTATTAAATAAGACAAACAGGTGGCTCTATGTTTTTCGGTCATTTTAACAATTGGGTTCAAGTCCCATTCCCTCTTCTAAATTAAGTGCAAGGAGATCCATCACCCCGGCCAATAACTTCCGTGGCAGGTTGTGTGGACCTCACCATATAGGCTCCAGTGATCATGTGCGTGAATCATAGCATTTACGCTGCCTCAGGCACTGGCATATGAAAGCACAGCCTAGACCCAGATGATTAAGCTGTAGCATAAAACAACACTTCAGTAGTCAGGAACATGACAGCCCACAATGGTTTATTGGACCGAAGAGTATAACATTGTAATTTACTTCTCTAATACATGTCATATTTTCTCTTATTGTTTCCCCTTATGGAGTGAAATATGTAGGTAAGAGATTGCTGTACAAGCTTCATGTGTTATATCCCTCCAAAATTAGAGGGTAACAAACTGTCTTTATTATCCTGTGCCTTTGGTTAGCTACTACAAATCATAGAAACCACTGCAGGTGAGCATCTAGTGGTTTAAAAAGTCAAGGCAAACTAAAAGACTTCATGTCTCTGCCTGAAGCTATTTTTGAACTACAGTACAGCTAGACACAATTATTATACTTCCTGGCCCTTCCTTCTTATTGTACTTTCCTAACCATTTTTTCTTTCTTATTGACAGGAAACCAGGATTTATAAAGTCTGGCTCAATGCAAATATTTAAAGACTTAATTTTTTCCCTCCCCCAAAACATAACAATATAAGTTGAATCGTGTTTTGGTGAGTTTATTTTTCTTTTTAAACTGGAATTCATGGCTGTTCTCCAACTGAAAACAGCACTAGTCACAGATAATTTAAAGAGAATAGCTTGCTTGTTTGTCAAGCAAACATGTGTAATCTGATGAAATTATTAATGTCACAGTGTTAACTCTCTTCTCATAAATACAGTTAACATTGCTGACACTGCAATTATGCTCAAATGTTCCGGCTCTTTGCTTATTCGCTCAATCTGTCAGTCCAGTACGGGGGAGACAAATTGCGGTGGGCACTTGACAATGCACAAAAGAGGTATAAACCTCTTCTGATTAAACCTTGATGAAAGATTAAATGGTTCTGAATGCTTGCCAGATTCTTATGATATGACATTTTTAACCAGTGGTAATAAAAAGTTCTATTCAATAGAGGTTTTTTTAGAAAAGCTGATAAAGATGACATATATACACATATACAAGATGTGCATAGGCATGTGCTAGAGTAAGAAAGAGCACAGTCACCTCTTACCTTGGATTTAAACTTTGTAAACAATATCAATCATACTACTGGCTAGTTTTTTTTAACATCTTTATTGGAGTATAATTGATTTACTACATTGTGTTAGTGTCTGCTGTATAATAAAGTGAATCAGCTATAGACATACATATATCCCTATATATCCTTCCTCTTGCGTCTCCCTCCCACCCTCCCTATCCCACCCCTCTAGGTGGTCACAAAGCACCGAGCTGATCTCCCTGTGCTATGCAGCTGCTTCCCACTAGCTATTTTACATTTGGTAGTATTTATAAGTTCATGCCACTGTCTCACTTCGTCCCAGTCCCAGCTTACCCTTCCCCCTCCCCGTGTCCTCAAGTCCATTCTCTACATCTGCATCTTTATTCCTGTCCTGCCCCTAGGTTCTTCAGAACTATTTTTTTTTTTTTTTTAGATTCCATATATATGTGTTAGCATACAGTATTTGTTTTTCTCTTTCTGACTTACTTCACTCTGTATGACAGACTCTAGGTCATCCACCTCACTACAAATAGTTCAGTTTCATTTCTTTTTATGGCTGAGTAATATTCCATTGTATATATGTGCCACATCTTCTTTATCCATTCATCTGTCAATGGACACTTAGGTTGCTTCCATGTCCTGGCTATTGTAAATAGAGCTGCAATGAACATTGTGGTACATGACTCTTCTTGAATTATGGTTTTCTCAGGGTATATGCCCAGTAGTGGGATTGCTGGGTCGTATGCTAGTTCTAGTTTTAGTTTCTGGCTAGATTTTTGTAGTTGTTTTTTCTGAGAGGAAACAACATGTATTGAACATTACCAATATTATTGTCTTCTCTTGTCTTCAATCTCCTAGTGGAAAAGCTGCTCACAGTATCCCATTCATAATGAGTGGTCCCTACTTTCATTTTGTAGAATTCTTATTAGAATTTTTGCCATATCTATTCTGTCAGCAGTCAAGGAGGAGTAAAGATTTAGTGTATGCATTAATCTTTTGATTGTTAAGCTTATTTCGCCAACTTTTCCTTTTTGGCTTTAGAGCAAATAAAAATAGACCAGTTTATAATAATGGTTAACAATTACTTTAGTACTTACTATGCTCCAGTAGTGTTTCAGGCATTTTTAAATATACTTTAAATCGCTTAATTCTTATATGAAGTAACTCCTAGTATTTTTCTCCTTTTGTAGATGAGGAAACTGAGGCACAGAAAGGTTAAACGACCTTCTTAGAGTCACACAGCTAATAACAAGTGGAGTTAAAATTTGAATCTAGATATACTACAACATAAACTCATAATAAACTTGTAGATTAAGAGCTTATAACTATTCTTACCTTCTTAGATTTACAGATTATCATAGAGTTGTTTTGTTCCTTAAGATTAGACCTATTCCTTCTCCTCAAATTTCCCACCTTGCATAGATAAAGAAATCCTTGACTAAACTTCATGAAATAATTAGAACATATATTTAAAAGTCTATAGCATGATGGACTGGTAATTATTTGTGTTCATATTAAGAAGTACACTAAATTGAAAAGTTTCTTTAAATAAAAAACAAAGAATGCTCTTGCATTGCAGCACTCGAGTGCCTGGAACAAATGCATCCATTAAATGTGAGAAATGGGGAACGCAGATGAGGGGACCCTGGCTACCCAGACCATTTTGTTGACTTAGTTGGAGCAGATAAATAGAAATAATAAAGAAAACTGCAGCTTTCTACACAGTGTTATTGCCAAAACCTTGCTGAAAATTCAGAAGGAACCTATACAATCGGTCCTGGCCCCAGCCCTTTTGTTCTCTTTACATTTGGTGAAAAAAATTGTGTAGTTGTGCTTTTCCTTTTCTACTACGTACAACACACTGAAAAACTTGTGTGAGGAAAGATCATGCTAAGAGAATGCAGAGGGTTTTAAAAATAGTTAATAGAAGAAAAAAAACAATTACCAGGTAGAAAGGTGAGGACAAACAAAGCAAATTTGCCAAAGGAAAAAAAAAATGTTTTCTTTTTTAATTGTGTTAAACAGTTGTTTCCTACTCTGAAAGTTCATTATATTTATTTGTCATCAGGGTAATTGATCTACACTTGTTGCTAAGTCTGTTGCTTGCCTTCTGATGAACGGATTCATTAAATTCATTTCTAATCTCTGTCTTCTAAATTCAATAAGCACTATAAAATTTCTTTCCTTGTATGGGAATTCTAAGGTCTTTTTTTTTTCCTCAACAGCTTGAATTCCTGTATTCTGATTAAGATAGATGAAGTATTTGCATTCTATCCATATTCATAATCCTCTTTCAAAGTCAACCTAAAATAACACATTTGTTGCCCAGGCAGTCACAGGCAATGTGTTCGTATTGCTCTGAAGCTTTTTGTTTAGATGGATAAGGACCTATCCCTTTTCAAATTCAACAGAAGAGGTGGTCACTAGGTGAATTCAGGCTGTTAAGAAACCAGAGCAATCATTGTGTCTTTTGTCTGTGACAGAAACTGTAGTTAATGACCCCCCCCCCTTTTTTGCTAAAGAAAAAAGAGATGTGCAGTTGACAGACATTTTATTAATAGTTTCTACCAACTTGCCACGCATAAAAGGCTTTATTGGTTGCAATGCCAGTGTAAGGAAAAAAGTTCTTTTTGATGAAATGTTCAAGATGGTTGTTTTATGGATGAAAAATGAAGGCAATCTGTCTACTGCCACTGAAAGTTTGGGTTTCAACAATAAAACTATTGTGACATTTCCCATTGTGTTATTTAACCATCTGCCTCCTACTGGTCCAATCAATGATAACTTTACCTAGGTCTTCTCTACGTAACAAGAAAACCGCCAATATTGTCTCATGGTTAATTTACCAGAGAGATTTATTATTATTTTTCTTGAGAGATTTATTATTGATAAAGGTGTTTGCATATTTGGTGACTGCTGTTCTTTCTATAAAAGGGAAATTCTTTATTCTCATATTTGAGGGTTAAATATGCAGCTTGACAAACAACAGTGGATGCTTGTATCCCCTCAATAACTAGAAATCTAGAAACTGTTCAAGGAAGCAATGAGAAATGTATGCAATGACAAAGTCTCATCAAAAGTGTAACATATGACTTTAAGTAAGCATCTGTTATATTCCTGCTTAGCATTTAATGAAAAGCACATTTTCCAAAATGTTTTCTCAAAATGGGCATATTAAATCCATAGTTATCTGAATTAGAATTTTTCCCGTTAAATGCAATTTTTTTCTTTAAAGTAGATGTGTTGTTTCAATGATCTCTGCTCATCAGTTAAGAAGGGAAAAACACATTTTACCACATGGATTCACGATAAAGCAATGAAGGTGCTTTCTCATAGCTTACTTAATCCTCCATTACAAAGGGGTGAGAAGAAAAGGGATAGTCAATATTTTAATAAGTCTTCAGACTTTCTTGCAGCCCAAATGGAGTTTAAGAAATGTGAAACATGAGATACTAAAGCATTCTAATCATTGACAAACTTGCAAATATACCTGCTTTATTTTGCTTAGAGTAATCATCATTATTAATTTAAACAGCCCTCAGTATTTGCCTATATCTTTCACAAAGTTCAATCTTTAGAAGTCTCAAATAGCTCACGTTTTGGAAGAAGGCAGGCAGCTGGAAATGTGCTCTTTGCACATTGATCTTCAAGCAGTCATTCATTTTCTCTGGGAATTTTTATGTAAGCTCCCTTATTGGGAATATGCTAATGACATCCGCCATGATTACTGATTTTCTTTGAATCATTATTCCTCTGTGGGCAAAGCAATCAGAAAGGGAGAACAGGAGATTTCCTTCTTGCTTGTGTGCCTTCTTCAACCATCTGCTCTCTCCTGATTTATTTGAATAAGATCCGTAGTTTTTACATTCTTTACTACGACACTCTAAGGCATTTGATAGCTTAAAAGTAGTTAATCGTTATCTATGTCACAAATGTGGTTCTTGGTACATTCTAGCTGTAAACTTACCTACCCAGGGTTTACATGGGCAAATTAATTTTTTAAGTAAAAAATGGTAATGTGGGTTAGCTGCTTCATTATATGGAATGTGTCAGTTCTGAACACTTTTGCTATTAATGGCCTTGGGCACAGACGTTGCAAAAAAAAAAAAGTAACCAATGTATTAAAACAAAGTATTCCAAGAAAAGAACTGTGGATTCTCAATCTCCCAAGGTGAAGAAAAAAGTAAAACTGCAGAATGAGAGAGACAGAGAGAGAGACAGAGAGAGGCTATGTATAAAAGGAAGTGTTGACATACCCTTTTTAGAGTAACATTTGTAGGCATTTTGACAAGCATCTTGGACTAAGAATCAAGACTTCTGAGTGCCAGCCCATACCCTGCCACCAAAATACGGTGTACTCTTAGAAAAGTTACTTAATTTCTCCCAGCTCCTGTTTCCTCTGTGGTGACAGGAAATGAATGTCATAGGTGACATTTAAGGTTTTCTCCACCAGCAAGATTGTGTGACTGTATTATTTATTCCACAAAACACATTGTAGATGATGGGAAAGTTACTTTATGGTTTGGTTTTAGCATGTGCATTTGATCTTGCCCAGGGAAAAGCTGTTTCAAAATAACTATCTACCTTCAGAAAAGGCACTCAGAGCCTTCTGATTACACTTTTAAAAATGATGAGTACAGTCGAAATTTTAAAAATGGGACACCACATCTTGCTTCAGTTTACATGGAACAGATAAATTGCTAAGAATGTTGCTGATTGATAGAAGCAAGTCTTCCACATCAGTGAGTGAGAATCAGCAAGATTCTGACACTCCTAGCAAGGCAGAGCTAACTTAATATGCAGAATTGGCATTTAGGCAAGAGAGTTTGCAAAACTTGGGGCTATTAGGTCAGTGAACATTGTCAAAACATGAAGGAGATGTGAGTTTGGGAATGTTGACACTCTTTTGGTATTCAGCTCATTTAAAAGTGAATAGACCTGTTAATGTAAAATTGTTTCAGAAGGTGCCTGGATCTTGTCCTGCTCACCCAACAACTTCTCTTATTTCCTCCACGTTAAGAATCAGACTGAGAACAACCCAGCTGCCCCCATGTTTTAAAGAGTTATGGGATTTTTGAATAAGTATATAGCATCCACTGACCCAAACTTCTGATGATGAAACTGCTGGCTTGTGCTGTGAATGACCAGTGACCACTCCCTTCACCTTATAAATGTAATTCTTCTGATTCTGTGCATTTTCTCTGGCAACCATTACTGATTTGTGTCCTGGTTCCTGTTTGATAGTTCTGGCTTATTACAAACTGAGTGGCAAAGCCAAGACTTAAATAGAAATTACTTCACTGATGTGTTTCAGCTGACCAGAGACAAACTCGCACCCAAAATAACCTCCACTCCCTTCCTTCCACATATCCCAACAAAGGGAAGAAACATACAGGCACTCTGTCTTCCTTTCTGATGTACTATACAAACAGAACACTTTTGAGAAAAAGGACTAAAAATAGGAGAGCACAAGTATATCTTAATATTTCATGAGCTAAATTTCAAGGGCCTGAAATTGAAGATAGGCAGGTAGCCAATGATATAGGAGAGAAATATTTATTGCAATCATCGGCCTATATTTGAAGAACAACAAATATTCTTTCACTAGGAGTTCAGCTTTTGTCTATTGTAATACACTGTCTTGTAATTGTGATGTGCTGGGCAACCTGATATTGCATCTGCTCAGCTATCACGCTATTGCATTTCGTTTTTTAGGATTTTGTTTGTTTGCTCCATATATATATATTTCACAGATCTCCTGAAGATTGAATGACTGCCTCTTGTGATAGTTAGAAGTGTACAGCATTTAGATGAGGGTATTTCTCAATAGTACTAGGATTCTATATTTTTTAAAAAAAGGATTTTTTAGTTCCTTTTTTTCAGGTTTTATCTATTACTTACATATACTTTTTTTTTTCTAGATTAAAAAATATACGTTATATACTTGGTGTCAGAAGAGGTCATAATTCAAGTCATTTTATATTGCTCACATACTCTTCTATTCCCCAAACATATGACATTCCCGTTCTGTTTCTGGATGAGGAAAAAATCCAGAATGGAAGTATATTCATTAGTCCCTACATCAGCACATTTCCAATCGACGTCAGTAGTATACCCTGCATCAGCACATCAGAACAGTATCTGGACGGCAATATTAAATGCCTTACTGTTTAAAATGTCTTTCTGAACTGAGAATATTGAACAGTATATCCAATTTTGAGGATGATTTTATTCATATGAAATCAGTTTTTCAAAGTTTAGAAATGAAGCATTTTTAGTTTAGGTTTAAATATTGCACAGTGATGATTTTCAACGATTACAAACACGTTTGTCCTATAGCACATCTAGGCCCAAGTATTTCTCATTTACAATCCATTTTTTTTCCTAGCAATAATCTAAGTATTTCTAGGTTTTATTATATTTCTTACTCCCATGTGATATTGGTCAATAGACTGTCATTATCACAGTAAAGTTCTCTACATTTAACTGAATTTTGAACTTATGAAATATACACAAATCTACTTAAAAATTGGTATTAAAAAAGTTAATAGAATTTAAAGTGTTCTTCACTTCTTTGGTCATTTTACAAAAATAGTTATGTAAAAACAACTTCTCGTTTGTATGTTTAACATTTACCATTTGCTTTTCTTCTTTTATTTATTCAAACTATATATGCAAAGTCACAAGAGTTTTAAATATATTAGGTAAAGATAATCAAAATATTAGATTGGAAAAAGGATGAAAGAAATATCACTGAAGATTGGCAGTTTTATTTTCTATTAGAAACAGACAAAACAGTTATAATTAATGCACACTCTTTACTAAAATATTTCACTGAATTGAATGCATTTTGTAAGTATTTGTAAGGCAAATGTACTTTAGACTGACATATATGTATATTTTTCTACATCTCCTCTTCAGCCTGCCCATTTTTCAAGTAAGTAAGAGGTTATCTGAATACTCGGATAACCTTCTGCTTCAAACTTTAGAGTATAACCTTGAAATGGTTATGTGAGTTGACAGTATTATTGAATATACAACTTTAGCTCCTTTATACTTCATCAATATTGCCCATTTTCTAATATATCTTTAAATGTGTTTATATTGCTTGAAATTCAGGCATGACTAGGCCCCTTTTATATTTCTTTGTTTTCAGTTCATGCAATTAGCCTGTCCGGTACTTGTGTCTGGTCATCTCAACACTTCCTACTACATTTCTAAAGTCTTAGACACTTTCAAACAGGTACACATTTTGTTGAAGTTACTTTTTCCCTGTTGAATCAACAGTCACAAAATAGAACTAGAAATTAAAGTATTCAGACATTTAGAAATCTGCCAAACATGAGACAGATTTTCTAACTCGTATATCCAAAGCATGAGAAATGCATCTCCATGTACAGTCCGAATGAAAAAAGGACAAGGGGGAAGACTTCTATAACTCCGGAAGCAAAAGATAAATTCAGAATCTGTGAGTTTTCTGGGAGAAAAAAAGACATAGTGATTATAACTTGATATTCATTTTAAATAATTCACTTCTATTCATTAGCAGTATACATTTTATTGAAATTTTATCCCTTTGTAGTAAATGTTCCTCATTAATCTATCAATAATTGGATTTGGCTTTTAAAATCTCAGAATGTGTATTTTTTTTTTTTTTTTTTTTTTTGTGATACGCGGGCCTGTCACTGCTGTGGCCTCTCCCGTTGCGGAGCACAGGCTGCGGACGCGCAGGTTCAGCGGCCATGGCTCACGGGCCCAGCCGCTCACTCCGCGGCATGTGGGATCCTCCCAGACCGGGGCACGAACCCATGTCCCCTGCATTGGCAGGCAGAGTCCCAACCACTGCGCCACCAGGGAAGCCCCCGGAATGTGTATATTTTTCTCTCGAATAGTTAATACTTATGACAAAAATGTTGATTTTTTACGATTCCTTTTTGGACTGCCTTCAAAGACAACTTTTGAATCACACAAAAACATCAGATCTTTTCAACCAATGGGCAGTGTGTCAGGGGTTGAAATAGAAAGATGACAATAACTTGGGTCCTGATCTTGAAAATCAGCCTTATAAACAGATGATGTAGATAAAGTTCAGGAGGGTCAATGAGAAGGATGCACACACATGGGTTTTTGACCACATGTACACTGTCTGACTTATTAATCCAACTCACTAAACATGGCTACAACTACCTTTTGCCTCGTTTCAAAACCAAACTCCTCTCAGAAATTACAATCTCCTCTTGCTGAGGATGTTCAAAGGAAAGATTTAGGCATGTTTTCACAAGAAAGTTAGCACTGTGGCTTGTATATGAAAGGCATCAAAAAAATTGTTGAAGCCGTACATGCACACAAAGCATGAGGAAAGCGTTGTACATAGGGCGGAGGTGTTGGCTCCGTTGATGTCTAATCTCTCGTGGAGGTTAACTCTTGAGTCTTTACTTTTACGTGCTGATTGTCTTTGATCTTCAGTCCTTCACTTGATTCATCATTTATACATGATTCATTGATAGGTGAATCAGGCTGGACTGCTAATCAATGTTTACTTGAGTGGATCTGGTTCTCTCTTTCCCAAATGCTTGTTTAGTCTTCGTGGAGTCAGGGGCAGTGTTCATCAGCAAACTTCCTAATGCAGAAAGGTTACACCACTCTTTGGTACCTGCTGATACTTTTGTGTACTCTACAGCAGTGCTAAGAGATTATTATTTCCCTAGGATACTTGTGCTCATTGCTCTTGAGGCATCTTAGAAACGCCTCTTTAAAAATAAAATATTGCATTTAAACCAAGCCACACAAGTACCATTTAAACATATAAAGGAACATTTTGATGTTTATATTCTGCTTCAATAACAAATATACTTCAAAGTATACCATTTTAATATGTGACAGAAAACTTTTGTCACAAACATATTCCTAAAATCATTTGAAATCTTAAAACAGGAGAGACATGGAAACTCTAGGCTTTTAATTTGAGTTAATTTTGCCTTTTCAGACAACCTCTCTTATAGACCTTTACATTTTTCCCTCTGAATTCTTCTGATCTTGAAAATCCCCTTACGATTTTGATTTTTCTCAGTTTCTAATTACTGTACTCCACTGTAAACTTATTTTCATTCTTCAAGCACTTTAAAAAAAAAAATTCCAAAAAAAAAAAAAAATTCCTTGCTTTTCTTCTTTAGACTCAATTTCCCAGTCTAACTGAACTAACAATGTTCTATCTAGGGGCATTTGAATATCATAGCTTGTCAGAGCACTCAAGGCATACGGTATATTTATCATCCTATAAAGTTTTTAGTTTTTCTTCTGAATTGCCCTCTGAATCTGGTTTCTGGCTTAATTAATAAAATAAGACAAAAAAGGAGTAAAATGAAGACAAAACTAGATTTTCCAGATATTTTATGCACAGAATCCTTCATTTGCTTATACTAGCTTCACTCAGATTTCACTTACGGGAAGGGTATGTGAGATATGCAAACCTCCTAGTTTTGAAGGGGAACAAATAAATGATATTTGGGCATTTCAAAATTGTTTTTTTAGTACAGTGCATGGAAAGATGAAAAATTATTGTAACAATACATTTTCCTTTATAAAATGGCGCTTTTTTTCCTTTTAAGAGGCTGTGCTTTATGCCAAGTCGTCCTGTTCATGAAGCAAAAACCTAAAATCCTACTTCCGTTGTGTACAAGATAACCTGCTATACACTACTTGTAACTGAATCAAAACGGAAGCGAATCATAGTTTAGAGAAGAAAACTAAAAGTGGCTCTTCCTGCTACTGGTTTTACTCAGCAGTAAAGAGAAATCCTTGCAAGTGTTGTTTACACAGTACGAAATCCTTGTAAAGTCGTAGTGGAACAAGTCTGGTATCTGACCCAGCCTTTAGGGCTCCTTAAACACCTGTGGATTTATGGAGTTCAGATGTCTGCAAGGGTCTGTGTGGAAGTTCATTCAGAAACCTGGAGCCCAAATAAAATGATCTGTTGACATGGGCAAGCTGTTTTGTTTCTCTGTAGTCCAATCAGCCTTTTGAACTTTTAGGAAAGAAATTAAGATTTAAGAATGTACTCTTTAAATAATTAGATTTAACAACAAAAAATGTGGAAGTATTTTTTATTTCATTGTGTGATTTTGATCAATTAATCTTTGAATTTTATTCTTAAATTTAAATTTATAAAAGCCAGATCAATAGGGGGTTTATTCCCCTACATTATGTGTGTATAAGTAGCCCCCAGCAGGTATACACACACATCTGGTGAGGGGAGCTGGCCCTTTTATACTGAAGACTTACACAATTTAAAACATGAAAATCTATACTCTTTGGAAACCTATACCCTTTAAAAATGATCAAATATAGCCACAAAGTTGTCTTCATTAACTCCATTACAATTGCTTTCATTTGGGGATTTGACTTAACCTTTTGAAAATCAAGACACCATGATTTAGAGAACATTTTTCAGTCTTATTTCAGAGAGCTTGAAATGAGCTTATTTTATAATTGTTAAACATGTGTCTTCCATTTCCATATGTCTATTAAAAGCTTTATGAAAGGAAATATGGTTGAAAACACCTTGTTTAAACTCAAACATCAAGTCACATCCAATGTAAAAAATACTCTTGTCAACATATCTCCTATTTTTATTCTCTAATCATTCTGTGACTGACAATATGTGTGGAGATGTGGGTAAGACTTCACAGTGTCTGGCTTCTTGATTCTGTTTACACATTGTTTTTTTTTTTTTCCTTTTGCTTCTGAAAAAGAACATATATTCCCATGCAGTTTTGGGTTTATGTAGTGTTATCACTGAAAGAATAAATTACCCTGAAGTACAAATAGCTGTCTATCAGATAATAATTTGGCTCATTTATGTACTGTTCTGCTCCCTTTTAAAAATTTATCCCAGGAATATTCTGTAATTTGTCAGTACACTTCTATGCTTCTAAAGGCACCAAGGTCCTGAGCATTCATCTTGGCTGTTTCATATTCTTGACTGATTCGTCCATCTTGTTAGGATACACCAACCACGAATCTTTTTTTAAATGGGTTAAAAAAGATTCAATATGAAAGGCACTTATCACTCCTAACTTGAACTTAAAGGTCTAAAGAGTGTCTCATAGGAGGCTACATAAGACAGACATAGTTTTAGAAATGATCCTGTGATGTTCACGTTAGGTTTGGGTTTAGGTTTCCTAAAACAGCTCATGGAGAATTATTTTAGTAGTGAGTCCATGTTCTGAGGATTATAGTTTTCTACCCCTTGTGATGTCACATGGTGGTCAACTTTGTAGAGTAAGTGTGAAGACAAACCAAATAAGAAAAATAACCCCCAAGGCTTGGGTATATTCATACATAAACATATTGGAGAAAGCAAGAGGAGTCAAGGAGGAACTCGTGACCAATTTAAATAAAAGTAGAGTGGTGTATAATAGGTCTCTGTGTGCTTAATGTAAAATGTAAGGATGTATATCATGCAGGTGTAAGGCTTAAAATGATAATGTATAAGAAGGAATTATCTATATCACATCTATAAACAGAATCCTACCTAAGGTCTGCTCTGTTCATAAATACGAAGTAATGATATATTCCTGCTGTGATATATTTGGTCAATTTTATACTTATTATTATCCTACTAGCATAAAGCACTGATAGTGATAGAAACACAAGTGAAAAGCAAAGGAAAAAAACTCAGTGAATTCTTTCAATGTAAAGTGGACACAAGGCAATTAGTATATGTGGCTAATTCAGATATTTTGGCTTCGGCTTCAGAATCATACAGACAAAACAAGGTACAAATGGCTATTTGCCTAATTTCTGTATAATAAATTACATGTGTGAGTTCAGGTAAAAAAGATAGTAATTATATATTTTTGAATTAAAACATTTTCTCTAATGCACATGTTTTACTTGGGTAGCAAAAAAATAATACACATTTTTAAAGTGGATACTGAAATGAAGCCTCCACTAGCACTTTTCCAAGCGAAAACAATGCAGAAAGATACAATGCTTTTTTAAAACTTTTTTGAGGCCACAAACTACATTCTATGTCAGAAATAACCAGTATGTTTCTACTAAAGACAAAATAATTGCTTAGTGCAGTCATAGCAGTGCTAAAATATCAAACACTTTGATATTTTAAAATAATATAAGCAGTTGGTATGTTGGGTTTTTATTTTTCAAGGGAATATTTAACCTTGTATAGATAGAGACTTTTCAGGCTGAAACAGGGATTAGTGAGGTCTGTTAGGAGAAAAAGAGCTGTAGAAAACAGAATTTGTGGACACAGTGTGTCTGGAAACATCAATGGAACACATAGATATGGGTGGAAAGATCCTAAAGATTTGCTGGTAATTGGCTTGAAAAGATGGGAAGTGAATCTGGGTGAGATGGAGGGGAAGAAACAGGGAAGGACTAAATATTTAGGGAGGGTGGAAATAAGGAGTAGGAAAACAAGGAATCTACATAGGTGTAGCTACAAAGTAGTTGGATGTACTCTGCCGTTTTCAAAGTGTTTTCTGACCCTCTTTGAAAATAAGCCCATACTATAAACGGGGCCAAAAGTGGGTTAGGGAACATTGTAATCTCATTTCACCTTATTTTGCTATGTGCCAGAGATCTCAGCAGGTAGGTCAATTAACTCCCATTAGTTAAATGAGAAGAAAATGAGGTTACCCAGATTAACGAAACACAACTCTTGGTTCTCCTCCAAAACAAGGGGAGGAAGGCTTCTGGCTGCCCATAGCTGGTCCAGCCCCAGGCAACTATCCACTTGCCCAGGAGCTTCTGAGCTAAGGACCATAGCTCCTCCCTGCAACCTCACCAGAGACAGTGGAAACAACCTCAGAAGGGTGACTAAAGCATTAAAAGTGAAGTTGAATATTGCATTATTCTAATTTCTTTCTCTCTTTTTATGGAATTAATGCATAAGCTTCATGGGGAAAAAATTTCCCATGTGATTTTACATCTGAGATAATTTGAAAAGGAGTGTTTTTTTTCCTAAAGCTTGAATTCTGTGGAATTATTTCCCTGTTGACAGTTTACTGGGTTTCCTATTTCAAAAACTGCAATTAGCTCCTCTATTATTTTCACAAATAACTTCCCAATATCTACAGTTTTTTTTTTTTTTGGTACGCGGGCCTCTCACTGTCGTGGCTGCTCCCGTTGCAGAGCACAGGCTCTGGACATGCAGGCTCAGTGGCCATGGCTCACGGGCCCAGCCGCTCCACGGCATGTGGGGTCTTCCCGGACTGGGGCACGAACCCGTGTCCCCTGCATCGGCAGGTGGACTCTCAACCACTGCACCACCAGGGAAGCCCTACAGTTATTTTTAATATGTTTAAAATGATTGTCAGTAGACACTGATAGAAATAACTGGGAAACATTTAATGAACAAATATTTTTAGTGTTACCCAAAGTTCGAATTAAATTTCTTTAGTTTGTATCTATTGTCAACATTATTGAGTAGTTTTACTGACAATGACTGATTTTAACAGAAAGTAACGTAGGGCTTCCCTGGTGGCACAGTGGTTGAGAGTCCGCCTGCCCATGCTAGGCACACGGGTTCGTGCCCCGGTCCGGGAAGATCCCACATGCCGTGGAGCGGCTAGGCCCGTGAGCCATGGCCGCTGAGCCTGCACGTCCAGAGCCTGTGCTCCGCAACGGTAGAGGCCACGACAGTGAGAGGTCCGCGTACCGCAAAAAAAAAAAAAAAAAAAAAACAAAAAAAGAAATAACATAAATGCTGAAATACACATATGTTATAATCTGGGCATACAAAAGTTTAGGGCATCTCTTCATTACTATAATCAATATATTGGCAAAATTACTCTTACAAGTAGTAGTCAACTTATTTTAAGACAGTATATTGTGATGGTTGAATGTGGGCACTATTATCAGACTGACTAGCATAAATTCCTGAACTGCGTGACCTTGCCTCTTTGCACCTCAGTTTCCTTATCTGTAAATGGCTTTAATAAAAATCATACAACAGATAATTTTGTTGTGAGAATAAAATAAATTTATAAAAAGTAATTAGTAGTTAAATAATGAATGCTAGCTATTACTGTTGATCTATGATTATGATGAACAAGGAGAAGCAGCAAGTAATGTTGAAAAAAATGTGTACTTCCTTTCCCCAATATGTTTATCTATACCTTCTGCTATTTATAAAATATTTCCCAAATGTTTTATATAGAGGTAGGGTAGGTTTACACCATATGTTCTGAAATAAAACTTATATTTGAAATATTACTCTATTTCACGGCGAATTGTCAAGATAAACACCATATAGCTCCTAACTGACCAACTGAGAATATTTCAGTTTCATCTGGTAACGTTAGATTAGGCATCTACATTTTTGATATAAAAGAGAAATGAAGGTAACTAACATATGCTGTGCCAAATAGCTGATCTTTTACCTTATCTAGTCTTCATAATAATCATATGAGTGTGATACGATTTTGTCTATTTTATAAATGATAAAACTAGGTTCTGGGAAGTTTAGCTGCAAGACCAAAGTAACATGGTTAATAAATGTCTGATCCCATTATTAATACCTAAGGCTGCATCACTGCCCTTGTTGGTTGTTTACTAGGTGAGAGAGTATGGTGGAAGGTAGGTAGGTCATTCTAGAGCCAGTTAGCATGTTTCCACCCTTTTGTTGTATACCAGGGACTGAGCTTGGGATCTGCCAACTCTGTCATCAGCTGGGTGACCCCAGCCCACAACTTAGCTTGTCTGAATTTCAGTTTCCTTATCTATAAAATTCAGAATTGTCATGAGAACCAAATTTGATAAGGTCCAGAAAATACTTTGCATACAATTTAAGGTAAAATTATGACACGTAATGATAATTTTAAAAGGACGATCTTGAAGTTGAGAGAACAAATGAAGACATCTGGTAGGTTGCTTAGAGTATGATGTAAAAATGAAGTAATTTGCACTATTTCATTCCCTATCTCCAAACCTTAGGTACCTGATGCTTAGAGAGTATATAAAGGAGCTTAAGAAGAAATCAAAGAAAAGGCAAATATTTTAATCAACAACTCTAATCTTGGGGACAAAAGCCAAGAGACATACAAATTGATTATAAAATAGATTAAAATGCTATTTATGTAATAACTTTCAAGCACAACACACATCAAGATAATTTATAAAGAAATAGGTTAAATACTGATGGTGAAATAACTGTACAGCAAAACAGAATACATTAAGCACTTACATGTAACTCACCGTGCAGTTTTAGGTATTAACACTCATGTTATTGAGGAAGAGATGCAATGAAATGGAATGCATCTAAAAAGCATCCCATTTTTGGCCCCACTGAAACAAGGAAAAAACCCTCAGATAAATGCATGCAGATGCCGGTATTTTTCTCATAATTGCAATGATCAACAAGCACCACCCAAAATGCTAAAAGCAATCAGCACAAACTTTGAACCACAAAGAAACACTGATGCCCGTGTAGAGACATGCTTGGGGTGCATATTATAAGGGAGAATCTGAACACTGCTGCTATTAATAAGACTACAAATTGTAGCCCATCAAACCAGAAGGAGCCTTGAACGTATTTTCTGGGAATTGCTTAAGGCTTAAACACCAGGGACTTGAAACAAACTGTTCTTATCACCTTTTTCCAAACAGAGATTAAGATTTACAGTGAAAGTGCCAGCACCAGCTGCACTTAAAGAAAGCACCACAGGTCTCCACAAACTCCAAGAAAATGGAATGGAGCCCAGTTCAAGCTGGAGGTGTCATCTTGCTCAAGCCAGCTGGGTGACACCATGCTGAAAGTGATGAGGTGCTCACTAAAGTGGATGAACAGAGTCTCATCGTAGGAAACTTCCAGTGGCCTCCACAGAACCAGCTAGAACCCTGCACATATTGCCCAGCCTGCCTGGACACAGGAGCCAAGCATGAATTCCAGCATCTCTAATCTGGTACTTCACCTTTCAGATTTTCCCCACAGTGGTTTTAGTTGGAGATGATGACTCCTCTTGTCCATTGCACCTATTTACCACTTCTCCTGAGGAATAATTATCACATGATGCAAAGTGTTGAACACAGACCCCTTCTGAAAGCAGAGATTAAAACAACAACCACTGGGCTTCCCTGGTGGCTCAGTGGTTGAGAGTCCGCCTGCCGATGCAGAGGATGCAGGTTCGTGCCCCGGTCTGGGAAGATCCCACATGCCGCGGAGCGGCTGGGCCCGTGAGCCATGGCCGCTGAGCCTGCACGTCTGGAGCCTATGCTCCGCAACGGGAGAGGCCACAACAGTGAGAGGCCCGCGTACCGCCAAAAACAAACAAACAAACAAACAAACAAACAAAAACAACCACCACTAGATTAAGGTCTATCTTAAAAAATAAAAACAAACAGAAACCCAAGCTGCATATAACACAGATGTACTACACCTATGGGAAACAAGCAAAAATCACACCCAAACATACAAGAAATGTTCTCTTCAATTCTGCAACACAGCATCAGATTTGTTCCATCATATTTTTCATACCTCTTCCTATTGAAACCACACAAGACAATGTTATAGCCAGAACTACATTATAGTGACAGATCATTTAGAAATGTTTGCAGCAGCCCTGGTAACTGCTTTTCAAAACAGAACACGTGACATGACCTAAAGCAGCTGAACCACTAAAATAAAGAAAACACACTTTTTTTTCCTATGTCTAAAATGATAACTTTACCAAAGTTTTCCTGATGTTAGACTGTTTAATACACAGCACACTGATTATCCAATATACAGTATATTTATTCAATGTTCCTGTGCATCTCTTCAGTTTTTCACATGATTAGTAAGTAAACTACTGAATCTATTATCCAAATGAGGCAGTGCCGGGGAATATTATCCTGTCGCGAACTTTAGTAGTTTGTGTAGTCTAAATTTCTTTTCTACCCAAAGACTTCTACAACAGTCATGAGTCTGAAGCCATTACTTTGCCAGGAAGCTTGTTTCTTTGCTGTATAACGCCACCTTTAAAGAAGTTCTTTAATAGACTGACTGAAATCTTATATTCACATAATCTCAATGCATTGTTCCAGTTCTACCCTCTGTAGAAACAGAATAAATCCACCTCTTCTTATACATCTTTCCTTCAGGTTGACATGAAAATGTTATTTTCTCTCAAAACAGTCAGATATTAGTAGTAATCCTCGCTCCATGACTTATTAGCCTAGTGTCCTTTTGGTCAAGTTACTTAATCTCTTAGTGCCTCCATTCCTCATTTGTAAAATGGGCATAAAAATCCATCGTGGAGGGTTGTTGTGCTCATTATATGATATGACACATATAAACTGTAGTGAAGTGCATGGTGGGTAGAGAGTATTGGTTCAAAAGTAGGTTGCCAGGAACTGTCAACCGATCTGGAGAACAGAAGGGAAAGTGGGTCTATAAACAGAGTAGATAAATTTTATTTTAGACAAGTTGAACTAAGGTATGTGTAGGACAACCATGGGTATTTCTACTGGGCAGCTTGAACACAAGGCCAACATTTAGGTAGTCTAGGCTAGGCAGGTAGATCTGGGCATCAGTCATATAAAAATACAGTTTGATCCATGGTTGTCATGAACATTTCTGAGGTCAAACATTTCGAATGAGAAAGCTGAGGACAGAATCTAAGAAAATATTGTCAGAGTAGGAGGGGCCAGATGAGGGGCTGGAGAAAGACGTAATATGATTACCAAAAATCCACAGGGTCTCTTACGTTAAAATAACATAATGTTACCTGAAAGATGTAATGAAAGATGTGTAATGATGCACTGCAAACTGGACATTTAGCAAATCTTTAAGTAGGAACTTAGTGAGATTCCAATGGAATGGAATGGCATCCATTGTAAGGAGTTGAGAGGTCAATGGAAGAAGAAAAATGGAAGGTTACTGGGCACGCTATTCTTTCAATAAATTTGTCACACAAGAGAAGGAGGAAGGATCTTGGCATGAGGGGAGGGAGCATAGGTGGAGGCTTTCACTTTGGAAAGAAGGAAGGCTGTTGTTTCCATAGTAAATCCAATCCATCTTTTTCTCCTCTTTTTGAGCACTGGAAGAATATTTGCCTCATACCTAGATTTCTAGAATTTTGGGCACTCTCTACAATTCTTTTTTTTTTTTTTTTTTTACTTAGAGTAGCCCATCAATCATGTATTCAAGTTCTCTCAGTGGTTTAAGGAATAATAATGAAGACCTCAAAGATGTGAATTAGTCTGAAAGAGTCAAATGATCTTATTCTCCTCCTTTTCTTTTTCTTTTTTGGGTATATGTTCTTTCCAAACCATGAATTTGTTTTAAATTTAAATATCTAGTGGGAAGAATATTCTACTCAGTGGAAAAAATAAAATCAGAACTAGTTCCTCAATGTTGGCATAACTAGGATTCTCTGACATTGATGGTGACTCTTCGTCCTCTGAACACTCACTGGTTTTCTTGTTGTGGCAGAGAACTTTACCTTCTAGAATAGAAATGGAAATACATGGCTTCTGTGACCCTACTACCCCATTCCTGCACTATGATCATGACACTCTTTCCTACACAGATTGTAGTGGCCTTAAAACTTTTTTAAAGAACCTGCCACTATTAACCGAAGTTGACACTTGAATTGACGACAGTTTGATATTCCTACACTTTGTTCCTTTTCTATCTATTTGATCTACTTGTCCCAATGTTTACCCTACTGCTTCCTTGTCTTTCGTACTTCTCTGCCCATCTCCCATAGATTGCTGTTTTTCTCCTTAAGGAAGATGAAATCATTTACAAAATTATTAATGGTTGCAGCATTCTTTTTTCACCATCCATGAAATGATGGAAATTAGATTAAAATTGGCCCCATTTTTATTTCAAGAAATAGAAAAACAGAGACTCCTAGTTCCCTTTCATAAAATATTCTAAAATATGCATAAATGTTTAAAAACTTTTTGAGAAAGATCTCATCTATTTAGCTTAAAGGCGAGTTGATACCTTTGAACAAAGATGTCAGGCAGCGAAGAAAGAGAAAGAGCTACTGGGACTTGGACCAAAGTAATGGAAACTGTGATGGTCAACCTGGGCTCAGGGGAGGGGCTGATTATCCACACTTCTTTTCAGCTAAGTTCACATGCCCAGATAAAAGAACCATTGCCATCTTATACTTTGAAATACAATAATCATGAATATGCTATGGGTATATTTTTATGCCTATGAGTATATTTTTCAAAAACGTTCAGGCATGAACTTTTTTTAACTAGAAGTTTAACATTTTATTACATTTGTTGACTTTGAAGTACAAAAACTGATGTCAGTGATTTCTAGAACAGAAATAGAACACTGAAGCCTTATAAACCTAAAGAACTAATCATGTTGACTTTTAGGCCCTGAGTCCTCAGTGCAGGGATCACAAACCACCTAACAAGGTGTTTTGCTAGAA
Organism: Stenella coeruleoalba; assembly: GCF_951394435.1. NCBI lineage: Eukaryota > Metazoa > Chordata > Mammalia > Artiodactyla > Delphinidae > Stenella > Stenella coeruleoalba. The sequence goes on along the minus strand of NC_137169.1, from coordinate 70,874,266 downwards.
AAGGTTAGACTCCAAACTGGTGGCAACATATATCTCTGTCAAAGTTACAATCTTTCTCACTTTTACTCGAATCTACATAAAATAATGAAAAGTGTTCATCATACTCAAAACTCAATCTCCAACAAAATGACCAGTAATTGAAAAAACAAAGGTAATTGGCCATGAATGATGGAAGAAATTTTACTAAGGATCTTACTAACTGAACGATTTTCAATAACTCTAAAACACTGGAAATATTTGAAGCACCACAAGCTTTAATATGAGACTATTGGTAGGGAAAATTTAAAAGAGTTCTGGATAGTATAGAATCATGCAGTGATTTGACTATACTCTATAATTTCTAAAATGGACTGCATTTGCTGAACTGACCAGCAATCCCTCCCCTTGTCTACCAGCCACTTCATGCTTGTTAAATGACATAGGCATTGCTTTTCCTAACAGAAGAATCAAGTTTATTGAACATGCTAGACTCCATAGGTACAAAAGGAAGCACTTTCTCTTCCAATTACTGCTGCCTTCAATCTTACAGTGTCAGATTCATTTATTCATCCATTCACCAATATTTATTGCATACCTACTATGTGCCAAGTACTGTTTTAGGCCCATTGGAGTACGCAAGTGGAAACAAAACAAAAACAGACAAAATGACTCTGGCTTCCTGGAGCTTAAATTCTAATGGAGGAGGGCTTCCCTAGTGGTGCAGTGGTTGAGAGTCCGCCTGCCGATGCAGGGGACACGGGTTCGTGCCCCGGACCAGGAAGATCCCACGTGCCGCGGAGCGGCTGGGCCTGTGAGCCATGGCCGCTGAGTCTGTGTGTCCGGAGCCTGTGCTCCACAGTGGGAGAGGCCACAACAGTGAGAAGCCAGTGTACCGCAAAAAAAAAAAAAAATCTAATGGAGGAGACAGACAATAAATGTAATAGATCTTTTAATGCCTCTGAACTTGGAAATATTCCATACATTTTCTGGTCTTTTTCATGTATTAGAAGTATCACTTTCAGCTATTAAAAAGTCCAGTTCTAGCCAAACCAGAATGTTCATTTTGCATACTATTCAAATCTTCTTTCTTTTCTCCAGCTCAAGCCTGCTCACATTAGGAAACCTCCAATAGGGAGAGGGGAAGTGGTCTCTTCCTTCTGCCTCCTTGCTCTCCCTTCTCTTCTCCTCTAACTATAGCCTCTGACTTTCTCCATTTGCAAGAAACCCAAGTTAAGTTTTTCTAAGAGCTTTCTTCCAACTTCAGCTCCATGTACCAGGGGAGAAAGTTGCCTAAGGGTTTCTGCAACCCTACAAACATCTATATAGTGTGAGGTGTCAGTCTCTCCTTTGGATCTACACCTCAATCTGAACAAAGGGTACTCTTTTGAAGTTCTTTGCTTGGCTTGAGGTAGGGAGAAAGCACCATCCCTTGTTCAATGGAAGGAAGATGCCACAGTGCTACACTTGGCAGGTCTATATTTTTCCTTTACAAAGCATTCTTCACTCTCCAATTAGTTTGACGATATTAAGCTAGAAGTGGGTGATGGGATGAGGGTCATAGAACCATTTCTACTATCTGTTAGCAAGGGTCTCCTGGATAGTACAGTACTGTGCTGTCCAACAGAAATATAAAGCAAGCTGCATACATAATTTAAAAGCTTCTTTTAGTCACATTTAAAAAGTCAAAAGAAAGAAGTAATATTTCATTCATCCAAATTAATCCAAAATTTTATTATTTCAATGCATAGTCAACACAAAATATTAATATTTTATATTCTTTTTTCATACCATGTCTTTGAAAACTGGTACACACTTAACTGCACATCTCAGTTCAACTAGACACATTCCAAGTGCTCAACAGACTCCTGTACCTGGTATCTACTATAGAATGCACAGGGCTAGTCCCTCTCTTGAAAGTAAGGTAATGGTCACTTTTTATTCTCACTTTTTGGATCTTTACTGAAACTAGGGCAATTGGATAACTCAATTCAACATTCTAAACCTACACAAATCTTTCTTGCATATCTCACCATTCCCTCTGTCACTTCTATCACCATTATCCCCTACCCTCCATGTCTGATTTGCTTACATTGATCCATCTAGGTCACATAACAGGCTCTGGAGTCCTAATCGTGAAGAGAATTTCCATAAAATAGTTGGGAAATTAATAAATGGGTCTTCAAATAGACCTTCCTGCTCTCCGTTTCCTTCCTGCTCCCGCCAACTGTTTTTACTTTCTCTTTCTTCCTAAAGTATTTAATATGTTAAATCATAATCTTATGTAAAATATTGCCAACTTGAAGTGTGGATAGAGAATCAGGCAAAGAAAAACAGAATCTTCCTTATATTGTCCTAAAACTTCATTTTCTTTCCTAAAATTTCATTACAGTGCCATTTTGTTTAGAGTTGGGGGTTAGCAATGTAGGGTACTACCAGGGCACATAATGAGAGATATTTAGACTAAAGATTTCTTTTAGGCTAGTGGATTTTCCAAGTTCTCTTGTTAATGTTTTTGGCTAAAATGCACATATAGGCTATGTGACACGTATTCAGAGAAAAAACATGTAAAGTTGGGATTGGGAAAAAATATATCCAATAACTCCCTCAGATATAGATAACATGGTTTTTTTTTTTATTTGATTTTTATTTGTTTTCTTTGAACTTCTTTTCTCTCTATTTTACATGTAGGTCATGATATGTCAAAGGAAAGGAGATTTAAATTACATTTCTTCATATCAGTATGGAGCTTCAAAAAGGTAGTTATTTGGTATTTCAGGGAAAAGTAATTTGAGGGTAAAATATTGAAGAATGAATGCTCAAGCCTTCTAACGCTAAGTTTTGACAAAAATTTACATTATCTTTAGTGAATAGCCAATATCCTGAAGTAAATGATTCCAGAAATACCTTAGATTATTTATTCTCTCAGAATTCCTATTCTAACAATGGGTAAGATGCTTAAAATTTTAAATATGGTTTTATCCAGTTATGAATAATAAAGATCTCACTTATTAAATGAAATTTAAAATTTAGATTTTGTCCAGTTATGGATAATAAAGATCTCATTGTGCTTCTGCAAGTAAAATATGTGGAAAAATCCAATTAGGGCATTATATTAGGCCTATATAAACTTTTCTTAGCAATTTTAATTTGATTCTGGCTTAAAACTCTGTTTCTATTCAACAGCTGTTTACTGTTACATGAGGTGAATCATTTCAGTTTCTAGTGGCATGAATTCCATAAATACTACAGTAAAACGCTCTGAAACCCTTCAATATTAAACTACCTTGCAAAGGGTATACATTACTTAATCATTAAATAGGATACTAATGAGTCTTTATTAAACCTTCCAGATAAACATTGTATTGACATCTAGTGGCTATAGAGGCTGATAACAGATATACTATTTTGAAAGCATATGGAGCATTTTAATATGTTTTCCATTTAAAATTCACTTGAATGAAAAATGGGCAAAGTATACATAATACTGAATAATGCTAATTATTGATAAGAAAGTATAAAATCTCTTTGTATTGGTATGTTAAATGCTAGGGATGGATTTGGGGTGGTCTGAAAACAGAATCGTATCAGAATGCATGTAGCAGAATGCCCAAGGATTATAGGGAAAATACCTAGATACTTGGTAAACGGTTTACTAAGATGTCGATAGCAATAGTGTCAACTGCCATTTACACAGTTCCTCCTACGTCCCAGCCTTGCAATGTGCTTAACAGGTCTTATCTCATTTAGACCTCAAAATTTTCCTCCAGATGAGTTATGATTTACACCTGTATGTTACCAATGAAGAAAGAGACGATGAGAGGGTTAGTTACTTGCTGAGGGTTACACAACTAGCAAAAATGAAGTCAGGATATGAAACAGGTCTGTCCTGTTCTTAAGTCCAAAGGCAGAGAAACCACTCTTCTCTCTATAATATACAAGTAACTCTATATGTTAATGACTTCATCTAAAATTAACAAATTAAAAATAATATGTCAGTTCAATTCATTTTTCCAAAATTCACTTTGTGACATTTTTAACTTTCCCTGTGATAACTGAATCTTGCTTTTTGATTCTTGAGCAATTCTTCTTCTTGTATGCTATTATGAGCTTGTTTCTACATCCAAAACGGCGTACATAATCATGTGACACATGTGTATTAAATAGTTTAGAAATATAATGCAGAAAGAAGTTGGGGTTCTTTCACTGGTGTATATATATATATATATATATTCCCCCCCCCCACTGGTATGTATTTGACTTTAAAAATGTGGGGTTATTTTTTTGTTTGTTTCTTTTCCTTTGAAAAGAAAAAAGACTTTGAAAAAAGTCTTACTTGAAAAATTACCATAGACAAGTGTCATGGCAAGAAGTAAATTTACAAGGTAGAGTTGAGAAAATACAAGGTGGTGACTTGGTAAATGAGAATGTAGAACTTGAAAGTAGGTGATGGAGACAAAAAAAAGAATAGGGAAGACAAGAAGTAGTTGAGTGTAGAATCTGATGAGAGGGGAAATAGTGAGTGGGAACACCAGTGGGCAGAAACAGGGATAATGATGGATTTTACAAGGCTCAGTTTATGTAGGAAATGGGCCTTTGAGGTGGAAGGCAAAAGGACATTCAATTCTTTTATAAAAATTTTCAAATAAGTCTGCAATTTGCATCATCTGAAAAAGAATAGAACACATACATAGATGTTTATAACTCTCAGTTCTGTGTCTTCCTTCCTGGCTCTATGGATGATCCTGACTCAGTGTTAGCTGCGTGAATCTGAATAAAATGAGTTGAGGAAAGGAGAAAGAAATAAGGGTAAGGAACAAATGTGTTTCTAAGGCTTACAGTAATTCCTTGACATCTAGAGAGGCTCTTGGTCATCCATGTTGTGGAACAGCTCTACAAATAGCATCCCTTTGGTGCAAAAGCATTACGTATTGCTATCAATCCCAAGGCAGACTCTCATCCAGACCTATAATTCTGGGGTTATTTTGGGACTGAAGGAGCCCCTGGGAAAAGAGAATAGGGCGACAAATTGGATGGGATGTGTTTAAGAAACACACTGTTGAGATGTTCATAATGAGCAAGGGAAATGACAAGAAGTCTGACAGTAGCATTTTGCACAGGAAAGCGATGAGCCTATTGGGAGGAGACAGATAGAAAACTAGAGTCTGAAACAGAAAAGTCCACTATAATGAGATAAAAAATTGCTAAGAGTCTTAACTTAGCTCTAGGATGAAGATTGAAGAAAGGAATAGAGCCTGCCTGTGGGTTTTTGGATAAAGGGAAAGAAGTAGCTAACACTGAAAAGGAACCTTTTTCATGCTTAAACTGGAAATAAGATACCAAAGATAGCTAAAGACAGGAAAGTGAATAAGAGCTGAAAACTCAGAGGGATAACAGTTCATCTGTAGTAATTTAGGGGATGAAAGAGTATAAAAGGAAAAATAAGAGAGAAGCTGAGAGTGGATGAGAGGCTGTAAGTGAGTCTGGCAGAGGCACTGAGTATGGCGATGTGATCCTTCTCAGAAAAGATAGCAGATCAAGGAGCCTTGTGCCTGATATCAACTGTAAGATGGAGAAGCATTTCTTTTTTTCTTTTTTTTTTGCGGTACGCGGGCCTCTCACTGTTGTGGCCTCTCCTGTTGCGGAGCACAGGCTCCGGACGCGCAGGCTCAGCGGCCATGGCTCACGGGCCTAGCCGGTCCGCGGCATGTGGGATCTTCCTGGACCGGGGCACTAACTCACGTGCCCTGCATCCTGCATCGGCAGGCGGACTCTCAACCACTGTGCCACCAGGGAAGCCCCCGGAGAAGCATTTCTTGTAACTAGGTACAGGAGAGGACACTGGTGTCTTTTCAAAGTTAGAGAAAACTGAGGGAGAAAGCATATACAGCCCTGTTTCCCAAATTTTGCTACACATTAGAATCTCTTGGAGAGCTCAGAAAAATCTCTTGATGCCTGAGTTACACCCGGTACCAAGAAATCAGAATGTGTATGGTGGGAGCCAAGCCTGGGACTTTTTAAAAGATCCCCAGGTGATTCCAATTTGCTGTAAAGTGTGAGAACCGCTTACAGAGCATGCCTTGAAAATTTGAAGGGAAATTGAAGAGCAGATGGTGGGTCAAATGGTCAAAAAAGTAGGACAGAAATTGTCTCATGATATGGAAGCGTGGATTATTAATGACCCACATAAATCCTAACACTAGCCACTCACTGGATTGTACTTGTTTTCTTGACCTCTGACTTCCATGGAGGCTCCCTGACAGTCTATTTTTGTTATTGTGATACATTGGATTTTCTCTTACTATCTCAGTCTATTAACATACTGAGCACACAAATTACAGAACTTTGTACGTCAATTGAAAAATGAAAAATGCTCGGTTGATGAAAACTTGGCATAAATTAGTCACAACATATTCAAAAAATGCAGCTTGAAAGCTGAGCTACACACAGGATATGCATGAAAATCTGATGTGGTGATTATTTCGTGCACAGGGTATTGGATTTACGCTGTCATCCTTTAAATATTAACAACTTACGAGTTATCGAAAATGCTTCTATTCAAGTTTGGGAGGTGGTTTCAGTCACACATTTTGCTCTGCTTTGGGTTTTTTTTTTAAAAACACAGTTTGTGTGCATTGTTGTCACAGAAAACAACTTTTCCCACAAGAAACCAACTCTTATCAAAGTACCCTGACCAATGATGGCATGCATCTTATTTTTATTCTTTGATTAGGCTTGTTTAATTCTGTATTATCTGCCTTAGCTTTAATGCCAAACAAGAGTAAATTTTCAAGTATAATATGCTAAATTTATAATGGTGAATTTAAAACAAAATTACTTATAAGAAACCAACCTCAGCACCTAGGGACAAGGATGAACTATTAGCATAATTTATACCAGTAAAGATATTCTACCTTAATTATTTGTGGCCAATTATCAATTACTGGTCAATGCTAGAATCACTCACCATAATTATTTCCCTAAGGAATCTTCTCTGGATATAATGGAGAGCTTCATCATATTTCTTTTCTTACAAAAATAACACATCTTTTTTTCTTCAAGATTTTTAATCTAAGAGAAAAACAAATCTAAGCTTTTACTACCGAGGATTTCTCTAAGACTTTAAATCTTCGGGTCTTAAATATCTAAAGCAAAGAGCTGAATGTATGTATCCATGACCAGCTTGAGAAATTTCTAGAAAAGACACCTAAAATATTGCTATTTCGTCCTCTTATTATTTTTGATTAATTTCAGTTCTGAAAAAACATTTTGAAATTGGAAAGATTAATTTATACTTCATAAGTTAACATTTTAAACATTAATTCCTTTCCTTACATATATAGTTCTTTTCTATTAAAATCGGTCCCAAAGCCTGCAAACACTATCCTTACATTTGAATTCCTAATGACTCCTCCTATTGTCTCACTTCTGTTTGAACCTGTCAATCAATGGTGAAAAGTGTTAATCACTCCCAGAAACCCCAATCTTGCTCACAAAAGTACCAGTCACTGAAAAAATAATACCGATTGGTCATGGATGGGCAGGAAATCTCACTAGGGATCTGAGTGCACAATGGAGTTTATTAAGTCCATTTTGCTCAAGTCCAGCTCTCCCTGCATGCAGGGTTTGGAACTTTAATTTCAAAGTCAGCTAAAACCAGCTAAGGTAACTTATATTCATTAGCCCAGCTCTGACTGAAGTGCTGTGAAATCTCTTGGCTAGTGCTTTTGGCTCTTGATAATAGCAGCAGCATTTATTTTTACTATTTTTCTCCCCTTCTTTCTAAAGAGCAGAAAGAGACTTAGTTGGATGCTAGTTGTTTTAAATTTTTAATTGGTCCATGTTCTTTTTCATCTGCTTATTATTTTCAAACTTCATCCTTTTAAATGACTAAACAGCCACACGAAAGATATTTCCCATTAATTCTCCCTATGCAGCAGTGCCCCCTCTCAAAGCCATGGCTGCATTTATTACAGAAAAGCAGTTATGATGTGTATATACAGCATGGGTCATAAAGTATTATAGCCTCAGGTCACAGAAAGGGATGAAGTTCAGCAGTCTGATTGTCCACATATGCAGAACACCAACAACTTTCTTCCAGTCTTGTTTTTTTAACTGCAGCTTATTTGCTTTCTGAGAGGTGGCAGCTGCAAAGGGCTGGTGTGAAGGAAAAAGAGGAAGACGGTACTATCATTAAAGAATAAACAGTAATTACCTTGTAGAAATCTCTAGAGTGATTGATTACCTCTGCAGCTTATAAGAACAGGCCTGGGAATATACAATAATTGATTTCTATTAGTCATGTGTGTTTTCCCTTTAACTTTCTGAAGAAGCAATGTAGTTTAATTGACTTTAATTTCAGATTATGTATTTTTATGACTTTTTCTAGAGTTGGCTAGGAATTAGAATGAACAGAGTTGCTGGCCCCATGAGCCATATTATCAATAGAAAGTAGGAAGATAAGGTGTGTTTGTGAGATATATATTATATGTACCTATCATTGGGTTGCTTTTATCTTTTAATATAAGTAGTTGTTAGATTTAGATGGGTTTAGAGGAATTCCAGGGTTTATCAAATTTGAGAGTGAGCAGTGTAGTTTTAGCAAGGTCTGGCAAAGACACAGTGGGGATGAAACCTCTTCAAGGCAAGCCTGACAGATAAGTGTGGGACAGTCCCTTGAACAGGGTCAAGCTGGGCACCATCAGACATCAAATTGTGCTGGCCCTGCTGTGATGCCATGGATTCAGTCACATTCCTATGAAATTGCAGGCAACTGAATTTATTTAACCGACACCTTCAACTTATATTGATACTTTGGCATCGTGAAAATCAGACATGTTTTGGAATAACAGTATGCCTTTTGCTGCCTGGGAAATTGAGGCATGGATTGTCACATAGTGCATCCAGGAGAAAAAGAATCAAATTATATATAACCAGACCCTTGCCCTTGACAACACTGACAGTGGCTTGGGCTAGATAATATTCTGCCATTACGTGAAGCAGAGAAGATGGTATTCTCTGAAGCATCGTGTCTCTTGGCTTCCTGCAAATTACTTCTGGAATGCTTCTCTGACATTTTACACATTTTTGTACACTGTACTTTCATATATATAGGTATATGTCTATACCTATATATAGTACCTTTTCACATCAAGCCATAAATATTGGTTAATGGACCATTTTGCTTCTTTTTGAAAATGATTGCTGCCTTTTCAAATTCTTACTTCCATTGCTTAGCCCAGTCTGTGGCACAGTTTACGTGACTGAAAATATGTGTTAGGAGTCTATAATGACTGATCTCTGAGATACTGATTATATCATTCATGCAGATGCTATGTCCATTCTGCTTTGTTTGGACAAAAGTGATTAGGATGCTATTTATTCTTTGGTACTATAAACAAAGCAATGTTACAAAATAACAAAAGACAGCAGAGCTAAAGGATACCTACAACGTTTCTCTAATTTCAATATACTAAGGAAATGAAGATGGCTATAAAGAAATCTAAAACTCCCTAGGAACTGATGTACCCATATTTGGGGGACCTAGAAAAGATTTTTAAGTTCTTAATATTACTGTGAACTATGATTCCGTGAAAAAATCTACTAGATTAGCAAAAATCATGTTATTAGCATCTTCAGCTTAAAAGATTTAGGAGTTTTCCAAATGGAGAACTTTTTTTCCTCCTTCTAAACATGGAGCACAATTATTTTAATGTAACAGGTATAAAAAAAAGTGAGTTAATTTCTGTTATTTATATATTACCTTATACAAATAAAATCATGTGCCAAATATTCAAATTATTAATTTCTGATATCTAATTTATACATTTCTCTAAAAGTAATAGAGAGACTTTTTCAAAATTCAAACCTAAAGATCTTAGCTCAGTAAATTCTCAACAAGTTGACACTGCCGAATAGCTTTCTGTTGAAAGAATTATTGCTTTTATGTTGTGTAAAATATTTGTAACTCTAGGAAATCAGATTGTAGTATTTGAAGCTGTCACTTTAATAGTGAAGGATTTCACAAACAATACAGTGGATCTAAACAATGTAGCTGAAATATGTGACCACAGACATCAGGGTATCACTTGGACAATGCCACCAATAGCATGAGTGACACTTGACGGTGAAACAGTGGGCGACTGGTACTTAGTGGTCTTGCGCTTTGTCAAGTATTCCTTTTTCTTTTCTTTTCTTTTCTTTTCTCTCCCCAGTGGCTACTTGTCATTCTCGGAAGACTACAGACTTCCCTTCCCCTGGACCTTTTTGAACTCTGCTGTCTTTGAACATCATGGATATTGCAAAAGAAACTATTTACTAGGCAGTAATTATATGCCACCCCTCATGTAAAGGTAAATGATAATGAGGTATGTGCGAAGAATAGGCAGCTCTGTCAAAGGGGAAAAGAGCGGCTTTTAAAACTTAGAGCCATGCAAAATGCCTTATAGACTTGTTCTGGAGTAACTGTATCAATTAACCCTGCTAAAAGCTCTAACTCAGATGGGCACTGCACACAGCATGTCTACTAGTGTTTTATTATCAAGTCCATTATGATGAGTTCTTGTCCTAGACAAAGGGAGAACAGAAAAAGAATTCAGGCTGACAAATTAGACTTGAAATCAGTTTCATTTACATAACGACTGGAAGTTCATTAATAACAGAGTTTTAATTATTCATGCTCTTGTTTCACTAGATACAGCAGTTTTCCCCCTGCTGTGCGGGATGTCTGGATTAGCTAAAATGAACCTTAGCAAACTGATAGGCTGCGCAGATCCTCAAATGCTTTTCTATTTTCACACCACTAGAGATGGGGGTGGGGTAGGGGAGGATGGAGTGTGTGTACAGATTGGGGCTGGGTAAAGAGGAGAGGTAGGAAGGCGAAGAGGAAGGCATTAGAGAAAAAGAAAGGTAGCTGGCAGGATTCTTTTGGATTTACATTTTGCCTTTGCGGAAAAGAAAGAGAAGGAAAAAAGTCAACTGTTGTAAATTTATACTTCATGGGAGCTTCCACTTGAGATGATAATACTTTAAATATCAATCATTTCAAGATTTCCTGATGGGGCGTACTACTAATATGATTGTGTGCATGAGCAATTCTTTTCTTTCAGATATAGGAGCACTAATAGGGTTTATTTTGGTTTGCATTTTGAAAAAAAAAAAAGGAAGGGAGGAGAGAAGAAAAGAAACTTTTTTCCCTCTTTTACATTATCTGGACAAGTCTGAGAGACAGGTTTAAAGCCGGCTTCCTTACAACTTTCTTTAATAAGAGCAGTGGTGATATTTTCATTCTAACTAGTAATAAATAATGGCACTAAGAATACTTTGCTGCAAAGAATTTGAACTGTTTTCACACACATCAGTCTTCTCACTCAGCCTCAGCACTACCTCATGAAGTAAGTAGTTCAGGGCCAATTGGGCAGGGGATTATTGCATTTCTGGTTCATTTATTGTCTATATATTTTCCTGACTAATTTAGGTGACTGTCTCAAAAAAAGAGAATCCATGACAAATAAAAACAAGACTCAATTGTTCCCAACACCTTTAGAGTTCAGCCAGAGAGGGAACGAGGCCAGAGGAGAACCTCTCTTCATTTTGAAATCAGACAACAGCTGCAGGTTTGGGTTTCCAGGGCTGTCTTTGGAACAGCTTTGTAACAAAAATTCTTGGTTTGGGGAACCATCATTTACAACAAATAGTAGAAATATTTTAAAGAAAAAAAAACTTAGTACAGAGAAATTATATTTAACAAAATCTGACCGAGTACCACTTTGTCTAAGTTCTCCTGCTTGACTTAAATGACACAAAAATTATTATATCCATTTTACTGAGGAAGAAATTGAGCCTCAGAGAGACCAAGAGTTTAGCTAGTAAAGAAGGGGGTAAGATTCAAAATCTTGTCTGTCTGACACCAACTCTCCCCCTGCTATATACACATTTGAAAACAATGATTATTTATATTTTTTAGATAAAGTTTGTACAACTTGTTTTATTTTTCTATGTCAATTTTCTTTACCCTCCCACTGATAAATGATTTTCTACAAAATAAATACAACAGCCTGTTTTTTCAGAATATGGATAGCTTTCTCAGATCTGGACTAACCAGAAAGTCATAAAAGTCAAATATTTAAACAGGTAATAATACAGGAGCAAGGTGCTAACATGAGCAAGTCCTATTTCGTGTAACAGATAATTGAGTGAAAATTAGACAGACTACCTGATAACTTTAAGTCAAATGCCACATTTGCAGCTCACATACGAAAAAAATTAATCACCAGAAGCTGCCATCTCTCATTACTTTAAGTTTGCTTCTAAGTAGGCATTTTGTCAATGTACTGTGAAGAGCAATCCCCGACTAATTAAGCTAACTTTTCTTCCCTTCCTTCATTCCTTCCTTTCTCCCTCCCTCCCTCCTTTCCTTTCTCTCTCTCTCTCTCTCTCTCTCTCTCTCTCTCTCTCTCTCGCTCCTTCCTCCCTCTCTCCCATTTTTCTTCCTTCTTTCCTCTTTATTTTCTTTTTTTGTAGGGCTACCAGCTATTCATTTCTGCTTTGAGGAATTCATGTTTACTTGCTACTTTTAATTTTTATTTCATTCCTTCACTCGTGGGCAGATCCCTCCCCCAACCCTGTTTTGGCTTGTTTTATAAAGCTATCTTCATATGGGAAATTTGCATAATTAATTACTGCTTCATTGTGATCAGAAGCTCTCAACATATTTACAATATTTTATCTTTTTATCTCTTTGAAGTATATATATAGATATTAAAGTACAAAGAGGTTACATGACAAGCCTAAAAAAAAAGTGTTTTGAAAAGATAAAACAAGATACTTTACTAGAGAGCTACTCCAAGCAACACACTGGATTTCATAGTAAAATGCAATAAATGGAAATAAATGGACAGTTAGAACTATGTACTGATGAAAATCAGAATCAGTGCAGGTGGCTGGGACATTATTGATACTCAGACATCTGAGATAGTACTTTCTCAAAAATTGTCTTAGCCAATCTAAAAATTAAGCCAAGAAAGACACTCTTCTAAATCTCTGACCAAGGATTAATACAAAAATCTGCTATGTTTTTGAAAAAGATAATGAAAACCAAACTTTTTAAAAGACTGAAACAAACTAATTTTTCAAAAAAGCTTTAACTGATCAATGGGGATGTGTTTGTTCTGCTTTAAAAACATATTTTGTTCTATTTTCTGGGCTCCTTTAAAAACTTAGAAATATTGCCAAAGGACAAAGAAAACAATGGAAGGTTGTATGGGGAAAAGGAGGAGACAGAGGAGACATCTGGATTGCGTTTGATCTGGCAGCTCTCTCCCTGTCTGGTTAGGTGGATGCTGCCCTGGGCAAGCAGGAGGGGTCTGCCTGGGCTGATATTTGATTTCCAGGTGCAAGTATTCACTCATCTAAATCCTGACCATATGCTGTCATACATCTGCATAAGTACTGCTGTTTCCTTTTGAACTGGATATGAAACTGAGACATACAAGATAGATGGTCCTGAAGCGGTGAAAACTCCAGCAATTTTGCAGGGAAGATTTAGGCCATGGAAATGTTTCTTATAGCTTGAGTTCTGACATGTCTTTTGCCTAGTTAGAAGTGGCATTCAGAGGCAAATTGAGAGGAGTAAGGAGATCAAAATTTTCTAGTCTTGTTTCTGACCATTCTGCTTGTCACGTATAAAGTAAAAGGGGTAGCTCTTCAAATCCCTAGAGGCATATCCAATCTGTGGCGGGAGACATGTTAAATGCACAAATTCTGCTAAGTTTCAGTTATACAAGATAAAGAAGTTCTAGAAATCTGCGCAACACAGTGCCTACAATTGACCATATTGTATTGTACACTTGCAAACATATTTTAAGGCTAGATCTCATGTAAATGTTCTTAGTACAATAAATAAAAACAAAATGAAACAAAAACATTTACTAACCATTGGTAAACTGCTATTTCGCAGGATGTTGCTATTTGCCAAACAGAACAGAAAGTCTATGTAGAATAATTATTGATTTAGTGCATTTGAGTATCATTGGTTTACTCATCTGATCTTGTTATTTTCTTATATTGGGTCTTCGTAAGAATTCAAGATAATACAAGTAAAAGCATCATAGCTGCTTAAAGCATGGGAGTAATCGTTATTATCTGACTGAAAGTTAGGATGCCAGTTTTATCTACTGGGCTTTCAATTTGTAATTTGAAGTTACATAAATTCTGTAGTGGCAAATTAAAAGGCATGTGTGATTTACTCTCAAGAGTGGGACCAATGATTGCAAAGGCGACTCCAGCTGTGGAATGATGCGGGGCCTCCATCTGGAGAATGCAGCAGGTATTCAAAGAGAATACTTTGAAAATATCAAAACTTTCATATTTCATCTCTGGGCCATTTTATATATAAACCCATTAATTAAAAAAAATTATTTGGCTGGAAATTTCTGTTAACTCTCATTTTGTAGATTTTTGGTAGTTTTTATAATTATTAAAGAGAAATTTAAGGGGAAAAAATTAAAATATATTTTTGTTAGTGGCATTTTACTATATTCCAATCCTTTGATTGTTAGTTATCATATATATTATGTTAATAAGTTAAAACTTAATTCCCTGACAGTGGTAAAGGATAGATAATACTATTAAAAAAAAAAGGAAAGAAAGAAAAAAAAATTAAAAATAAAAAAAGGAAAGAAACATTTTCAGAAATAATAGCTAGTTAGTATTGAATGTCTAACTTTTCTTCTAGTGCATTAAGAGACCTATTTTTTTTAGCATTATTTTAACATTTTAAAAATAGAAAATGGAATTAACGTTCTTGTTCCATACTAACTGACTATTGAGGAAAAGTATTTTTTCTATATTGAGGACTACAGAGACCTTTAATAGTTTCTGTTAGCAGGGAAAAAAAAAAAAGTAAAGGTTAAGAAAAAAAAAATGTCTCAGCACTTGGAAAATTATCCTTACTACAATTTGTGGCAACTGAATTTGGTAGAAGTTTTGTTCTCTTTCATGCCATAAGTTTTTCTTTTAACAGTTGGAAAATGAATTTAGCACTACATTGGGTGACTCCTTTGGTTGCTATTTAAAATATCCAAAGGGTAAATAAAATCTGAATCAGACTTACAATTCTGTGTGCTGCGTTTCAGTTTAGGTAATAACATAATTAGGGAAAGAGGAAGAAAGGAAGGGAGAAGAGACAGGGGAGTGAAGTGGAGAAAAAGCTGTAGAAACTTAGAAAAAAAGCCAAAGATAGCAAAGAGGGAAAGATGAGGAAGAAAACAAGGGAGAACGAAAATAAAAGGCAAAAGGAAGAGGCCTGGAAGTGGCATGGTGGATCCTTTGAGAAAAAGTAAAATCACATACTTAGTGGGAGGGCAACTCGAAAGGCAGATACACAGCAATGGAATAAAAACATCTGTGATGAAGCCACTTGAAAATGTTTTGCTCTCCTAGTTTTAAAGCTGTAACCTGTTTAGGAAAGAGGATGCAATAACACTACAAACTGAATTTCATCAATAAATGGGTAATTATGGGCCAGATACATGACTAAGTTCTGTGAAACAACTAAATATGCAACAAGAATAATGATGAATAGAAAAAAATAATTTGTATAAGCATTTGCTGTTTCTTTAAATATTATATTCTAGGTAAATTATTTTAAATCCATACATACTGTAAATGTAACACTTTGAAGATAATCTCAGCAATAAATTCTAACAGTGCATTGATACTTAAATTAATTGCATAGATCCTTACATATTTATTTATTGCTTTGTTTATGAGATTATTACACCTCATTTTTTTAAAATGAGAAACTTTGAAATTTGCATCTATAATTTCTGATAATTTTAAAATTATCTGAATCCAAAGATTCAAGTACCTAAATGCTAAACATCAAAAACTCACCATGACCTTTATAATATCTCACTATGGCCTCCATCCTTGATTCATCCCTTTGTCTTTACATTCTTTCTGAAGTCTTCATTTTAATTCCAAGTGTCTTAAAAATTCCAAATTCCCTTTAGTGTTTGATGCTACAGCTAAAATGCTGAACTAGCATGTATGTTTAGGTCTTTGTTAAAAATAATTTGCCAAAAAGCTAGGATACATAAAAATTTTTAAAAAATTGTTCTCCCTTTTCCACTTTCTCTTAAATGACTTTTTCAAATACTACAGGGAGGGGGAAAAAAACAAAAATACATGGCTTCCTCCTTTATCATCTTCTAATAGGTAACACACCTTTGGGGTACATGGATAATATGCCCAATACTCAGCATTGCATGCACTGCCACATTTTATTCTTATGAGGAAAAAACTTTTAACTGTTGCCATTTTTCAGAGAGGCAGAAATCTACCAAGTGTCACACAGCACAGTGTTGAAGATAGAATAGAATTCAGGTCTGGTCAATTCCAAAGCCCATATGCTGGGACTTCCCTTGGTGGTCCAGTGGTTAAGACTCCATGCTTCCACTGCAGGGGGCATGGGTTTGATCCTTGATCAGGGAACTAGAATCCCGCATGTCACGTGGTGCGGCCAAAAAATAAAAAAAAGAAAAACAGAAAAACCCCAAAGCAACAACAAAAACAGAGCCCACATCCTTGTACATCCTGCCTTATAGTTAGTTATCTACTTTCCACCTTCCATGTGTAGGCTTCTGAAAGTTAGGTTCTCTAGGGCAAGTACCAGGTTATACCCATCTGTGCTTTGATACAGTGACTGGCCCAGAGTAGGTTCAAAGAAGTTTTGGAAAAGGATAAAGTCCAAGTTTCAACTTTATAATTAAATTACTCTTAAGCTTTGGAGAAAGTGACTTTTTCTCCTTTTTGGTCAGGTTTCTGATTACCTAAAACAGATCTGGATGTTCTGGGAATGGGGTTCTGGAAGGAAGGAAATTACAGTGTGATATACCTGATCATGTACTGGGCCTCCAGACTTGCTGGTCCTACACCAGCAGTCCTCAATTTGTTGTTTAATGTTATTTATACAAACAAGATGTTCACTCTGAGTTTCTGCAGAGGAATCCCTTCTATTGTTAAACTGAGAAATCATCAAATCCTAGGGTGGTACATGCTTTAGAATTATGGGGCCTTTTTTTCCCCCCCAGTTTTGGTTCTAAAACATACTAAGCAAACCTGGCTCGGTGGGACCAAAAGTGATAGAAAAGGAAAGCAAGGAGCATTCCAGAGATGGAGGTCCCAGATGAAAGCTTTGCTCTTACTTTATGAATGTTTGTTAAGCAGCATTTTCAAGTTTGTAGTCCATTTATTGCGATGTTTTTGCATACTCTCACCAGGTGTTTTTCAACGAAGCACTAAACTTCCCCTTGTAGACTCAAAGAGGATACCTTCAGGTAGGTTTAATGTAGAAGATTAAGACTGCATTAAGATCAAGTCTTAAATGTTCTGCTACCAATTAGCCCTCTAGTATTTCTGTAAGTCTTGAATTTTTGATGCGATCAATGACACCAGTGGAGCCATCTTCTGTGGAGTGGTTATTAAAGATATAAAAATCAATACAAAGATGATACTTGGAAATCTATATCACAAGATAATGAATCACCATGAGAGCCAACTAAGAATGTCAGCAAACCAAACAGAAGTTTTGTGCATAACAAAGTGTTTCATGCTGGTAGAATTTAAGCTAAATTTTGCATGAGACAGAAGTCTTCAGTCTACACTTATGATACATTTGCATGACGGGGTTTTAATAAGATGAAGACACAAGTCCAACTATGCAAAGGGTTTCTAGTGCATTTGAAAAAAAAAGTAAAAGAGAAAAAAAGGAGAGTGAAGATAGAGATGTTCACAACTGAGCAAATAATAGCATGATTTAACTTTAATGACAAAATAGCATCAAAACTTTCCCTGTCAGTAATCCTCATTCAATTTCTTTTAAATGAAATATTATTTGCCTGCACCTTAAGTCTGTTAAGTACTGATTGTTATTGGAGCTGTGTATTGGAGCTTCACAGAATAGTCCAAATTTAATTTGAACTGGGGATTGATTTCATTTCCTTCAAAGGAAGATTTTTTTTCCTTCCAAAATTGAGCTGGTGCATGACTTTGCAAGTTCATTTTGGTTTTCTACTTGACCCAATTGTAAGTGACAGGAGAACATTTATGTGTTTTGTCCTTAAGGGATATCACGATATTGCTAATGATGCCACAAATGACTAGGAGCTATTCTTTGGCTTTAGAGATATGGATTCCCTATGATCCCATATCATTCACTGCCAGAAAAAGCAAAAATAAGCAGGCCTGCTACAGTAGCCAGTCGGCTACACCACTGTATATTTATTAGATATCGAGTTTTATGCCTGAGATTTCCCAACTTACAACTACATAAATAAAGTTCTATAGTCAGGGATTAGATGAGGGTGTGTTTTTGTATATGCTGGGTGGTGCAAAAGTTATAAATGTTTCTATTTCCTACTTTCTCTAGGCACATATATGAGTCTCTCCTTGGAACTCTTAAGTGGAAGCTGTTTTGGAGGGACATGCTCATAATCACTTCACATCAAGTCCTTAATGGCAAAGTCTGGCTCTTCATTAATCAGTAAACTTACTGTTTTAGAGGTAGATGCCTTTGCTTTTCTTGGAATTTTTTTCATGTATTTCTCATCCTGGTGCCAACACATTTTTTTTAGAAAATGAAACAATGATTAGTTTATTTTATTGAATACTAAGTTTGGTTTTCTCGGTGTTTTCATTACATGTTTCAAAGGTTGACTTAATCACCTGTAAGTTGTTATGAAGTCAGTCAGGGTGGAATTCCCAGAGATTTTTTTTCTCCCAACATATCACATAACAATAAGAGAGCTACACACACCTTGTGTAGTTTTAACAAGTCTTTGCAGTTTCGACTTAATTTGTTTCCCTCTACTTTATCCCCCAGGCTCCCAAAGCAAATGAACCATTCAGTAGCATAAAACAAGGGGAATTAGTTTAGACTTCAATAAAACACAGACCTCTAGCTGGCAGTATCTGCCCTGATGCAGTGTCTGCAGTTTAAAATATTGCGGTGTCTTGATTGTCCTGACACCTCACAATTGTCCTCTTGAACCCTCATTGCCTGGGGAACCTCAACACTCACAGCTGTTCAGTTCTCAGGCTCATCCTCAATGGTGCTGATATTTCATCTCCTTTATCTTTATCTGTAAAATCTACACTACAGATGCATGAATATACTTAGCAGTTTTCCAATAGTTCTAGACTCAGGGGTTACCTTGGATAGTCTCTTTTAAGTAGTATGAAAAAAAAAATAAATTTGAGAGATGCTATTCTCATAGGCAAGAGGTTCATAGATAGCATTTGAGGAAACATATTTTTTTGTGGAAGAAAAGGTTTTTGCATCTCATCCAAGCTATGAAAACCTTTAGTCCTCATAAGTCAGTAGTCCTGTTTGCTTGGGGAATAGGTTTTGATGTCTTAAAAGATATTATTGATTCATTTACAAATAGCTAATGATGGTATGCGATGTGCTCAGTGCTGGGGATACATTTTGTATCAGGGAAACTGTGAGAAGGGTGTTTAGCAAGACTGTGAAGCTGTTCCTCCTGTGAGATCACGTTTTACAGTTTTGGGGAGAACAGTTGGTTAGTGTCTTTAAAAGTTTGGTTAGCAAACAAATTTAAACTGGGTAAGTGTCTAAACCTGTAGGAAATAATCAAACATTATTCTTAATAGGTGAAAGAAATGAGATGTATAGCAATTATCTAAGAGCAAATCCTTCCTAATGGGCTAAATGATAAAAAAGTTGACCCCAGAATTGGGCAGGTAAATCATATGGAGAAAGTTAAGGTTTCGGACAATGTATGTTTACCAGATAAAAACTGGTGGGGATTAAATAAGCTGGGGGGATAAAAAGGGTCGATATCTAAAAAAGGGCAAGCTGAACAACAAAATTCCACCTTCCATACAGTTAAGATGGGCTCTTACAAAGGGGAGAAAACCCACAGAGGGCATTTATAATACCATGTGAACACAAATAGTTTTTAAAATCTATAATTTAGAAATCAAGAAGACAGATGTATTATTTTATAATGCCATGTCTTACATAATCTAGTATTAATGTATTTTTCTAGCTTCTATGAAATGAAAGAGTAGTTTTAATTAACAGGAAATTAACACAAGATGGAAGCCAAGAGAACAATTACCCAGGAGTTGCACATCAGACCATTTTGGAGATTTATCTTTGCAAACAAGCCCAGAAATAGGAATACTTCTAAACTTTGATGAGTCAATCCTTCACCAGACCTCTTAATGGTCAACCTTCCTACTGGCTAGTTGACTCCTATGAATCAAGGGAATTGGGTGAATCCAAATCTTAGTGGGTCTGGTTTCAGGAGAAACAAAGCAAGATAAAAATATAGTAAGGCAGGGAGAGTTTAAGTTATAACAAAACTCAATATGTTTAAAAAAAGAATAGAAAGAAATATAACAAAATGTTAACAATGCTTTTCTCAGGGTGTTGGCATAAACAATTACTTTTTTTTCTTCTTTGCATGTTTTGATATTTATAAATTTTCCACAATAGCATTTCTACTTTAACCAGAAAAAAATAGATCAATGAAAAGTATAATCTAACAGTTAAAATTACTATTATTATATACAGAAGAATACATTTTACCACTGGTAATGCCTTTGGCTATAGAGGAATGATGATTCACACAGAAAGATGTTTTATACCTAGTTCACTGGAAAAGCTTTGGGCAAAATCAGAACTACGGATCCTAGAAGCTGAAAACAGTGAAGATTTGATTGACATGAGGAAGAAAAGGTAAGATGAATGGAAGGTCTTCCAGACAGTGAGAACAGTCTCTTAGAGTGTGTAAGAACATGATGAATGTGAAAACAAGGCAAAGTGAGCCTTATATGAAAGTGAATAATAAATAAGAGATTAGGAAGTAAACTGGCCTTGAATCTGAAAGTAAGAGCAATGACAAAATTCTGTATTTTTGACATCAAAATTAAGAAACTCTGTTGGGAAATAAGTTTACGGAATGAGTAAAATGAACCTTAGAGTCAGACTGATTTCTGCTTTGGGGGGCGGGGCTCTAAGTCATTAACATTGGGTCTGTTTTATTAACACTATACTTTTCCTTTACTTCCAAGAAAAAGCACATTTAATGCTTTTACTCTTCATAATTCTCTTGCTTAGTGAAATATTCATTGATTTTTCTGAATCTGTAGCCCATCTGCTTGCAAAACACTCATTGACTTCATGGGACTAAATAATAAGTATTGGCTGACGTTAATGTACATACATGCAATAAAACTGTCAGCTCAGTCATCTTCCTGGTATACCTGAGTATATAAGAAAACCATCATTAGTCAGGGAGGCAGCACTGTCTGAAAGGTGATGTACCTAATGGAAAGAGCATGGCCTTTGGCTTCAGAAAGTCAACAGTTCAAATCCTGGCCCTGTCACTTGTTACTTGTTAAATTTGATCAAATTAAAATTTTGAGCCTTATTTCCTTTTTTTAAGAATTTATTTATTTACTTTTGGCTGCGTTGGGTCTTCATTGCTGCACGTGTGCTTTCTCTAGTTGCGGTGAGTTGGGGGGGGGCTACTCTTCATTGCAGTATGCGGGCTTCCCCTTGTGGTGGCTTCTTTTGTTGAGAAGCATGGGCTCTAGGTACGCGGGCTTCTGTAGTCGTGGCACGCAGGCTCAGTAGTTGTGGCTCGTGGGCTCTAGAGCACAGGCTCAGTAGTTGTGGCGCATGGGCTTAGTTGCTCTGCGGCATGTGGGATCTTCCCGGACCAGGGCTTGAACCCGTGTCCCCTGCATTGGCAGGCAGATTCTTAACCACTGCATCACCAGGGAAGCCTTGAGCCTTATTTCTTTGACTTTAAACTGGGAACAATACATTTTCCTAATAAAAATTTTGTGAGGATTAAATGAAATATATGTAAGTTAAAGCATAAAGTGCCAGGCATACAACAAACTCTGAATAAATGGCAGCTATGATTAGCATTGTCTTCAGCTTACTCATGGTTTACTTTCCCAGCACAATGCAACTTAGAGTTCCAAGAACAAGATCTAATTTTAGTTTTCTTTGAATGAGTCAAGCTTTGGATTATTAATATGAGAATTATCTCATTTTTTGCTTAGATAGCAAATGGTTAGTTTACAGAACTAGATATGAAATAGACTCATCTTTTACATTCTCAAATCTTTCTCTGTCCAGGTCAATGATACTAGCTTTCTCTTTCACGTTGGGGCTGGTCAGAAACCCAAAGAAAGTAGTTGATGAACCTCAGAGACGCTGGATTTCTATTTCAGATAGATGGGATTACTCAGTAAGCTTTATACCCATGACCAACATTTGGGTCTTAAAGGCTTGAACTTAGCTACAATAGCTGTAGTTCTCCCTGAGGGAGATGAATTCTTTCCATCCATTCTGGAATCTTCACTGCTGCAATCTGAGGGGAGAGCCTCATATTCCAGCTAAACTTGGGATTTTTGTGGTAGGTCTATTTGCACTTTCACTGGGCATAGAAGAGTGAAAGACTTGTTTGCTGGCAGTTACCCAGCTTTCATGGTGAGTTAACCAGTCCCATAAACTCCTCCTTTGCTTTGCTTTTAGTGGTCAAACAGCTTATTACATAGACCCTAGATAATATAAATATAGGACCACTGGTGATTTAGCCCAGAGAAGCACTACATATCCAAGCTGTATTCATTATTAAAACCCTATCTTGGATCCCACCTCTTCCATCATATCTTCTACAAAATTCATAATTTATAATACTGAGATGAGTACATGCATGTATTTTTTTTTCTGATGTTAATATTTATTTTGTATGTGTTGATTTTACCTCTATAAATAAACTTCAGAGAGTAGGGGCCATACTTTACACTCTCTTTATACTTCGTTGTGAACAGTTTTGGACATATTATAGACCCCCAAAAAAATAAGTTAAATGATTTTTTTTTAAAGTTCTCCAAGGGCTTCCCTGGAGGTGCAGTGGTTGAGAATCTGCCTGCCAATGCAGAGGACACGGGTTCGAGCCCTGGTCTGGGAAGATCCCACATGCCGCGGAGCAACTGGGCCCGTGAGCCACAACTACTAAGCCTGCGCGTCTGGAGCCTGTGCTCTGCAACAAGAGAGGCCATGACAGTGAGAGGCCCGCGCACTGCTATGAAGAGTGGCCCCCGCTCGCCGCAACTAGAGAAAGCCCTCGCAAAGAAACGAAGACTCAACACAGCCAATAAATAAATAAATAAATTTATTAAAAAAAAAAAAAGTTCTCCAAACATCTAGTTGGTGAGACTAAAAAGTAAATTTAGCGTATATTTTTCTGTGATTTTAAAGTTTCCAGTGAACGTGAAAAGGTTCCATTTTAAATTAAATTTTCATTCTTGAAATGATGGGATCAGTGGGGTAGAGTAGGCAGGTAAGTGTATGAAAAGACTGACAGCAGAATGTAGATTTGACGCATGTTAAGATTTGCTAAATATTTTTGTTACTTGAAAGTTTTTCCTAAAAATCAGCCTTTATTTTTGAGTCTGCTTTATTTATTTCTTCAAATTATATATCAAAAATTTTACTGAGATACATGTTAATTGATCAGCCTCACTCAGAACATTCAGATGCAGATTTGGGGCTAGAACTCAAAACTGGGATATCAGCGATGTGTTTTTAACAATGATACTTTCCTGAAATGCTGGTTACAGAGAACAAACATTATCCATTCATGTTTCTTACATTACCATAGCAATCAAAGTTTATTTATAACATAGAGACCCCGAAAAATTATACTGGAATATTTTAACATAAAACAATTTAAAATTTCTAAACTATTACACTGAAGCAACTCTCTTAATAGCTAATATTATCCCTTCCAACTATTACTTGTCTTACTTTCAATATTATAATTATGATATTATTCAGGATTATATTAAGATCTACTATATTTACTAGATATATTTTGAAAACAGGAACATGAAAGAAATGCACTGAAATTTGAGTAAGAATCATTATGGGGACTTGTATCTATTTTATTTATTTTTAAATTTGAAGATCTAATTAGCTTTATTAGGCAATTCATGAATCGGGCAATATCCCATGTAGCAACTAGAAGGGCACCCCCTAGTATCTATTGTTTTTATGAAAAATTTTCTCTTCCAATAAATAACCTACTGTTAATACCTATGCTTTAGAAGACACATCATTATGTCAACTTTGCCAAATTTTGCCTCTTTAAATGACTTTAACACTAAGTATCACTGTTGACTAAACATTATAATAGTGTGGTTAATTAAAACAAAATTCTAACTTCAGTTTAGGTCTTCTTATTAAAATTAATAGTCTCTAAATGGTTCAGCAGATAACTTGCTTAAACCTTATAATAGCATTTTCCTCATTTGGGTTATTAAAGTAAAAATATAGCCATAATCAATGATAATATTAGTGACAAATAACTAAATTAAGTAAAATAAACCATATCCCTATATATTTTTATCTTTACAGTTATCTTTGGAAATAGGATAGTGATCAATTACATTTTGGAGGTGAGAAAACTAGGTCAGACAGCAGTTAAGGGCCACTTTTGGATTGAACCCAGGTTTTTGAGGGTTCTATAAACCATGCACTGGTGGTGTTTTCTTTTCTCTAATCTGTTACTTTTGGTCATGAAAGGAAAGAAGGGGATGGTAGATGTGAGAAATTGCTTTTGGTAATGGAGGAGGGGGAAATCCAGTGACTTGTTCTGACCAACAAGCACTATGGTTATGCTTCTTAGAAGGATGGATGCGAGTGGAAACGGACTATTGGCAAATCTACTGGAGAGATGAAGTCATTAGCCATATGTAGGCTCATTAAGCTCTAATGGTGATCATAATCATCAGTGATTTGGAAGAATGGTGTCTCCATTTCCTTGAAAGGCTTTTTGTTTTGTAGGTTCCTTTTAATTCTGCTTCCTGAAACTCTATGCCAATTGATGTTTGCATGTTTCTGAAATGGCGATGAACCTTCTAATTGATTCTCCCACTACACGGTGCACTGAGCTGGCAGGCGCCCCGCTGTCAGGTCACTTTCACGTCACACCACCTAGGGCTGGCCAGGGAGCCATTCAAAGAGCAATGGGATGCCAATTATTCTCCTTCCTGGCATTTACATGAAAGGTATAATATATCTCCTTTAGGAGAAGGGCTGCTAAAAGGGAATTGGGAGTTTGGTTCCCTTAATAATTCCCATAACCACTGAGTTCCTGGACTAAAGGAAAATTGAGAAACTGAAACAAATAAAATGAGGCGGTAGAATAAAAGCATTTCAGTTAATCAGTAAATCTAGTGTTTAGTAGGTGTCACGCAATATTTTAAGTGCTTTACATCAACTCATTTGTTTATACTACGCCATAGCTTTTGGGAGTGAATACTATTATTTTTCCCACTTTGTAGATGAGAAAATTGAAGACCACAGTGTCATAGCTAATAAATGGCAGAACCACAATTTGAGTTTAGGTTTGATCTAAAGCCTAGGCTTTTAGTCATTCTGCTATAGATGATAACAAAGATCCTCTTGAGTCTACCTTAGTATAGAATCGATAGCTTCTAGGTATATACAATTATTTAACAAGCAGCAAAGCAAATGATGGTTGTGATTCATAGAAACAGAAATATGAGGCCATCCTCTATAAATCCTTTTATCCCACACATCCTCATCTGACACCACCTATGGTAGAAACAACCTTCATGGGATGTTTTGTACATCTTCCCACTTCTATAGAGGAATGCATCCTAATAATTTCAAGTTTCATTTATGAAAATGACAGATCTAATTGCTCTCCAGTTGACTATGTGACTTGTGATGTCCTGGCATACTCCAGGGTAGGAGTCTCCTAAAATCATAAGGATATTGTTGTATGAAATTGAGGTAGGCAGCCAGCCTTAAGCAACATACAACAAATAGTCTGGCTCTGAAGAGAGGGAACTCACAGATGTACTGTATTCATCCCTCAGCACTCCCCAGGATTATGAGTCTACCCTCTACTAAAAGATTACACAGGATCATAACTTAGAAACTCACCACAGAGTAATAACGGATAACACATTTACACAACGCTAGAATTCACACTATAATTAAATCCATTATGTCTTATTTTGAAATTCATCATTTACCTTATGATTCTATGTAGGCTCCATACTCTTCAGAACTAGTTGTGAGGTTCAGAGTAAGTGGTCTGTGACCTAGAAGGAAGACAAACAAATTCACGGTTCAAATTCAGCATGAAAAGAACATCAGTAGGATTGAAGAGGATCCACATGTGTGTTAAATACTGTTTTGAGTCGGATTCAAATTATAAAGACATTTACCAGTTTGGAGGTTCAGAGAAGATAGAATTTAGATAACACAGAATATCAGTGTTTGTGCCCCTGTGCTTTAAATATCAGTTTAGACAAAAAAGTTAAAAGAGTCTAAAATGATCCCTGGAACTGAACAGTGTAACTGAACCCAGGAGAGAGGAGCAGCCTGCCACTCACCTGGGGAAACGGGTTAATAAAAAGATCAATTGCACTCTTATCTTGTTAGTCATTAGACAGCCCATTGATACCACCTGCTTACTTTAAAAGTACAGGACCGCCATTGCAAAGCTGCCACATCTCTTCGGAACCCCCTTTCTTTCTGCTCTAGTGATAGGAGGGAGAAGGCCAAACTCTGACCCTTAGAAGCTAAGCATCTGTTCCTCTGTTAAACGCAGATGTGATGGCAAATCAGAAAGCAAGTCTTTTCCCAGGGGAAGGGATAGTGCGTGGTTTCCTCTTCGACAAATATACCAGAATATGAGGAGTTTGTAAAGTTAATAGTATTGTGAACTCAAGAAACATTTTTAATGTAAAAAATAAAATGGCAAAAAAAAAAAAAAGGCTCAGAGGATTTTCTTTCTTCTTCTGTCTTGAGGTAATTATATCTCTCAGATCTGAACTGGCTATATATTTAAAATACACAGATTATACAAATTTTTACTTGCTTTAATGGTCTGGGAGAACCACTGCCTGTTTTTCAGTTGTCAATATTCTTTTCCAAAAGCATAAGGAAAGGTTTACCTGTTTTACTTTAGTATCAGTTGCCAATGATTAATGGTTCAAAAGAAACATTATACATTTCCTAAAGCAAAATAAGCACCTGCTTACCATGGTGGACAGGGAAGAAACTTTTTTTTTTTTCAGTTGGTAATAGGATCTTTTTCCCCAGCAGTTATTGTCTGGTTCTCTTAGCTTCTGCAAACTCCAGCTATAAATGGGCCTCCCAATTTTTTTTTTTTTTACCCCCGATACTACACTTAGCTAGGCATCAGATGTGCGATGGGAGGAATCCAGACCATCTAACCTTTGTAATGCTTAAGGGTTTGTCTTGCCAATTTTTTAAATTCCTGGTTAACTAATAGACATGAGATTAACATAGAAATGGTGGACATTTGATTTTGTGAAATTTTGTGAAAAAGGGATATTTTCATCTGTAATAAAAAAAATTTCTTAGGATGGATTAACATTGGCTATCAAACTATGCCATCTTAAGAGGACAAAGGTAATTGAGTAATTGTTAATATTTGTAGTAATGAACATAGCTATTGAACTAATAACGAGATCTCTACTTTTCCGATAGACATTTATATTTGAAAATGCAGGGTTTGAGGAATTTTCAATATTTTCTTGAGAGTTCAGGCACATGGTAAAAGTTTCAATGAACATCAAATATGACAATTTAGATGTTATAGAAATACAAATGAGTTCCTATATGTGTCTTTTACAAACAAAACATACACATTAACTTTGTGAATAAACCTAATGAGGTCAGCATTAACCAAGTGTAGTCAAATGTACAAAAGAAGTTATTTTTGCTTAAGTTCGAGAATGCCTTATCAGAATGTGACTTGATAGTCACCTTTGAATACTTTTTCTTACTGTTGAATAAAAATTCCTCTCCTCTTTGAAGAGAGTTACTCTTAGAGGAATATCTTCAAATTTTGAAGTCAGTTTCTCTGGTGAAATTTCCAAGTTCAAAATAAAAGCATCTAAATAAACAAGTCAGATGTTTGAGTAACTCATTCCTTATGCAGTGGTGGTACTGTTACCAGCAAAGCTCACTGGGGTCCCCGGGAAAAATATGATGGGATCTTCTTGATAAGGTCTAACCTCTCCTTTGGGCTTAGTCTAGTTTCACTTGCCTGTAGGGGGCCTTGCACAGAGGCCTTGCACCAAACACGTCGGATTAGAGTTCCCAGAGCAGAACTGCAATGTGCAGCTCAGAGGTCCGCCCGCAGAAGCGCCAAGCACAACACTGTAAGTGAAGATGGCGGCGGCAGGCCGTGCGCAGAGACGCTGTGCCTGGCCCTGCCCTCTGGAGCCTGAGAAACACAGCTCCGCCGGCCCCGCCCGTCCTGCCAGAGCTCCGCCCCCTCCCCAGGAGAGACCCTTATACAGCAGCCCGGACCACGACCTGTTAGAAAGAGTGTGTATCTAGAGAAGCAAGTTCGCACTTCTCCATTTTTTGACCAAAGCTAAAGCTTTCTTTGCTTCCAAACCGAACTCAGTCTTGGTCTATTGGCAGGAGCGACACCAGGCAGGACTCTTGTTGGCCCTGACTGGATAGGGTGGGTAACAGTATCAGTATTAAAAAATGAAAGGTCAGAGGGCTTCCCTGGTGGTGCAGTGGTTGAGAGTCCGCCTGACGACGCAGGGGAACGCGGGTTCGTGCCCCGGTCCGGGAGGATCCCACATGCCGTGGAACGGCTGGGCCCGTGAGCCATGGCCACTGGGCCTGCGCGTCCGGAGCCTGTGCTCTGCAACGGGAGGGACCACAACAGTGAGAGGCCTGCGTACCGTAAAAAAAAACAAAACAAAACAAAACAAAAAAACTCACGGAGATGAGAGTAAGTAGCTGGAAATGTAACATTAAAAATTAGGGGAGGGCTTCCCTGGTGGCGCAGTGGTTGAGAGTCTGCCTGCCGATGCAGGGGACATGGGTTCGTGCCCCGCTCCGGGAAGATCCCACATGCCGCGGAGTGGCTGGGCCCGTGAGCCATGGCCGCTGAGCCTGCGCGGCCGGAGCCTGTGCTCCGCAACAGGAGAGGCCACAACAGTGAGAGGCCCGCGTACCGCAAAAAAAAAAAAAAAAAAAAAAAAAAAATTAAGGGAGATACTAGAGCTAGAGATTTGGGTGTCCTTCCAATGGATGAGATAATTAAAGCTGTGGGATTGTCTATAATCATCAAAGGTAAGGGAGGAGGCGAGTCTCCATAGAAGTGGGCATCTAGGGAAGTGACATAATTAGGGGAACTGTAGCTAGAGTTAAAGCAAGTAGGAATAATATCAAACAGTTAAATACTGATGACTTTGTGATCAACACTGTTCTAAAAACTTTGCAGCGGATAACTTACTTCATTTTCACAACCCCTAGGAAGTAGATTTTGTTATTAACCCTACTTCATAAATTAAAGAATGGAATTAGAGAGAGGTTGGTAAGACCACACAGCTCATAGGTGGTAAAGATTCAAATCTAGAGAGCTTAGTCTCAGAGTCCCCTTCCTTAAACACTGTCCTGTAGCACCTCTCAGGTAGAATGAGTGATTTTGAAAAGAGGGTTCCTCTTATTTTATTTTATTTTTTTGGGGGGGGGTTTGCTCTTATTAAAACAGAAACCCTACAGATTAAATTTAAGTGGTTAGGTTAGCAAAGAGGACATCTACAGGCATAGGGCCAAACTTGAGAATGATAGCAACATGCAGGTGAAAGGGGGTTTTGGTACTAAACAAATGACTACATGCAAAATAATGTTGTTACACTTTTGACAAGTGATTGGAAGGAAAGTTACAGGATTCAGTGGGAGTCTACAGCAAGGGGTCCTAACCTATTTTATGCGAGGTACAGGGGTTGCTCTCAGGGAAGTCTACCTTGAGAAAGGGACATTTAAACTGAGACCTAAATCTGGGGTAGGAGTTAGCAGCACAAAGAAGGAAAAGGAAGGCACTCCAAATTCAAGGGCGCTTCAGCAGGAAGAACTTACAGGATTCCAGGAGTAAAGAAATTCAGGGCAAAGATAAGAAAAAAAAAGGCCTTAAAGATTTTGAATTTTATCCTAAGAGTAATGGGAAGATATTGAAAGGTATTAAGCAGGAGAGAGATAAATTAAGGCACAGAGAGTTCAAGTAAACTGCCCAGTATCACAGCTACTAGTTGACTGAGCCAAAAAGAAATCCAGCTCATCCCAGTTCCAAGGTTCTTCCTCTTTCAAAACTATATCACTGTCCAGACTGGGCTGCAAAATGTTTATCAACCAGCTCTCTGGGCAAAATTGATGATTTGCAGCATTTTCTGATGTAAATGGTATAAATACATTGCTGATTTCCAACTACTAACAGGAAGTTATGGAAGCAGAGTTGGGGAGGAATGCTCCATATCATACCATTTTATGGTATTTCTAAACATTCAGAGACAATAGACCAAAATATCCTCAAGAACACAAAAAAATAATACAATGTACTACAATAATTAGGAAGTGATGAGTTCTGTGCATTTATTACCTTTGTTTTTAATATAATGTATTTAATTCAAAATTCATACAATTAATTATTAATAGTGGCTTTCTGGGGAGACAAACAGCTTGCCGAATACCTGAAAATTTAATAATAAGATCTCCTGACCAGGTACAAGCTGACGCCAGCACACCACAGTTACCACCTTGAAGAGCCATTTGAGCCATTTCTTGGTATATTTTTTTTATTTTCCTGCTTTTGTTTTGGGAGATGATTCCCGGCATCTCAGATAAAAGCTCACTCATGTCTTTGCACTTATCTCATTGTGTGGATCATTGTGCATATCCAGTGAAAATAATTTTTTTTTTTTTTCCCCCAAACAGGCCAAGAGTAGAGGGAGAGTTTAGCTCCTGGGAGGCAGGGCTGTGCAATATCCTTCAAGGGGACACCTGGTGACAAATAGCAAACATTTCTGGCTGACCCCTCACCTTTGCTTCCAAATAGTTAGGAGAGCAAGTTTCTGATTTCAAATACAAATTTATAACTGTTAAACTGAAGCTAAACTTACAGTCTCTGTATCTATTACCATTCAGTTCTGTTATTGTCGTGCAGCCCCCTCTTTAGGAAAACCATTGGACCCTAAAATAAAATGCTCAGAAACATGTAGATGAAAAGCTCTCAGACTTTGGCAGTGTTACTTGAGTAGCTCTGGCCTCAGAAGGGACAATCATAATATTTTTCTGACTGTCTTCTCTTGATTTATAATTTGAATCTCCATAAATGATAATAGAGAGGGCAATTATCAAAGAGATGGAAAGGGCAATTATCATTAAATTGAAAACACATCACACATTCAACAGGATGAATGACGGAGCTAAAAACAGATTTTGTGGATCTTGCAACTGTTCCAAAAGAACTTAATGGAAGCAACCTCATCTCTCCCCACCTCCTCCAATTAACCAGATGACTTTGGTATATTTTCCTTTTTTTTCCTTGGATGTTAACACAAGGTCTGTTAATCTAATCTGCCTGAATACTGACACTACTTATGATATGTAAATTTATGAGACTAAACCAGTTGCTGTTTGCCTAGTGTGAAAAAAAGTTTTTCTTTTTTTGTAAAAACAGTAGAGAAAAATTAGTTCTCTTGTTTGTACATTTGTGATTCCAGGAGACTGCAGATACCCGTCTCATCTGTTCTTAACCCTTGCAATGAATTTTTTAAAGTGAGGCAACATGGTATTTTCATTCATGAGGTTAAATAGTAGACTGGACATTGAAATTCCCATAAAGGGCTTTGGTTTGGTTGGATAAATTGAACACATTATGATCCAATCTCTAGGCATTAGTTATCACTCCTACAAATATAGAAGTAACAGGTAAATGTTTATGATCCTTTTATGGAGAATTCTTACCATTTGGATTTACTATTTTAAGGAGTGAAATTATAGACATTCTTTGGAAGGGATAAGATGTGAAAGGAGAAAAAGAATTACTTTTATCAGCACATCTGAATAATAAAAATAACTGTGACATGAATGTCAATATCTGTCTATATGAAACTTTATATAATCTGATCAAATCATATTCTGATAGGAAACACAAAGGGTTTCCCCCTTTTACATTAAGTGCGGTCCACAGAGCAGATAAGCTCTTTGTAATATACGGATCATGAAGAAACTAAATATGGAGTGATGGAAATGCTCCGATGAATTTAATTTATATTTATTTCAACTGGCTTCTGCTTTCCCCATGCTGGTTCTTGACAGAGCCAATCACCTACCATTGGTTAATTCTTAATCAGATTAGGTTTGTTTACTTGAGAACAAAGAACCATGAGATGATCCCAGCACAAGTGGCTATACTCTTAGTAACAGTTCAGACATTATGGTAATAGACAAAAATGTAAGGAAACACAGTTCAAAAGAAAGAAGGAAACAACACTAATATTTACTGAACACCTATTATTTGTCAGATACATTAAATGCATGTAACTTTAATGTTGCCACTGTCTGACATCAAACCTGTTAGTGAGTCTGGTATTCATGTGTCCTCCCCAGCCCAAGGACAAATGAATTTAATTTTACTATGTTATACTCTGTGACTTCCACAAATACATTCTCCTTCACGCTGGAGCCCCGAGCTGTGTCTGCCATGTGCCCATTCTGGTGCTTTGTTGCTTGGAGAACAGAATATATGCTGTACTGTCTAGCTGCCAGCAATATACAACATTAGTGCTGAATATTTTCCTTTTAAAGACATATGATTCTCTATTGCATCATTCTTTTCTCTAGCTTTCATCTTCCACATGTCCTAGAGCAGTCTTTCAATGTAAGAAATATTTGACAACTCCTAAACAAGAAAACAGACACAATTTCTGTCCAATTTACCCAGTATGAATTTATATAAGTATATGTGTGTGTAAGTATATGTGTGTGTACCTATAAATTGCCCATCTTGAATTGATTACACATACAAATATCTGTTTTGAGGAAGTAAATTCTTAGGTTTATCATAATTCATCTTGGTCAATAAATTTATTTTGAAATACTAAGAGCTCTATAAAACAAGATGAAATGTTTTTTCTTTAAAATTCCCCAAAGTTCTGAGTGCTCTGAATTTGTTGAACTCTCAGCAATCATCATCTGTTGATTAAGTAATTTACTTTTGGGTATCCTCAAGGAGGGGGTTGGAGCTGGGGAAATTCCCCTTGAATTCTAGGAAGTTGTTCTTTGGACATGATGTTTACTTCCTTTGATGTCACAATTTCTCTTGATAAATGTAAACATTTATTTTTAACATGGTTGTTAAAACTTATTCAATATTCTGTTTCAGTTCCTGTGCCAAATACTGGTGGAGTAGAAAGGTCAATTTATGGATCAATGTGCTCACAGTTTGAATGTTGAGTTAGTAGAAAGTGAACTTAATATTATTTTAATATTTTTAATGTGCTTGAAACATAAGAAGTGTTTTTGAAAAATAAAAATCGCAAAGCTATCCACTCTAGTATAAAGTATAAAAAAATTCATGTCAGTAAAGTTTCTGTATCATTATTATTTTTAGGGATTGGTAACTTTTTATCAATTATACCTAGTCTTTTTGTTGAAACCCTTTGTCAGCTATATATAATTTTCACAGAAATCCCATGAGGTATGCCTTGTTGTCTGATTTTACAACTCAGAGAAGTTAAAAAACTTTTCATGTCAGGCAGCAAGCAAACAGCAGAGTGGGGAGTTAGAGCCAGAGCTCTCAGGTTCTAAGGCCTGTGGATGGAAAAATGCAGTTTTCTAATTGTGCCAATTGTGGACAGCTATTCTAGAGGCAAAGTTGTCCTTGTTCGTGTATTTTGTACTTCCTAGGACAGTTTTAGTTAAAAACTGCTACAGATAAAAGATGATATTGATCTTAATTTTTAAAAATAAATCAGAATGTCGAACTCTGCTCATAATCCTTCCCCAGCTCCAAGTGAACTCCCGTTTGTCACAACCAAACACCTTAAATGTTTGTTTCCTCCAATTCTATATCCACTAGGCGTTCATTCACTTTTCATTCTTTCACTCAACAAATATTTATGGTACTTTCATTATATACCAGACATTTTTCTAGGCCCTGAAAAAACATGAGGTCCCTATGGTTGTGAAGTTTATACTTGGATGGGAGAGAGAGAAAATAAGCACATACATGCAAACATAATTATAAGTAAGGTCAAATAATGATATATGCAATGAGGAAAAATAAAATGGGATAGGACTTAGAAAATAATAATAACTAACTTTTATTGAAAACAGTGTCAGACACTGGTCTAAGCACATTATGTGGATTAATTCATTTAATACTCACAAAACTCTAATTCATTTAATTCTCACAATTAATTGGTAGATATTGTATTTGTGGTGGATTGGAGATGGAAGCAAATTATTAACTATTCCTCAAACTGAGAGGTGGACTTGAAGTCCTCTCCCTTTGAATCTGATCTGGCCTTAGTGACTTGCTTGATGAATAGAAAGAGGCAGAAGAGACAATAGCCTGGGTCTGAGCCTAGCTTGTAAGTTGACTGGCAACTTCTGCCTTGTTCTCTCAGAGCCCTGCTCTGCCATGTAAGAAGTCAGACTAAGGCTTCCATGCTGTGACAAAGTCCAAGCCGCAAGGAGAGGTCAGGTGTAAATTGAGACCCATGAGAGTTCCCAGCCGGCGATCAGCATGGGAATGAAACAGCCCCTGAATCCTTCAAATGACTCCAGTTGCTATCTGATTGCACCAGGATGACAGTCCCCAGGTGAGAACCACCTAATGGAGCCTAGTCCATCCATGGAAAAGTGAGATATAATAATAAATAGTTGTTTTGAACTACCGAGTTTTGGGGTGCTTTGTTATGCAGCAATGAATAATTGGAACAATTATAATCTTCCTTTTATAGAAGAGTAACCAAGGGAAAGAAGTGTTAAGCAATTTTTTGGCCAAATCGTAGAATCTGAATTCAAACCCAGGCACACTGACCCCCAAGCATCATTTAAAATTCTACCCTTCACAGCCCTACCTTTAGACTGAGATCTGCATTCCCAGGGTACCCCTGATGAAATTTGGTAGTTGCCCATTAGTTGACATTTCATTTTCTCCACTGAACCACAGTGGTTAAAACTCAGGGCACACTGCCATTGGAATATGATTGCCCAGCTGGTGTGCTTGTGCAAAGGAACCTTGTGGTGTCCTTTGCCCCAGAAGTATTATGTCGTCTATGACCTTTTGTGGATTGGAATCTTAAGAAAATATAAGGAGGATATGGAGAAGATTGACCTTGTGCTAATCTATAATCCTTTCATTGTGTTGTAAAATTATGAGAATTATTCAAGTAAAAATAAGAAATTGCATGGTATTTTGATTAAAGAAAAGGAGCATGAGGTAATTTGGTTAAATTAAAGGGCAAATAATGGTCACCAAATCAAATTTCTTGGCATACAAATATGTCACATCCCTTGTCTAATACACAGAACTGATATTTGGATGGGAAAGGAATAAACGGATGTCTGTAGCATGATAGCATTAACCAGCTAGTCGCTGAGCCAGATGTTCCTTCCTCAGCAAGGAAGGACAGATAAAAGTACAATGTGCCAAGCAAGTCCACAGTACAAGTTTCCAAAGACGTTTTTCCTTAGGGTATTTACAGTTTAGTTTAGCTGTTTCCATTCTGAAGACTTTGTATACACAACAATAGAACAGCTCTTAATAGCTCAAAGGAAAGAACTTTATAGATGCTGCTGCAAATGTTCCCCCCTCAAGTGTTCCAGGGGAAACTCCTGGTACTCTTGAAACTTTCCTGTCAGACTATGACACAATCCAGTGCCTTTTCCAAGCAGGAAATATGATGTTCCAAAGACAACTTGACTTCCTGTTTGAAAATGGGGGTGGGAGGGTGAGGTGAGGGGACAAAACAGTCACGGTCTAAGTATACTTGATTCATAGACCCACTCACAAATACAAACAAGTTAATTTTGTTAAGAACACATGCTAACATTTCACTTCAGACAAAATCCCAATCATTTATTCTCCTCTGGAGTACTTCTTATGCATCCTTGAGTTTTTAGAAGTTCAAGTGCTGCATAAAAAATCAACATAATTACAGAAAGCAGTCCTCAAACAAGAATATCCTGTTTTGTTTCCTGCATACTCACTGGGGTGGCTCATCTGAATCCTTGACAACATCCAGCTCCAAGAAGAAAACATCAAGACTGCTTACTGATCTTGATTTTTTACATACAGCTCGTCAGCAGTAGGGCTGCTGTAAGCCAATGTGTAAGCCGACAATCACCCTATTGTTTACTTTCCCGTCAGAAAAGCGATGCTGCTCTTCTTTACCATGTATGGTCTCTATAATCCTAACAGTCATGTTCACTCAGTAGTAAGCCCAAATATATGTTTCCCAGAGGAGTTTAAAATACATGAGATAGATTAGCATCTCTGTGGCTTGATGCAATCTGTGACAGATTCAACAGTAATAAACATCTTCGAGTGTGGTCAGTATTAAATTATTTGCTGAAGACCAATTTTGTTCCTGAGGTAGAAAAGAAATTAGCAATAACTTTTGGGTAGTAAATACACTGGCTGAGAGAATATTACAACAGTCCTGAATCTCTTGCCCTCTCGGCATTTCATTCTGTGTTAAGAGAGGAAAAAAGCCCAATTGTGTGCTGATGAATTAGAAAACTTCATGGACATTCAAGAAATACACATGCCACTACAAATTAACCATTAACACCGCCAGGTATTCATCCTTTCTGTCAGATTCTGTGGGAAGTATGCCTTATTAGCACTGAAGCCCAAAGAAGTAATATATCAGTCCACATTCACTTATCCTAAAAAAAAAAAAAAAAAGGCAATCTCAGTTCTGGAAAAATAGTGTTTTTCTTCCCATCCTGATTTCATTCCTAAAGCTGAAAATCACCAAATGAAATCCCATTTCTTCTCGGCTTCCACTTTGCCTCGGTGTTTACCACGGGATGCGGTTTTGCATTTTAAATCAGTTCCATCATAACCCTTAAAGTGATCACAAGGCTGCTAATTCTTGGTCTCCAGTTTCCAGCCCTCCCCGACTTTGCAACTTTGAATTTGAATAGGACCAGAAGCCTCTCTGGGGGCCACATTTGTGGCCCTCGAGAAGCAGCCTCTCTACTGCTTTCAGCTGGGTTCCTGGCATGTTTCATGGGGATTTGTGGTGAGTGGCAGCTCTGGAATCACTTTTCATTCTGTCAGGTTGTGGTTAGGCTTAGTGTAGTTTCTTTGTTATACTGGCCACTACTAGTCAATTCCCTTGAAAATATCTGGTTTTCTCTTTTTCCCTTAAAGAAAAAAAAAGGCAGCTCCAGACTCCCTACCTTTTCCCCCAAACAGAAACACATAACAAACACGATATCCCTTGGAAATTCTAGGGGGAGACCGAGAAGGGGGAGAGGACCAGATTGTTCTCAACATCCCAATTTAATTTTGATGTCAGACTATAAAAGATCTTGGGAGAGCCCAACTTCCCGTACCTGTTCTGTGGGGAATGCTGTTTTATTAAAGAATCAGGGACAAATTTTACTACCACTTTTTCATGTTAAAACAAAATAAAATCAACCAAACATATAAAATGTGGACTTTTGGAGCACAGTGTTTCTTTTCCTTTCCGAATAAACCCTGGAAATAAGAAGTAAGTACCAAAACTAGTAAAACAAATCAAATGCTTAGAAGCGGGTTAAAATGGGGTTCTCCACAGACACAGGGGGGTTGGCGCTTTCAGCACATATCCTCTTAAGCCAGGGCTGAACCACTTTATATTTCATGAATTAGTTTGGGGGGAAAAAAAGAGAACAACATAAGGGGGCCAACGTCTTATATTGCCAAGTTACGCTATTAAAAAAAAAAATCCCAACTAACATTGAAATCTGACATCATGTTAACATCAGTAGGGGGTAGGAGGAAGGAGGAAAGCCATAATCTTAGAATACAAGACAGGTATTTCAAGAATGAAGAACTGGCAACTTGTACACCGACATGCCACAAAGGCCTTCAGAAACAGCCAGTTCCTGAAACAGGCCAAACCCCTTCCCACTGTACTGCCTTCACACCAACCGTTCCTCTGATCGGAAGTCTATTCCCTGGGACACTGGCAGAGCTCTCCACTCAGATCCAACCATGAGGCGCAGGGTTTCTCTAACCACAGGGTTGAAAGCCCCTTTCCTAGACCCCATGCTGGCAAACCCTCTCTTTTCCCACTTGCATTCCTCTCCATTCCCATTCCTCTCCATTTCCTTACCGGGCTGTAATTTCTGTCCAGTACTCCTTACTACCTGACTATATATTATTTGTTCGCTTGCTATTTATCTTCCCCATTAAAATATAAAATCTATGAGGTCATGGGTTTCATATCCTTTGTTCACTTCTTTTTCTCCACTACACCAAACATTGCCTGGTACATGTGAGGTACTCAATACAGGTTTGCTCTATTTGTATTTGTGTGTAATTGCATAGTCCTTATTTTTCTCATTTTATTGTGGACAAGAAAAAACGTCCACAGTGCCTGCGCTGTTTGGTATATGGAAACCACTGTTTTAAGAAAGAGACTGAAGAATCCCTCAGGCGTAGATCAGGGCACAACCTAAGGAAGAAGACATTTGGTGCAGGCATTCTTTACTGCGTCCGATTTTGAGTAGCAGGAGTGAGAGTTCCGTTTCTTAGGACTGGCAACAAACTGATAACAGGCTGAGGTCTGGCCAGACTACGTACTGATTTAAGAACAAGGAATATTTCTAATAACACAGACTTAGGCTGCATTTGTACCCTCTTCCTCCCTCCCGAAATTACTGTTATGTAGATTAGGTATGGCTCCTTAGTACCTCTTAAATTGTGCATGCATTTTTTTAAAAAAACAAGAGAATGTTTACCTACTATAAGAGTGCAAATACCTATTAGATTAAAAAAAAAAAAAGAAAGTAAAGAAGCAGCA
The DNA here is from genome assembly GCF_951394435.1 of Stenella coeruleoalba. NCBI lineage: Eukaryota > Metazoa > Chordata > Mammalia > Artiodactyla > Delphinidae > Stenella > Stenella coeruleoalba. The sequence continues at coordinate 70,835,341 of NC_137169.1, read as the reverse complement.
GCCTTCAGGAAGCCCCTTACACCTGGTTTTGAAATGCATTATGGATAGTTCACAAATACAGATAGTAGGTTTCAAAAGTGTATGTTCCAAATTTTTGTGCCATTTGTGGTCCTGGGTAGGTGGCTCAGGTTCTTTTCTGAAAAATATCTCTTAGAGGCATGTGGTGCTCATTTTGGCACAGATTTTTTTCCTCTTAAAAAATAGAGAATGGGCTTCCCTGGTGGCGCAGTGGTTAAGAGTCCGTCTGCAAATGCAGGGGACACGGGTTCGTGCCCCGGTCCGGGAAGATCCCACATGCCATGGAGCGGCTAGGCCCGTGAGCCATGGCCGCTGAGCCTGCGCGTCCGGAACCTGTGCTCCGCAACGGGAGAGGCCACAACAGTGAGAGGTCCACTTACCGCCAAAAAAAAAGAAAAAAAGAAAATAGAGAACGAGCCCAAATGTACCTAATGCAAGTTTGCACAGACTTTTCTTTTTTGTTTTTTAATTTGGGTCCGATATCTGCTCTAGCTGCAATACTTCTGAGTAGGAGTAACAGGTATATAAGACGGTATACAAATACGTGAGATCTGGCAGTTGGTGAAGAAAATGACAGTTTAGAGTACTCGTGTGTGTTTGTGTGATGTACATATATGGTAGGGTCCATGTATGTTGGTTATTATAATGATGATGAAATTAATGGAAACTGTAAAAATGTAGATCACTTGAAGTTCCCTTCATTTTCTCTTTCTGTCTTTCTCTCTCCCTCTGTCATTCTTTTATGCTACAGAATGGAATGGAGCTGGGGGAATCTAGAAAGCCTCTGCTGATTAATCCATCATACTTTGACAACTGAATTCCCAGAAACAGAGTATTAGACTTTCACACAAAGTGACGTTTTGACTGGAATCTTTCAAGGTCAAGCCTGTGAGGTTCGGAGAGGAGGACCACCCCATGGTGGGTCCTCAACTAATGGTAGCTTCTAGGGTAGTTTCTATTTATTGCCCTCATTAAGAAACCAAGGATTTCAATTTCCGACCAGCCAGTTCTACCGTCTCAATACTATCTCAACCGTTATGTCAGAGAATGTTTCGTAAGAAATAAAGACTGACAGCCGTCGTGTAGACTTTTACACTGAAGGGGCAGAATAAAAATGTTAAGTGGTTTTAAAAAAATCAGGAAAGTGAGATTTTGGGGCCATCACCCAGCCGATAAACTTGTCTTATTTTAGATTGTACATCATAAAGATTAAAAATAAAACCCAAGCTTAACTACATTGATATTTGAAATAAGAACATTCATTTACTTTTCAAAACTGCCCCAGCACAATGACAGAGGCAGTTATTTTTGGTTAAAGTGGATTGTGGACAGAGTAGCTGGCGAAAATGCTTGTAAGTATTCATGTTAGGACAAAAACCTTCCTGGCACTGAGAAATCTCAATTGGTTTTTCAGCTGCACTGTGGTTTATTGTGTTCTTTAAATCAGCTCTAAGACTACACTACATACCATTGTGTCTGTTAGAAAATCATTATGGTGCAATTAAAAGCAATGTTGTTTCACATACAAACATGGAATTTTCCTCCGTGTCTGATGGCTGCGCACTTCCTTCGTGCCTCTTGTGATTTGTACACTTGTGATGGTCAAGAGATACAGCTGTCGGGAAAACACTCAACAGGTGGCAGTTGCGAGGTGATGCTTCATCCTTTTTTGGATGCTCTCTGACACCTGAGCGCGGGACTTCCTTAAATGCTGGTGTGCAACTGACTGTTTTGAAGAAACATGGGTCTGGAATGTTCAGTGACAAAATTCATCTTGCCCCAAGAATGAAGAGAAATTGAAATGTCCTTATGATATGAAATGTGCAATATAATAGTAAAAGGTATTGTCCTTGGAAACTTTTTAACTATTCCAATTAAGAATGGCTATGAAGAGAGCCTGAAGCATTGGTAGATAGATAGATCTCTTTCTTCAGGAGGAGAATGAGGCAAGATCAATCAGTTCTTTCATTTTTGTAAAGCTCTTTAAATATGGGCTTTATATATTTTTAAAAAAGAGCAATTTAACCTTGGCTTCAGTAATGACACGACTTGTTGAATGACATAGTCGCAGATGCAATTAATCTAAGTGGTTTAAGAATTAATTAAGTGGTTTCTTTTTACATTTTAGGTAGCATTTTAACATGAAGCACTTAAGCGTCTATCTTTATTACTTATACAATACGTATGAGTGTATAACATTATTATGAGAATAAGAAAATAAGAGGAAGTTGATCGACAAAGATACCGAACTATGTGCCGCACAATGCTTGTAATTGTGCTAGATCTTTCAGTATTCAGAATCTGAGTTACTGATTCTGTATGACTGACATGTTTCTTCCTCTCAAGTTTATACAAACCCTTTCAGGTTCTAGAGTCTTATTTCTGCCCAGTGAACATTCTGAGCTATCTGGATGTATACATTTTAACACGATGACAAGACAGTGTTGAATAATAGGCATATGTTCTGCTTCTGTGTTCTAGAGAGTATTCTGAGCATACCTGCCTGCCGGCTCAATCCCCCCTCCGATGCTGCTAAATAATATCTGGCTATCTTTAGTTTGACCTGAATATGAGTATAGGCCTATAAAATCTCAAAAGCAGCCAACATGCGGATAACCATGTCCTATAGCATTAAGTTTAATTTTGTCAAAATTGTTGTCTTTTCGTGTTACAAAATCATGTCCAGCAGTTCACAAAGATTTATATTTCTTCTCAAACATGACACTCTGACATTTTCTGTTTGTCTATTCATGTCCCAGAAGAGGTAACCACATGCTATATATGTTTTCTGTTAATATATTTGCAAGTTGGTCTTGCTGGTTGGTCTCAGAAAGATTTCTAGTGGATAAAACATGTGGAATGAAAAGCTGTAAAAAGAAGTCTTTTTAGTAAATGCATAGCAGGTCAGGGAACAGGGGCAGAGGTTGTAGGAAACATGATAAACTACATAGGATAGCTTTGAAACACATTGTATGTGTTTTGCAACAAAAACAACATTTCACTTATCCTAAAACTTTAATATATGCCAGGTATTATCATAAGTATTTTACATCTTTTATTTTATTCTCACACATATGTGAGAATGGCGTTATTATTCCCATTATACTAATGAGAAAACTGTGGCACAGAGCTGATAAATAATTTGCATAAGATCCTGCAATAAGATGGTCTTTCAGGTCCTTATAATTTCTTACAAGAGTATACTTGTTTCTTCCCTAAACAAAATACAATTCTGTGCACATAAGATATTCCATGATATTCTACTGGATGTAGGTGCTAATTAATAAAGCAATGAAAAAATAGATCTATTTTTATAATAAAATGTATCTATATAGCTTTTAATACGGTTTCTATAAAAAAGTTTGATGGATATAAAAATGTGTGTTCTTTTGAAGGATTCAGACTTTTTTTTTTTTTTGGCCACATCACACTACTTGCGGGATCTTAGCTCCCCAACCAGGAACTAAACTCTGGCCGGTGCAGTGAAAGCGTCGAGCCCTAACCACTAGATCACCAGGGAATGCCCAGATATTTTTATAAGTTGAGTATTGGTAATTTTCCCTCAAAATTTAATTTGTTTTCTGATTGATATAAAGATAATTTCATGACATCCTTTAATAGAAATTAAAATATAGTCCTTCCTTTCATCTGTTGAGTGAAATAAGTCTGTAAGTAAGATTACTGTACTAAGTAAATTTTAGAGACCCTCTTTCTATTGTCTGTAGAAGGTAATATGTTCCCAGTTGAGCCAAGTGTGGGAATGACCTGACAGGACACATTTTCAAAATAAGTGTACCATAAAAATGATTGGTAGAACACATTCTATGCAATTAAACTTTATGTTTTCTCCCCAGATTTTGAAAGTAGCAACCTCTGTTGTCTTACACCAAAGAAAGATGTCTAATTGTATACCTAAAAGTGAATCCTAGATTTTCATTTGTCTTTTATTCCAGTACTATATAATCAGGGGAGGGGAAAAATATGTTAGTTGAGATGCTCTACAGTTACCTCCAGTATCCTGCCACAATACTGGCTTCTAGTGTGACACTGGAATGAAAGCTCAAATACTTATGTGGACAAGACAAACCCACAGTGGAGCAAAGCACCATGAAAGCACATGCAGCAATGAAGACAAAGAAAGACCATTGTCTTATAGTAACTGCTTAAAGTTGTGAATATATTACTATGAATCTAAGCCATGATGAGAGTGGGATATTATAGTTATAATTGCTATTTGAGATTCTTCTCCTGCCTACTTCAAATAGATAAGAAGAGTCTAATTTTTTCAACCGTTCTGAAGCCGTATTTTATGGTATCCATTATTGTACAATTTTAGATTTGAACCAGTATGAGCTTTATCTCTAGTTATGATGTTCACATCCCCATAAGTAAGAGGAGAATCAATAGTAAAAGGAAACCAGCAAATTGTAGTCTTTGCAATAAATCTAAGGTATTAGGCGGGCATAATTTAAACAGCTGTTTTTCTTTTCCTGAAGAATAAACACATAATAGGAGGAAAAATGAGGCTCTAAAGGGATTACACATTCCTAAATATTTTATAGCTGGGTTAAATGCAATGTTGTGCTTTAGTTCCACCACTGAATATTTGCTGATGATCATTTACTCACCAACTGAAAACCCAAAAGATGTTATTTGAGGTTTTTGGTGTGGTTTCAGCTTCAGATCTTCTGTCAGGGTTTCACTGTGTGATTGGAAAGAGCAACTCTTTGCATGTAAGAATACAGATGCGGGTGATTTAAGCAGGGAAACATACCATCGTGTTCTGACTCAGCTGATACTTAATGATTTACCATTTAATGTAGTTCATCTTTCATAACCCTGAGTTCAAACAGAAGCACCTGCTATTAGGGATGCAATAGTATTGAACTTCCCACCAATGACCTAGGAGAGCTTTTTTGTAGTTTTAGATACTGGACCCACCTGGCCTTTCCCTTAACCACAACAACTGAAGGAGAGAAACAGTTTACTTCCCATCCATGGAGACCTGGACAGAATGTATAATTATGCCAGATAAAAATTTTCAAATCAAAACTCCTTGGGTTAACATCACTCTGCTGCATTGGAAGACAAAACAATGCACTTTATCTCATTGCCAAAACAACAATGAGAAAACTCAGAAAGCATATGAAAAATCATGCTGAGCTGAAATCAGTTATAAGGGTAGGTGTGTCCCTGGTTTCAAACTTGGAAGATAAACTCATTTTCTTATAATTTCAATTTGCTTTTATTAGTGTGGAAGCTTTTTGGTAAGGCATCTGAAAAGGCCTCCTCTCCCTGATTTTAGAAAATATCTAGGTAGGTAGAGATATAGATATTTAGATAGGTGGATGGATTGTTAGATAGAAAGATGATAGATAGATAGATAAAGTATTTTTTAAAAATACTAAAGCATAAGAGATAGACATCTAATGAGATTGAAGCCTTTTGGAAGAAGATCCAATATGCTGATGAGAATTATGGTATTAATATTATCAAATAGAATGGTTTAACTACATTTTTTTCTCTCCAAAGCATTGTTTAATTTAATAATCTGTTTTCACTTTGGCATCATTGGTAAGCAGTTGAAAAAGCAGATTATAGGCTAGGTAGCTTCTCTTTTCTGTCTTTTTCCCCGCCTTGTTTGGGTAAAATTCAAAGATCTGTAAATTAGGATTTACAAGGAAGGAAGAGGATTATAAACTTTCATTACAGGTTCACCAGACAACAACTGTTGTCTAGCTATAACTGTATCTAATCCCTTGACTGCTTACAGTAGAGAAAGAATATTTTTCTTTTCCAACAATATTCATAAAAGATAGTGAAGGCAATTAGACCTTCACTGTGAGATGTTTTCACTGTGAGAAACATACTTCAATGGTGTCCCCTCTGATGGAATTTCATGGACTCAGACTATTGTATGGGTCCCTTCTATCTCACTGAAGAATTTTTTGCTCATAAGTGAGAGTCAGGTCTTTCCTCTAGAGGTTTTCCTATTTAAAGTTTTTTTTTTTTCTTTTTTTAAGCTTTGCCCATGGTTCAAGAGCATTTGTATTTACCTCTATGCATTATTTGAAAATACTGTCCTAGAGATATTTATGCATTTTCCAAAGTTTGATGATGCTTATAATTTTGGGTTTGTCATTCAGCAAGTAAATACAGAATTTGCATAACATTTATAATTATGCAATTATGCTATTTAAAAAGATAAAAGAGATTTTCTGTATGAGGAAAAGGCTTTGCTGAAACGGAAGCAGTCAAAAGTATAAAAGTGCGTTACGTTACACTTTACCATCATCGTAAAGTTGTTGATAGAAAGTTCCTTTGTCCTCTTTTGAGGTGAGTTCCACTGCCTGATCTGCTACTGGTGCAGTGCATAGGATTCCTGGATTCTCAGACTCATCATTATTTGTGGAGAAAACCTTTCAGTTGTTCATTTATTTGTAGCATTTAACAGACTCCATGTGAAGGAATGGATACATTAATGTAGGGGATTGGGCCAAAATTATCATGATTTCATTTAAAAAGGAATGATCAAAGTGTACATTTTATTTTCACTTGGAACCGTTTAGATAAGTTGCCACGAATTGGAAAGCAAGTGTAAATGTATCAGCCTCAACAAGTTAGAAAGTTTGATTTGGAATACTACCTAAATTCATCCTTTCAGCCTGAATACAGACAGGTATTTTATGAGATTTTTATTTCCCTATTTGCTCAATTCCAAGATTTATGAGAGTTCTAATTTGAACCATGGCAGAAATGCCACCACAGAAACAGTGGGGGGCTTTCTCCACAACATTTTATTATAATTGTTTCCAGGCCCCAGGGCATACTATCATGTGGAAGTATGTATTTTAAAATGGTGTTTCAAATTTATTTAGCCTTTTAAACTTTTAAAGTAAAAATCTATTCTTTTTTAGTTTGTTTTTAGAGGGGGAGTTATTCTGGTTCATTCTCTTTTGATTAGCCTTGGCATATTTCTTGGTTAGCTCTTGTTGGACACTACATTTTCACAAATGGCCAGAATAGATTTCAGTGTTCAGTGAGCTAGATTGTTCATATTATATGAATGTGGTTAGAGCACTCAATGAAACTAAACATTTCACAATTGTCTATTATTATGAGCTGTTTCCAAGTGAGCTTCTTAAAATACTTTTTAAAGGGGAAAAATAAAAGTAAATGTGATATTGTCATACAAAGAAAGTCTCTAAATAATGCCACATTTGACTCGAGGTGGCTGTTAGGGTTAATATCAATGGAAATTTCCTAATGTAGCCTAGGGACCATTGACTTATCTTAAAAAAAAAAATCACCAGATCACACAATGACAATATTCAAATTAGAAAAGGTTAAAAATGTATCAAATCTTTTTAAAGAAATGACCTATCAACCTTAGAAGAAAACCATGTCTGTAACTCAAATTATGAAATAACAAGCCAACATTTCTGTGAGAGAATGGTAGACTCTAACACAACAAGTAGAGGCTAGTCACAGTTTTTCTATCTACCCTGTGACCTTAAATAATGTCACTGTTCACATCCCATGGCATGATACCATAATACTAAAGGTCTTGTAGAGAAAAATAATCCACTCAAAGAGGTTGAAGTAAGGTATTATTGATATAGGAAGGAAAATAGATTCACTTCTCTTACTTACACGATTCTAAATCACAGGAAAAAGTCATACTGGGACCTAATGGAATAGTTTAAGGGAAAACTAGATAAAAAAAAATAATAATAAAATTAAAGAAAAGCACCAAGTGGAAACTTCTGAATAATTTTGTAAAATAATAGTCAAAGTTAATGACTAAAAATCCATGGCTTTCATCTTAATGAATTACCATTTTAGAATCAAATAGTGGCAATTAAAGCATTTTTTTCTTATCATCAAAATGTGAGATTTTAAAAAATCACATTTAACACTCCTCATTTATCCCTACACCTTTTAGAGGAAAAACAACAACAAAAAATCCTACAATATTCCTCATGGTCACAACATGTAATGCACAACATGTAATGATAAAATGCAATTCAGGACAATTTAAATTGTATTTTATAGGAAAAAGAAATAAGGAAATAAAAGAAGATGTCTGTTATACCTAGAATAAAACATGGCATGAAAAGAAAAATCTCTTTAATTCTTAAGGCAGCGATCCTTAGTGCATGTTCTGAGAACCACCTCCCTGAGAATTACCTGTGAAGCTTGTTAGAAATGCTGCTGATTCCTGGGCTCTCTGCCAGATCTACTGAGCCTGAATCCAGGGAAATGAAATTCAGAACCTGTTTTACTACATACATAGTCACAGATGCATCTTTAGTGTGGACAACTTTCAGAATTACTCTCTTAAAGGCAAATCTTTAGCCTATATGATGACTTAGAATTACTGGCCAAATCAGAGTAAACCAGTGGAGTGAGATTAACTCTGAAACACATGGAATAAAGAGAAGTTAAATATTTTCTGTTGCATTCTTGGGTTTGTAGATTATCTTCTACATGGTAGCTTTCATCCAATGTATATTAAATGAATAGATAAATGGAATTTCATCCATAACAGAGACAAATATCATTTAGATACAAAATATACATGTTAGAATAGGAGATCACAATGAGGACTTTTCAAAGGAAACATTATTTTATCTCCTATATGTATATGATACTTGGAACATAGAAGATAAATAATTTAAGTTACAGAGAAGGTAACAAGGAAGGGGCAAGCTTAAAGATAATCATAAACTCTTTAGCAAGTCCCTAATATAAGAGAGAGAGATGAATTTGCTAGCCATTACTTTTTTAAACTTTATATATACATATATATATATATGTGTGTATATATATATATATATATTTTTTTTTTTTTTTTTTGCGGTATGCGGGCCTCTTACTGTTGTGGCCTCTCCCGTTGTGGAGCACAGGCTCCGGACGCGCAGGCCCAGCGGCCATGGCTCACGGGCCCAGCCGCTCCGCAGCACGTGGGATCTTCCCGGACCGAGGCACGAACCTGTGTCCCCTGCATCGGCACGCGGACTCTCAACCACTGCGCCACCAGGGAAGCCCCAAACTTTTGATATTTTTAAGTAGAACGATTGTTTAGGTTAAGCACATTACAGTTCTGTATTTAGGGATAAAATTATAACACTTAAAATCAAGAATATGAATGTTCTTACCCTTACATATTTGCTGAAGGTAAGATTACTTCCGTTTTAGCAACGAGAACAATAAGAAACTCATTTTTACATGTTTATGCAGGTACTCACTCATTTGGCAAATATTTACTCATTGACCACTCTGTTTACAGTTAAATATAGGTATGGTATAGTTAAAATAAATATAGGTATAGGTATAGTTAAATATAGGTAAATAAGGTATGGTCCCTGACCATGGAAACTGATAATTCAAAATATTGAGAGAAATGGCCTAATTATATTACAAAGGGATAAGGGCAAATCTAGATCTATAAACACGTTGTGTCATATTTTGTGGATGACAGTAGTATATCAGGGACTATATTTTTCTTTCATAAACCTCTCTCATGAGTCTGCATGGAGACCACATAATTTAACAGGTAAATACGTACTTGAAGGTGAAGGTCAAGGACTAGTTGCAGGAAAGATGTCTCCGTTGGTATTTCAGTGCAAGCCCAGAAGGAAGCATTTTCCTTTTAATCACAGATGGTTACCTACCAAAGTCAGATGCTCTGAGTTGGGTTATACTCATTGGGAGTATTTGTGAGCAAAAGGCATTAGCACTTACATCTAATTCTCTCTTTGTTGAAGCAAGCTGTCATAGGCTTAATAAACATGTACTCTATTGTTTATAGACCATCATTAAGAGCAGCGGTAATATTTCCCTTTCCCCTTCTATCTTTGTTAGGGACACCTCCTTCCCCATTATTGTTAAACTGGGTGTGTCTATATCCTGCTCCTTTTGTAATAATCTGTTTAACCTCTTTAATAGTTTTGCCTGTTTAATTAATGGACTAGCCCCTAACTACTGAGGCCACTTTTGTGTAATTTTAACAAAGAGATTATATAAACACACACACTGGTGTCTCTTAATTAGAAATATGACGGGTAGATGAAGGTATTTGGCAATAACTGAAATCAGCAAGTCATTAAAAATTCTTCCATGATACTACAAATTTGTTTGTAATAGCCTTCTAATTGCAGCATATAAACAAAGACAAATGTGGGTTAGACTATATATAAAAAGTATCCATCTTGTGTTTTCTTCTTAAAACAAGTATAATTTCTAGTGTTGGTACAGTTGAAATAAGGATAGAAAGCTATATCCCATGCCTTTGGCTGGCAAGCTTCTAATGTTCAGGTGCCTTTTATGAAAGGTGGTCTTCCTTTATAAAATGTTTGTTGTCAGTTGGTAGCATTGTGTAGTCTAGGAGAAATCACAAGAGATGCAGGTGCCTTATGAATAACCAGATGGGAAACGGAAGATGATCAAACTTCCTCCTAGACTCTTTGAGTCAAGTAGGAAAGACAAAAGATTTTCCTTTGAAATGGTGAGGAGAGTGAAACTGAATTTTAAAATGTCTTGTATACAAATGACGATAATGCCTTACATAAGCCTCTTTCTTAAAGACACAAAACCTGTTTTCTTGAGCTTTTCCCATCACCAAAATACAGCCGGAGTCTGCGATTAGACTCAGCAGCTGTTTAACAGTGCCAGAACCACTTACGAACTTCCAAAACTTTTCTTTCAAGCAAAATAATATCCTCCAAAATCATGCTCTGAATTCATTCACCGCTGACTCAGAGGGAAGAGTGCCATCTATTGAATCCTGTCCTCTGTATTCACAGCACCTGATGGATCCTTCCCAGGCTCCCTTCCACCCACCTACCGGCACATCCTGTTTCCCTCAGAGAGCTGGATATAATAATGCTCTGAGGTGGTCTGAAGTTCACGTGTAAGTGTGCTCATATCACGCTCTATAATTTGAGGAAAACACATGAATTTTAATCAGTTTTTAAAACAACCAGGCCTCTCTTCTCATTTACTAGAATGGAAAAAATTCACTTTTATTACCTTAAAGATGCCAAACAGTGCCATTTTATTACTGTGGGAAGCTGGAAGTCATTTCCGAACTCTTTTGGCAAGGGTGCTATGTAGAGCATCCAATTCAGTCCTTTAAGTATCTTCTGAGAACCACCACACAATCTGTGATTTACTGTCTCCAGGAGTTAAAGGGACCCTTTCTACCCTGAAACTGAAGAAAGAAAGGTGAAATGTGTTTAAGAAGCATCCCATGGGACTTGCAAGAATATGAGACAGTACAGGGTGAGCTAGATCTAAAGAATATTTTGATAACCCACAAACACTTTCCAACTTGTACTTTTCAATTTGGTTTTTAAAAGTTGTGTTGGTAGCCTTTAAAAATTGCGTTTTGTATATTGATTGATAGGTCTTCAGGCCACTTTCACAAACTTCTTACATTTTGTGGCTTAGAGGCTCCATTCCCCCCCGCCCCTTGCTAAATAGGTTTGGTACACTTTTGCAGCAAACACAACATCACAGTTAAATATATGTATACTATGTTAATTTTTATACACATATATACATAAACATATACACATATACATACTCCCATAATATGCAGCACTTAAATTTTATAAACACGTATTTGACTAAGACAAATTAAAACAAGAGTCAAATGGAGAATTTGCATGTTTTCTATTTAACATACCAGAAGATGGCATGCCATTCAGTAGCAACCAACAACAATTTGAATTTACATATTCTTTAGCTGACTCAAATCTCTAGTATTTAGCACTATGTAAGCTGAGAGACTGCTATGGTTGTCAGTTAAAATATACTCACACATGTATATTTTGCTCCCAATTTTATTTTGTTTGGATATTTTGCCTGGCTAGTTTATATTGGAGGCAGAAACCCAGTAAGAGAGAAAAAAGATATTTAACCGCTAGTCAGAAAATATATTACACATAGTGCCTGACAAATGGTGGGCTCTCTATAAATACATGATAAAATAATGAATGGATAAATTATACCACTGTGGAAAATAGTCTATTACATCACAAATGAGAAGCTGTCTGATAGTGTAAAAAAGTCTAGCGTATGATTTTTCTTGACAAAAATCAGTGACAAAAATCAGACTTTAAGTAAAAGGCCAATCTTTACTTGCTTTTATATTTTTAAGCTTTGACTAGTAATTGTCTAATGCAACTCTCAAAGGAGTGGATAATTTTTCTCTGGTTATAAACAAGCCAAAATCTTTTATGGTAAAACGTCTCTTCAGTAATTACATTCTTAACAGAGTATTATATTCATAAATGGTATCACAAAAGCATCCATGATGGTAGCATGCAGTTTCCATGTCTTTTTTTAGGTGAAATTAATGTTTTCTTACAACGTTGTGGTTATTAATGAGGAAACCATTATTTTTCTTGTTCTGCCAGGTAGGTAAATATAATTTGATGTTTGGAGTGGCATACTATTAAGGTATTGGGAATATTATGTGTTCTGTTCTTTGTTAGGACCAGGATGATATATCTGTTCTGAAGCAGAAGATTCACACTTGGCAGTAAGTTTAAGATTTCATGCTGCTTTCATTGCTAAATCTAGTAGGGGTAACAGAGGCCAAATCTTCAAGTAGCACCTGCCAGGCAAATGGTGGACGGAAAGGAGGGCTTCAGCTGGGGAGTGTAATACAATGCCTCTATCCAAAGGTATCCAGGATATACAATTTAGAGGAGTAAAGTCAAAGCTTTGATGTATATATAACAAAAAAGTAGAGAAAATTTCCAAGAGCAAATTTATCACTAACTTGCGAGTCACCATTAATGTCTATTAAAGGGAAACAATAGAAGAAAGAATGGTATTTAAAGATAAAGTAGGAAAATGAGTCAGTTAAAAAAAGTATCTTTTTTTTTTTTTTTTTTTATAAATATGTCCAAGAAGCTCTGTCCATTTAAAGCTAGCACATACACTGGACTGACTCATACATCTCCTATATGTATATGTCACTTAATTTCTTATATTTCCATCTTTCCACCCATCAATCAACCTTCATCCAGTCATCCATCTATACCAACAAAGTATTTACACATAATTTTATTTTTTCATCCATTCATAAATCCAACCTGTTTTGGGTACCGGCTGCATGACAAGCACCATTACTTGTGATATAAAGACATAGAAAACAGAGTCCCTTCCCTCAAGGAGCTTAGAGTTCAGTTGAAGAGAAAGTTAAGTATATCAATACTACACATTGTGATAGATGCTAGGATAGCACTACCCAATGAGGATAGAAGGGCTTCTAAATCAGACTGGTGGGTCTGGGAAGGCTAACATTAAAGTTGAATTTTAAAAGACAAGTAAGAAAAATTAGGTAGATGATGAAGAGGAAAGGAATTTTAGATGAAAGGCATGATGTATGCAGAATGTATCCTTAATAACTGGTATTCTTTTATGTTCACAATATAGTCATTTAACAAAATTCTATCCCTTTACACATAACAGGACACAATGACTCAATTAAAAATGACCTGGGGGCTTCCCTGGTGGCACAGTGGTTGAGAGTCCCCCTACCGATGCAGGGGATATGGGTTCGTGCCCCAGTCCGGGAAGATCCCACATGACGCGGAGAGGCTAGGCCCGTGAGCCATGGCCGCTGAGCTTTCGCGTCCGGAGCCTGTGCTCCGCAACGGGAGAGGCCACAACAGTGAGAGGCCCGCATAATGCAAAAAAAAAAAAAAAAAAAAAAAAGACCTGGGAAGGCAATAGAGTTTAGTGATTACATGTACTGACTCTAGAACCAGACTTCTAAATCCTGGCTCTTCTCCTTTATAGCAGGAGGAAATTACTCAATTACTTGGAGGAAATTACTCAACATCTCTCTGACTCAATTTTCCTTTATTCAAATTGGGGATAATATTATATCTCTTTTTTTTTTAATTAAAATTTTATAGCTTACTTTCCATGTACAGTTATTACAAAATATTGGCTATATTCCCCATGTTGTGCAATATATCTTTGAGCCTATCTTGCACCCAATGGTTTGTATCTCTCCCACCCACACTCCTATATTGTCCCTCACCCCCACTGGTAACCACTAGTTTGTTCTCCATATCTGTGAGTCTGCTTCTTTTTTGTTATATTCACTAGTTTGTTGTATTATTTATTTATTTAATTAATTAATTTTTTTAACATCTTTATTGGGGTATAATTGCTTTACAATGGTGTGTTAGTTTCTGCTTTATAACAAAGTGAATCAGTTATACATATACATATGTTCCCATATGTCTTCCCTCTTGTGTCTCCCTCCCTCCCACCCTCCCTATCCCACCCCTCCAGGTGGTCACAAAGCACCGAGCTGATCTCCCTGTGCTGTGCGGCTGCTTCCCACTAGCTATCTACCTTACTACGTTTGTTAGTGTGTATATGTCCATGACTCTCTCTCGCCCTGTCACAGCTCACCCTTCCCCTTCCCCATAACCTCAAGTCCGTTCTCTAGTAGGTCTGCGTCTTTATTCCTGCCTTACCCCTAGGTTCTTCATGACATTTTTTTTTTCTTAAATTCCGTATATATGTGTTAGCATACGGTATTTGTCTTTTTCTTTCTGACTTACTTCACTCTGTATGACAGACTCTAGGTCTATCCACCTCATTACAAATAGCTCAATTTCGTTTCTTTTTATGGCTGAGTAATATTCCATTGTATATATGTGCCACATCTTCTTTATCCATTCATCCGATGATGGGCACTTAGGTTGTTTCCATCTCCAGGCTATTGTAAATAGAGCTGCAATGAACATTTTGGTACATGACTCTTTTTGAATTTTGGTTTTCTCAGGGTATATGCCTAGTAGTGGGATTGCTGGGTCATATGGTAGTTCTATTTGTAGTTTTTTAAGGAAACTCCATACTGTTCTCCATAGTGGCTGAACCAATTCACATTCCCACCAGCAGTGCAAGAGTGTTCCCTTTTCTCCACACCCTCTCCAGCATTGATTGTTTCTAGATTTTTTGATGATGGCCATTCTGACTGGTGTGAGATGATATCTCATTGTAGTTTTGATTTGCATTTCTCTAATGATTAATGATGTTGAGCATTCTTTCATGTGTTTGTTGGCAGTCTGCATATTTTCTTTGGAGAAATGTCTATTTAGGTCTTCTGCCCATTTTTGGATTGGATTGTTTGTTTTTTTGTTATTGAGCTGCATGAGCTGCTTGTAAATTTTGGAGATTAATCCTTTGTCGATTGCTTCATTTGCAAATATTTTCTCCCATTCTGAGGGTTGTCTTTTGGTCTTGTTTATGGTTTCCTTTGCTGTGCAAAAGCTTTGAAGTTTCATTAGGTCCCATTTGTTTATTTTTGTTTTTATTTCCATTACTCTAGGAGGTGGGTCAGAAAGGATCTTGCTATGATTTATGTCATAGAGTGTTCTGCCTATGTTTTCCTCTAAGAGTTTGATAGTTTCTGGCCTTACATTTAGGTCTTTCATCCATTTTGAGTTTATTTTTGTATATGGTGTTATTGTTGTATTTTTTAAGATTCACATATAAATGATATCACACAGTATTTGTCTTTCTCTTTCTGACTTATTTCACTTAGCATAAAGCCCTCCAGTCCATCCATGTTGCTGTAAATGGCCATTTTTTTTAATGGCTCAGTAGTATTCCATTGTAGATACATACCACATCTTTATCCACTCATTTTTTGATGGTCACTTAGGTTGCTTCCATATCTTGGCAATTGTAAATAATGCTGCTATAAACATTGGCATGTATGTATCTTTTCAGATTAGTGTTTTTTTTGTTTTTGTTTTTTTCATATATATACCCAGGAGTGGAATTGTTGGGTCATATGGTAGTTCTATTTTTAGGTTTTTGAGAAACCTCCATATTGTTTTCCACAGTGGTTGCACCAATTTACATTCCCACCAACAGTGTACAAGTATCCCCTTTTTTCTACATCATTGCCAACATTTGTTATTTGTGTTCTTTCTGAAGATAGCGAGAACAAGTAATTTTAAAATTTGTATGGAAACACAAAAGATCCCAAATAGCCTAAACAATCTTGAGGAAGAAGAATAGAACTGGAAGAATCACAGTCCCTGACTTCAGACTATACTACAAAGCTACAGTAATCAAAACAGTATGGTACTGGCACAAAAATAGACACAGATCAATGGAACAGGATAGAGAATTCAGAAATAAACCCACACACTTATGGTCAATTAATCTATGACTAAGGAGGCAAGAATGTACAATGGAGAAAAGACAGTCCCTTCAATAAGTGGTGCTGGGAAAACTGGACAGCTACATGTAAAAGAATGAAATTAGAACATTCTCTAACACCAATAAACAAACAGAACCTAATTAAACTTAGAAGCTTTTGCACATCAAAGGAAACCACTGACAAAAGGAAAAGATAACCCCCTACTGAATGGGAGAAAATATTTGCAAATAATATTATATCTCATAGTGACTATTAAATTAATTTATACATGAAAGAGTTATGTATATCTGGCATAAAATAATCTTTTAATATATGCTAGCTAGGATAATATTTTTTCCTTTGTTAAAATTTACTTATCGATAAGAATAGTGATGATAATAATAAACAGGTTTAAGGGATGTATAAGAGCTATCAGAAACTGAGATTTACTACATTCAGAAGCTAAAGAGATTTAACCTTTTTTGAAACTTAAAACTGCTTGCCACAAGATAGAGCAGTCACTAGCGCTTCAGTTAGATGTCCTGAGCTCAGATTTTGTCGCTGTCACCTTCCAACTCTGAAGTCTTGGTCATGTAGCTTAATGCATGTGCCTCGTTTTTTTATCACTCATGGTGCTACTAATGACACCAACATATCCATCACGGGAGTCTGGGAGGATTAAATGGGATGACGTGTATAAATTTGTTCCATCATCCAAAAAAAAACCCTTTAAAATGCTTAGAAAATATGTAATGACTAATCTAAGGATTGTGAAAAATATCTTTCCCAAAATACTTCCTACAGTTTGAGAGATAACATATAAATATTCTCATCTGCATTCACTACCTCTGGAAAACACTCTTGAATGTTATTGCTGACTCTGAATGGCTGCCTTTGTGTCTTTGCCAGAACTTGCTCTGGGTTGCAGCTATTCATAGAATGCCCTTGGATAATGTGATAGGTTGAATTCGAATTACTCCTCCAATCATTTTGGATGCAGTAATAATGCTAACTAGAATGGTCATCTGGAGAATAAACTAAGCATGGCATTTTTAATAAAATCTTTCTTTTTTTTGTTTTTTTTTTACATTTATTTTATTATTTTATTTTTCGGCTGCATTGGATCTTTGTTGCTGCGCGCAGGTTTTTCTCTGGTTGTGGTGAGCAGGGGCCACCCTTCGTTACGGTGCACGGACTTCTCATTGCGGTGGCTTCTCTTGTTGTGGGGCATGGGCTCTAGGCGCAGGGGCTTCAGTAGTTGTGGCTCACAGGCTCTAGAGCACAGGCTCAGCAGTTGTGGTGCATGGGGTCAGTTGCTCCATGGCATGTAGGATCTTCCCAGACCAGGGCTCGAACCCGTGTCCCCTGCACTGGCAGGAAGATTCTCAACAAGTGCACCACCAGGGAAGCTCAAAATCTCTTTCTTTTTTTTTTCTTTAGAATAACACAAAAGCAGATCATATAATGAATGCTATTTGAGTAAATAAGCATTAAACATGCTAACATGTTAATGAATTTCCTGTAGATAGATATTATAGGCTTTAAAATACCACTAATCTCAGGTGGAATACAAATACAAAACAGCTTTTTAAAAAAACATAAATTATAGGAAGACAGATATTGCACTAGATCTTTTCTGGAATTACTTTTAATTGCAAATATTGCTTTAAGATTGAGAACCCAGCCTACCCAAGCATATACAGGTTAGCTTTAAATAAATTCAGCTTATACATCATGTTGCTAATACTATTAAGATCTTTGGTCTCATAAACATCTTTTCTGCTTTTTTCCACACATATCAATTACTTAATACTGTTACTTCTAAGGCCAGGGCACCTTAGTCTGCCTGAAGGAGTATGGAAGTTCCAGGCTACCATAGCTTCTATTGTATGAATTTTTTTCTTTCTTGCCTTCAACCTGATTTCTTCTGGGTCTGACCTAATTCCTTTGATGACTGGGGCTTGGAGGCCTGTGCTAATCTGCATCATGGGTATGTGGAGGAAAAGTGAGACAAATGAAAGAAAAGTAAAGGAAGGAAAGATGGCACCTAGGCAAGAGTGCTCTTCAAAATCAAATAAGCATTTTGAAAGCAGGCCATTTTTGTTCTACCTCATCCTTTAAAGAGAACCCCAAATTCAATGCTTGGTCTCAAATACAAAGCTCCCCTCCGCTCTAATTCTTTACTTTTTTTTTTTAAGCTACCTCGTAAAACATTTTATGGCGAGGACAAAAAAGACAATGGCAGAATGCTAATTATTAGCATCATGTGATAAATCCAATGTAAGAAAAATATCTGTTTGTGAAAAAAATAAGTCATGTTCTAAAAGTCATAATGAAAGAATATATTTGTGCTGACTTTGATGTAGAGATCCTGCAACAGCCTAAGCTTTGTCACTAAGCTTTGGGACGTGCTGATGTTCAGAGCTTTTTAGACCTGTCCACTAACTTATTGTTCCTCTGAGTCTGTTCCCAGTTTTTTTCCCTTTGGGAAGCAGGTTCTTCTTACTGCTCAAATATGCATTCAACATCTTGTAGTCATTAATATCCCAGAGGCAGGGGGTAAAGGGGCAGCTTTTCAAAGTGTCTCTGCTCACTTGATTTTGGATTACTACTACAAATCCTGGAGAAGTGGGAAGGTGAAATTTATCCTTCCTCGGTAACAAATTACAGGTTTTCTTCTCTGAGATGTTAAGGAGTTGTGATTTTGTGTGGATTTACCAAAAAAGGGGTGTATTTGTCCATCTGTGATTTGATGAATGACGATTCACAAAGCCATCAGTATACCTGCTCCCATGAGAAGAGATATACTTTATCTAAAGCAAGAAAATGATCAGTAACAGTAATTGTTTTCAGCACAGTAGCATGCATTGGTTCAGGCATATTTTCACTTCACAGATGTTTAAAGTCACTCGGCACTCAGCCTTCAGACTTGTTATTCATTTGGCATCCAAATTCATGTTTCATAGCCATGCGGCTACCTAATGTGCCATAAATAGAAACAATCCTCTGAATTTCAGAGCTATACCCTGGGCCTGCCCTAACCTATGCAGCTGCCTAACCTACGCAACTCCTGTGTTTCAGGATATATTTGCAGATTCAAAATACTTATTTGGTCAGTTGCGTAAAACCATTTATTCCTCAGATATCTAGACCTGCTAGTCAATATAAATCTGTGTTCTTTTGTATTTCTCTCCAGGGTGGCGGGTGTCTTCTTTATAATCTCCTTTTATTTGTACTTGTATTTGAATTGTGGATACACCAGTGAGCAGGAGAATGATCCTACCCTGGTACTTAGGAGAAAAGAAAAAGAACAGAGATTTGTAATCCAGATAATTCACAACCTGGAAAACTAACGGAGCCATAGTCCATAATGAATAGAATTTTAGAGAATATTAGTTTAAGTCATTAGGAATGATCACTTTGTGTGTGTGTGCACGTGTGTGTGCACGTATGCACACTACTGGTATATTTAAACACAAGCCCATGGAATCAGCATTTTTTATACTGATGAACATTTTTTGCAGTTCAATCTGAACATTGTTCCTGGTAGAGCTGGGAATGCCATTTCAAAATAGCGTTAAGCCTCCCCGTCATTTGCTACTTGATTCAAAGAAATAGAAAGTCATATAATGGTACAAGATGTTGCTACTTTATTTCATTGGCCCCTTCCACATAAAGTAATGAATCTCTAAGGGCAGAAAATCCAGCTATAATTTAGGGCCTCAAACCATTCATTTTAGTTTTCCTTTAGCAGGGCTAGCTAAAACAATCTCATATTTAGTGGTTTATATTGTTCAATTTTGAAATACATTATAGTTTGAGTATTGGGCAGGTAAGAGATTAATTTGCCTTTGTAAAATTGCACACCCTTGGGGGCAGTAGTATTTTATGCACAGGTAAACAGGAATTTTTTATCAGCAAATCTATGGAGCTGACATTTTTATGCATTCTACTTTTTTTTTAAAGCATGAGTTTAAGCCCATGAACGGCAGATTCCCAGTTTTAAATTGCTTGTTGAACTCATCTTTCTGTTTAATGTTTATGTGGGTCATAAACCAACATTAGGTGTAAACTTTACATATATTTATGTATGTATATATATATATATATATATATATGTGTGTGCTTTCCTCAGAGACAAAAAATTTTATTATCAAGTTGAGTAAGTGAATAATTTTTTTCTACTTTAATACATATGACCCATTTCATAAAGGATGAAATATATACAAATATACATATATAAATTTATATATATTATAAATATATATATAAATATGTATCTTATTTTACTATAATAGTGAAATATATTTCACTATTGTGGTGAAATAAGAAGAAAACTATAAAATGAGCATTGTCATCATACAGTTATCTAGGACAGATTGCCTATTTTTTTTTGCTATATTTTTGCAAAAATCAAAAATGATGATGAATATTGATTACACTGGCTTTGTATAAGGTTTACTCTATCCAAATTCCTTTACAAACAATTTTATTTTTATAAAATTCTGATGAGCAGTATGTGGTGCTGAATTCCTCAAGCAAGCTACGCTGAACGCCTATGATAATGATCACAGCAATTACAAACACAATAGATGTACCTCGCCCCAAATGAGATCTGAAGTCCTGATAAAAAGAAGACTGGGCCTCTTCCTTTTTCCTGTGTGTGACTTGTGTAGCAGCTTCTTTATCTATAACTAACAGGTCAAAATGCAAAGAGGCGATTTTGTAATATAATATAAAGAGAAACAGAAACCAAACCTCTTGCATTTCTATTGCTATGCTCACCCTTTTCTCAGATAATCTTGGCAGCTTTGCCTTTCTCTAATTTTGCTAACATCTCATAGATATAAAACTGTGCACCCCCAACTCTCTGGCTCCTTCCCCTCCCATCTCTTTTCCTTCCCACTGTTTCATTACATTTTTTTATGTGCATACCATCAAGTCCTCTTGGACACATAATAAGATTTGTGCCAGACTATGTTTCTTGGCTTTAATGGTTAGTTAGCTTTCCAGAATACACATGCTGCTTTATACATGCTTTTATTACTGACATCATGAGAATGCATCTCTCCTATGTTTACAATTGGGTGTTCACCCTTAAATAAAAACAATGAGATCAGGTTGTTTAAGAGAATCTTTAAAAAGCAGAATAAAAACAGCTGTTATCTGCTTGAATCATTTCATTTTCTTTCATGATCTGAATGATAATTATGTGTAGCAGTGGGCAGTCTCCAGCTCTCATTATATGCCATACATCAGAGCCTCTTTCAGGCTGGAATTGGGACTCTGTCCTCCAGTTCCAACAGGATCGTTTCAACCTCATTTCTAACAGGTGTTGGTATTTGCGGGAGGGGTAAAGGGAGGATAAAACACCTTTGCTTGTTCCAACTGAGCTCCAGATTCAGGAGGCTGCTTTTCATTGGCAATGTGGGTTTGAAAGTCAAACCAGGTCCTTTCTGAAATCTCTCTCACCAGGAACGAATTACAAATATTTCCACATGTCAAACCAGTGTACAATAGGGTGGTCCTTATTAATCAAAGCTCTCTTAAACCAAGTACAGATGGTAGCAATGAACTTCTCTTCCATGAAGATTTCTTGAAAAGGGAGGAAAATACATCTCACAGAAGTGCACATTTCTTCACGTGACACCAGATGAGGAATAAGGAGCTTACACCAAATGTAACCAAAACCAAACCCAACAAAACAATAATAAATAAATAAAAATGTAAGAATCCCAGTGTTTGGATCTCAACAATCCAAACCAGAAGGTAGATTGAGCTGATTTCCATTTCACACAGCCCTCACCACAAGCCGTTTCTCAAGATTCCACGACATTTGCCTAGAGACTGACAAGCTTAAATTGGTCTTAACCTCTAGAGTCCCCTTTTCATATCACAGATGTTGCTGATTGGGGAACAGAGTTTCCTTCCCCAAAGTCAGTGCTTTTCAAGCTCTGGTGTCATCTGCCACAGAGAGTGTAACTCCTCTCAGACAACAATGTCGTTTGTTATTTTTAATTAACAGAAAAATGTAGATAGGAATGGTTGAAATTGCATTGTATTCAAAACTTGAGAGTAAGGAGAGTCAGAGAAGCAATTCTATTTAAAGAACAGCCCAGAGGCTGGACCCATGGCTGCGTTTCTCTGACCCCAGCTGTATTATCTAAGCCTCTCGGGTAGCAAAAAAGTGGGTTGGGGAATCTCCTGGGAACAAAGACTCCTTGGGATGGTCTGTATGACCAGGTGTTACTATTTAGGAAGAGTATATTTCAGATGTTTTAGCAAAATTGGCTCCACTTCTCCACTCAAGATTGGTGCTATTATGGTCCCGTGCAGTCCTTCAAGGTGAGGGATCAAAAGACACTAGGGTGTCACTCAGTTCACACTTTATCTCAAAACAGTGTTAAACCTAAATTGTATTTGAAAGGTGAAAATTCTGTTGTGAAGCCCTTAACACAGAAGGTCTGTGATTTCCACTGATAAAAAAAAAATTCCATGATGTAAAAACTACCAGAGGCCATTTCTCTCTAGCCTAAATCTTTTATACTGCAGCTGAGAGTGTATTTCCTTTTGGTCTGTGCTCTGTAAAAGTGAGCAATATTCAAAACTGTTTAATGTATGGGTAAAAATTTTTTAAAGTCTCATCTCAAACTTTTTCAAGATAATTACAGTGAAGATGGAAAATTTTTCTACTAATAGATTAAATGTGTTTATAACCTCAGATTAATTATAATCTTTTTCAAGATGACAAAAGTTTTATAGCATTTCATGAGGTAACAGTTGATTGGATTTTAAAAAGAAATGAAATAAAAGTGTTATATATAGGGCTTCCCTGATGGCGCAGTGGTTGAGAGTCCGCCTGCCGATGCAGGGGACACAGGTTCGTGCCCCGGTCCGGGAAGATCCCACATGCCGCGGAGCAGCTGGGCCTGTGAGCCATGGCCGCTGAGCCTGCGCGTCTGGAGCCTATGCTCCGCAACGGGTGAGGCCACAACCGTGAGAGGCCCGCGTACCGCAAAACAAAACAAAACAAAACAAAACATGGGCAAATGCCAAAAGAAGACTTCAGTCTTCCAATTTTCTTGTGGTGTTAAGTGATAATATCTCAGTGAAATTTAGTTTTGACTGTGCATGCTCCCCATCACAGACTGGGCATTCCTTAGAAAATATTTGTATACGCTTTTAGGCTTGTTACTGAACCATCATAAAATTCAGTGCTATTTGTGTACTCTGTGGTATAAACTAACAAAGTAATGTCTATGCTGAGAAGACAGTGAATGATTTAGAACACGTATTGAAGTCTCAACACTACTGAAGAATGTCTGAAAATTGTCGTAGAACATTAACATGGACTTTTAGAATCTGCTAAAAGCCATGTTTACCTTCAATTCAGATATTACACAAGTCTATAAGTATTTTATAGTAATCTTGGTTTGTCTACTAGTCTATTAGAATAAAATTAAAATAGGAAGATGTCACATATCTGTCCATTAGAGGGAATTAGTGAGAGTGCCCATGAGTGAGAAGAGAGAGAGAAAGTAGAGAGAGGATGATATTTTAATGGAAGAGTCAGAGGAAGAAATGAAGGAAAAGGAAGAAAAGGTCTAATTCTCCACGTAGATAATAGTAGGTCCCAAAAGTTGCTGTAATTTGTCTAAAATCATAGATCTAGTAGGTGGTGGTAAAAGGGTTGATATTCTGTTGTCTGATTCTGGGGGCCATAAGCTTCACTGTGCTCTAGTGAGCTAACAGGACATGAGGTCTATCCATCAATTATTAACTACCAAATAAGATACTTTAATCAGATCTTCTGATAAAAACCAAAGACCTGGACTTTCTCTATCTACAATCTCTGTCATCTTAGGAAGGAGCCATAGATAAGTTACCAAAATACAAAAAGACATAAACTTCAAACATATATGTAAACATTTTTTTTTCTGGAAACATTTAATTTTAAGTCCATTTTTTCTTTTCAAGAGTACCACTTATTGAACTCCTTGATGATAACATCACTTTTGATATGAGAACAGGAGGTATTATCATTAAAGAAAAGTGTCATGCAAATTCCATTAGATTCTTTATTTTCTATTGCTATTATTCTGGAATTAATTGCTTGTTACCAAGAACATCTCTTCCCAGATTCCTCTGAACAGATGAGACCTGTTGTTTAGATTTTCCCTCAACTGAATGAACCTTCTTATCTTATACATGTCACAATTTCTATTACACAGTTTAAAAAATGGTTGAAAAATGAGTGCCACCTAGAAATGTATTCAGCATAGAGCGGGATAGTTAGTAAATATTTTTCAAATGAATAAATGAAAGTCACTGGCCTTTGACAAGACTCTTTGGGGGTAGAGGTGATGAGTAGATCACATAAAGACCGGTTGCATTCTGGGGACATTGTACAAGCTGTGTGAGTAGGCATGCTCTATGGACAACACCATTTCATGGAAAGATATGAAGAATAATACTGAGCAGCCTGAAGAAAATGGAGAAAACAAGAGCGACTTAAAACTGAGTTATCATTTTGTTTCAAAGGGAGATAGGGAGTTTAAGAGGAAATTTTTTACTTTTTACAGTAGTTTTTGTAGTTTCAGGGTCCCTTTCCGCAGTCTTATTAAAACAAGTTGGCTGTGGTTAGAACCTGTAGATTAGAACAATGTACACCAGAGGGTTGATGGCAGCAGTAATATCACCTTTATATGGTGGATTCTCTTGCTGTGTATCAAGGAATCATCACCCATTGACCCTTGAGTGCAGGAACTCGTATGTGATTAATCAAGGAAGCACTATCTTTGTTGAACTCTGGAGAAAAAATTCTGTACCCAGCAGGTGAATAACATATTAGGGAGCCTGGCAGGCAGAGTGGCATATTCCCTCCTGACCTCAATTTCCCAAAGACTCTGTGTAGTCTTGTTTGTGGATGACACACTCAATGGGAAAAGCACCAGGCTAAGAAAAACAGCGAGGATCCTACCATAACCCTATGGTATAGGGAGATAGTCGTCTTCTCATTTAGTTAAAAAAGGAGGCTAGATTTCACTGGTATTTGAGAAAGAAGAAGGATAGACTAATTTGATTACCTGTTTTGAAAAGAACTGTGTCATGTACTAGGTCTTTTGTTACCTGTTTGTATCTGTTTAGTTTACTACTATTGGAATTGCAAAAAAAAAAAAAAAAAAAAATCTGTTCTTAATCCTTTAGAGAGAAAGCCTGGTTATTTTATTATTTCTTCTCTATGGTTGAATGAGTGGTTATTTTCGAGGGGGCGATGTTTATAGAGATTTAAGCATAATATATATTTGAGTTTATTTTTATTTTAAATTTAAAAGTTAAAACTGGGACAAAATTATGTGGGTTTTATTCCCCTAAACAGACAATCTACTAATGCACAGTCAGTTTGAGCAGGTAGCTGAAAATGATGCTACTTAATTACTTCATGGACAACTAAGATGTTTCCTGAAGTTGGTTAAAAAAAAATTCTCAGAAATCACTCTCATAAAGACTCTCAAAATGAACAGGACAGTGGTATAAGCATAATAGGTGTTCAATTATTAATTGGCCAATTGATATATATCTATTAAAAGGGGTAGAATCGCTATTTATTGTCCTTATGCATCCAGTGGGTACAGGCTTCTTCAATTTTAAACTTTGGCTGAGTGATTGTATAAGCATTTTAAATGCTGGAGGCAGGTAACAGCATCGTCCTACCTCTTGAATCATATAGGCCTCCAATTGGTGTTTCTTCCTTACTGCTAAATTAAAACAGACGATAATTCTCAAGTAATTAAAAAAGTAGAAGCAACTTGCAGAATCCTCTTTTCTTACCAAAACTTAAGCTGGAATAAGATTTCATTTAGAGAGCAATAAGAACAGAGACTGGTTAGCTAACAGGGGCTCACCTATGAAATCATTGGTGCTTAGTTTATGAATGTTCTTAAATTTCAAGAGAATGTCTTCCGTGAAATTCTGCATATGTACAATGACTTTTCTGGGGCATGAAATTTTGTGTTGTATCTGAACTTTCAGCATATCCAGGTTTTTTTTTTTTGCGGGGGGTACGCGGGCTTCTCACTGTTGTGGCCTCTCCCGTTGCGGAGCACAGTCTCCAGACGCGCAGGCTCAGCGGCCATGGCTCACGGGCCCAGCCGCTCCGCGGCATGTGGGATCTTCCCAGACCGGGGCACGAACCCGTGTCGCCTGAATCGGCAGGCGGACTCTCAACCACTGCGCCACTACAGAAGCCCTGCATATCCAGGTTTTAATCACTGATCTCCTTTCCACCCCAAAATGATAAAGATAACTAAAACTATTTAAATATTACTTGCTGAGAATTTCTGATTCATTAAAAATGTAATTGTTAATAGCATTTTAACCAATTTATCTCCTCTGTAATGAGAGACTAGGGAACTAGTTATATATATATATTTTTTTTCTTCCTCTTTTCCTCTGTAATGTTAGATCTCCACTGGAAAGAAAAGGACAACAGCTGGAACTTATAACTATTTGGAAACATCAACATTGTTGAAATTTACACTCCCATGTGCAAATGTTATCAGACAATCAAAAAAATGTGTACAAATAATAAAAGAGGAAAGCAATGTTATCAAAGGAGCATGATTCAGTTGGACGGGGCACAAAAAGTTATACTTGTTCATTTTCAGAATAATATTATGAATCAATAAAATGAGATAGATTTGATTATAGGAAGATTTTGCAAAAGAGTTTCTAACTCAGGGATATGCATGGTCTATACTAGATGGCTGACTTTATGAAACATAAGTGGTTTTACCCCACCACATTGTATAAGCAAGAGAGGCTGAACTATAACATGAAACTGTGCCACTTGGCACACTTTCCCAGTGGATTTCAAGATTGTAGTCTAACACGTTATCTCCTGAATACTTGGGCCTGGTCTCTTACTAATATGCTTCCAGCAGAGAAGTTGCACCAAGTCTTCCACTGCTAATTCATATCCTGCTTATCTAAGAGAGATTGGTTGATCCAAGTATGGCACTTTGGGATTTGGGATTAGACTAATACTCCTCTAATATAGATAGCATTTTTTTTTCTTTTTTTGCGGTATGCGGGCCTCTCACTGTTGTGGCCTCTCCCGTTGCGGAGCACAGGTTCCGGTTGCGCAGGCTCAGCGGCCATGACTCACGCGCCTAGCCGCTCCGCGGCATGTGGCATCTTCCCGGACCAGGGCACGAACCCGCGTCCCCTGCATCGGCAGGCGGACTCTCAACCACTGCGCCACCAGGGATGCCCTAGATAGATATTTTTATTTGTCTAGATTTTTCCTCCCTGGGGCTTTATCTGCCAAGCTAGCTTCTTTGCTAGCATTAGCTTGCTCCTCCAGCATAATCTAGTAGACATTGGTAAAGATGGATGAGACTTTAGTATCCATAAAGGCCCTAAGGCTGCAAAATATCATGGGAGGGTAGGTATAAAACTTAAATATCTCAAATATCTTCAAAACCTCCTTCCTAAAATAAACTTTATTTTTATTCATTGCATCCAGGCAGGAAGTTTGTTTTTAATTCCAGGGAATGTTTTTTTTTTTTTTGTCTGGGGGTGGGTTGTTGTGAAGGGCAAGATGTGTGTATTTTGTGCTTTAACACGTGGTTTAGAAATATCAGTACTCTCCAGATTTGAAAACAACCTCTAATTGTAGAGGTGTTGAGTAATGGTTGAAAGTATGCACAGTAGAATCAGACACACCTGAATTCAAGGCTTGGCTCTGTATTTTGCAGGTATATGACTTGGTGAGTTACCTTCTCCCCTGCATCATGCTTCTCATGAATATATTGGAGATAATGAGTGCTATGGAAATTAAATAAGATGATATATCTAAAGTGATTAGTATATTAAAGAAAGCACTTATCACAAGTGGTCAGAATTTAGTAAATGGTAGCCATTATTTATATTATTATTATGTTAGATGCATCCCCAAACTTCACTGACAACAGTAAAATACTTGTTTCTCCATAGTCTCTATTTCTCCTTTCCAGAGAAAGTATCCAAACAGGCATCTTCTGGTCAGAGAGAAGTCACTAAATAGCATTCAGCGTGGATAGAAAGTGAAGTATGTGGTGAAACTGTCAAGCGTTAGTCTGACTTTTCCATAGACAGACTTCTGCAAGGATAAACACTGATGCATTCAAAGGGCACATAAAGATAAATAAAGGAGCAGAGGACTTGATAGAGAAGTAAGAGTAGAAAGATAAATCCTCTTTTATTTTAGAAGAAAAGTTATGTGAGCCACAGATAGGAAATTATTGCAAAGTGCATGAAAACTGAAGCTTGTTTGCCAAATTCTCTGTTTTTTGTTTTTGCTTTTTTTTTCTTCTGCAGAAAACATTGAAGTTACTGAAAATGCCTGAAGAATGACTGCATACATTGGTAGAGAGAGCAGTGGCTCTAGTTCATCATTTTCAGTATTTACATTAAAACAGCAAAATCACAGGGCAGCTCTTCTGTGATAGCACTTGCTACATTGTACTGCAATTTATGTTAACATGACTGTCTCTCACGAGTGCTACAAGCACAGGACCAGATCTTACTCATGTATCACCAATTCTGAGCACAGAATCAGTGCTCAAACAACCAGTTTGCTGCATTAATGAATCAATTTCGGTGAGTCCCAGACAAGGGCATTCATTTATCTCATTTGTTAACAAATTTGATTGCCTGTTGGATATTTCAAAACAGCATATGCTAAACTAAAGCTTAAAAAAAATTTCTAACTCAGTAGTTACCAAATGATGTTAACATGAGGATCTCCTTTAAGTGTCAAGAATTTTCATGAGCATTTGTACTCGAATTATCTCCTGATAGAGAAAATGCATGACCCAGCAGCTGCCAAAGCAGCTTCCACATCTATTCAGCGGCTGTTGAAGATCTATTCACATCTATATAACGGCTGTTTGTGGCAGCATCTCTGTTATAGCAGAACAACTGAAGGCAGGTTACGAAAACATAATAAATGTCCACCCATAGTGGATTGGTTAAATAAATTATTCTACACTCACATAATGAAATACTTCACAATACTAAAAAAGAAGCTGGTAGATCAATACGTACTGATATAGAAAAATGTCCAAGCTATATTAAGAGAGAACATCAGATTGCACCATGGAACATAAAGTATAACTCCCTTTGTGTACAAAAAGCTACACAAAAAATCTATTGGGAAGAATATGGAAAAATTCTGGAAAAATGTACAATACCTTGAAATGACTGTGATAGGAAGGGGTCATTTATTTTTTCACATTAACACCTATTGTATTGTTTGAATTTTCCCCAGACGAGCATGAATTATTTGTATTTTAAAAATCAAAATAGTGTATATATGTCAATCCCAATCTCCCAGTTCATACCACCTCCCCCTTTCCCCCCGTGGTATCTATACATTTGTCCTCTACGTCTGTGTCTTTATTTCTGCTTTGTAATTAAGGTTGTCTATACCAATTTTTCAGATTCCACATATATGTTTATTTTTTTCTTTCTGACTTACTTCACTCTGTATGACTGTCTCTAGGATTGACATATATACAATGTTGATACTATGTATAAAATAGATAACTAACTAGATAGAACCTACTGTATGGCACAGGGAACCCTACTCAATGCTCTGTAGTGACCTAAATGGGAAGGAAATCCCCAAAAGAGGGGATATATGAATACATATAGCTGATTCACTTTGCTGTACAGTAGAAACTAACACAACATTGTAAAGCAACTATACTCCAATAAAAATAAAAAGAATAAAAAAAAAGCATGTCTTTATATGAATTATCTGTCTTTCTATTATATATATATATGCATATACACATGTGTGTGCATGTGTGTTTGTGTGTGTGTGGTATGTGTGTGATATTTTCCCCCTTTGCTTAACACCTATATGCTCTGCCAATGGCTGTTTGGTACATGCCTCCAGGTGAAAATCCTTTGCAATAATTCTGCAGTTCCCCCATCATTCTTTCATCACCATAATGAAAACCAGTCTTACACAGTTTCATAAACCTTTTACTTTTTTTCAGAAAACAAACAAACCAGCAGGTTTTCAACTGTTTGCTAGCTGCACTATTCGTTACGATCAGGAAACATTACAGGAATCCCACTATTAGAATGGATAAAAGCAGAAATCTTCTGATTGATTTCAGAATGAAGTTTCAAAACTCCCCTCCTCCCTTGTTCTGTGACAGCCTAAAGTAGGAGTGAGGGGTAGAAGTGTGGAAGGGAAAAGCCACAGAACACTTAATGTTCCAGGGAGCCCAGTGCCACTACCTCAATCTGCGCTATTGGATCATTTGGTTGACTCAAGGTCAACAAGCTACAGAAATGAGATTAGAATTCAGTTTAGCAGACATGAAATTTTATGCACACAGTTTCTTTTTAACCTTATAGTAGCTCCATGTTGCAGAAAGTGCAGGAACCACACTTTGCCTGCCTTCACACTCACTTTCCCTGACAACTTCCATCCAGTACCAGGCAGAGTGCCTTGTATTTATAGATAACCAAAAACTACGCAGTTAATTAGTGATTGAATTAAATTGAATAGGTTAGATGACTTTCCCAAGATGACTCAGCAGGTAAATGACACGTGGGATCAATCCCTGAAACCCCATTCCCAATTCAGACCTCTTACTATTATACCCTAATCATACTTTGCTTAAGTCATTTGTCACAAGGCATTTAACTTTAAATTCTATGTAATTTTAAATTCCTTTGTAGGTTATTGTTGATTTTTTAATTTCCTTTAAATTTAAGAAAAATAATAAGCTATTAGACAATGTCCCCCTTCATCTGCATCCCTACACTAATATCTATCTCAGCTCATTGTCTATTTTCTTCATAGTTCTTATCACAACTCAGAATGGCTTTGTCTTTTTACTTAACTTCTTTTGAGTATGATTCTCTGACTAGAATGCAATCTCTATTAGGAAAAAACCTTGTCCCTGTTATTTATAGGGTCTCTATTTTCAATAATGGCTACATTATTGAATGTTGAATGGTTCAAAAAAGGTTACATTATTCAGAGAAGTCTTGCTGAAAACAACAACAAAAGTTCATATTAAAAAGCTTTTCTTAAAAGCATCTAAGAGGCAATCTAAGATAGTAAGATCTACAGAATAAAATTGCAGAAAAACTGGCATTCTAGAAAAGCAAGTACAGCGTAGAGTACTTAAGTTGCCTTTGACCGAAGGGTATTTTGCATTCCATCAAATTAGACCTATAGCTTTGGTAGACTCGTCAAAGGTCTCCAACTAAGGGAGTGTAAAAGGACATCATACTTAAATTAAGCTGGATCCCCAAGAGGTCCCAGTCCTCAATGGACAAATGAATCAATAGTAACTATGACTTTACCCTTCCATCTGTGACATCACATCACAGAGCAGGTGAGAAAAGGAAGGAGGAAAACAACCTGTTTTAGAAAAATTGTTGCTGATATTTTTTAGGGATTTGCCGCCTATACCATGCACTACTTTGGGGGTACTGGGTTCTTCAATCTATGATCTTGATTTGTGATGGTTCTAGACAGTGCCACTAGGGGTCTGGCAGAAATTAACATGTATTCACCAGGAAGAAGGCACCTCCCTGCTAGACGTCAAGGAATCCCCATGACTAAGTATATGAGGAAACAAAGAACTGTGAGTGAATACCAGGAGAAACATTATTCAGAAAGGATAAGTCTACAGACCTCAGATACTGGAATTATCTGTCAGAGAGACTGAAACTACTACTGCCGCAATTAAGCAATTAAAAGGCAAGTTTGAAAACAGCTGCAGAGAACGAGAGCTATAAAAAGTGACATAGTAGGTTTGAAAAAATGCCACTTTAAAATTTTTTCGGAAAACTTCCAAAATCGAGATTAAAATCCAACAGACAGATTTAACAGGACATAAAACACCACTGATGTAGATCAGAAAAATTATTCAGAACAAAGCATAGAGAAATGAAGGAAAATATAGAGGAAAAGGTAAAGATATGTATCATAGAATGAAGGATTTTAGTATATGTTAGATTCCCAGAGGGGAGTTGAGAGAGTATGAGACAGACATTACTTGGAGAGAAAAGAGCTGAGAAGTTTTCTCAATTGAATAAAGATACTGATCCAAAGGCTTGAGACACTCCCTATTCCCAGGCAGGATAAATAAAGAAAGGCATACTACCTACATCACTGTGAAACTGCAGACTGCAAAAAACACAGTGCCTGGAATATAGCAGTTGGTTAACAAGTAACTTTGGAGAAGTGAACTAATTTGTACTTAACACTGAAGCCTTTGAGGTTAGATTGCCTTATTCAATCATATGACATAGGCTAGCTTACTTCAATTCTCCAAGCTTTAGGCTCCTCTTGTGTAAAAGACGATAATAATAGTATTTACTTTATGATTGTAGAAAGGATTAAATAAGTACTTAAAGCATGTGACATAGTGCCTCACGTGGAAAACATGTAATAAATGTAATCTTCCTTAAAGTTGTTATAATACAAAAAACAAAGTAACTATTTGCATGATTTAGCATTTATAAAAGAAAATTTTCTTTATTTTCTAAGTTTGTCTCTACAACAGACACACTTTGCTGGTATAATCTTCTTGTCTGTGATTTTGAATTATTTTAGAAAAAATATTGGTGACTAAAATATTCTACAGTGTTTGACACAGACTCAAAAAATGAATAATGATAACAATTAACATTGGTATATTATTTTACAAGTTCAAAGTGCTTTAATATACACCATTTCACGACTGACTTTCAACACTATCAGCTTCTGAAGAATGAATAATTTCCTGTGGAATCTTAAATCACAAGCAAAACTAGCTGAAGTTAATTCTAAAAATAAGGATCAACTTCCATTAAAGTCAGAACCCTATTAAAATCAATTCAAAAAAAGCCATGACTGTCTAATATTGTGACACATTGCCTAACCACTCCTCAAGATAATGATAGAACATTGGTCTCAGTGGTCCTCATGCAATATAGATTGAATACTGATGGACAGCAGAGTCGAAAAGACAATATCAAGGACAGTAGAGATGAGAGGAGATTTAACAGGGTGCAATTTAAAAGTGTGCTTCTACTCATGAGAGTGGTAGCAAAAGCCACATTTCCATAATGACCATTGATTCAACAAACATTTATTTAGCACCAACTGTTTGTACCATATTGGTCAAGGGTTTTTTAAACCTAGTGTATACACAGCACACCATTTATTTTAATGTGCTTTTATGAGTTCAGTATAAATTATTTTGTAAGACCTGGTGACCGAAAGCAAAATGTACTAGCACAAAGACAATGTAAACTTCTAGGTTATTGCAGAGAAAATCATGGCCAATAACAGTACATTCATTTGGTCTTTGCTGGGGATTTGTTATCATGTGGTTACCAAATAGGAGAGGAAAAAGAAATAACCTGAGGATATTTTGGTGTACAATATGAAAAACACTGTGAGAGAAGACATTATGGAGACTAGCAAATAGAAGCAGTTCAGTTACCACCTTGCCACCCACCAAGGACTGCTTGTCACCTTTGAAATCAAGGCCAGAACAACTAAGCTAAATGAAATGGTTTCCTGCTTACTAGGTTTATTATATTAGGTCCCTTATAAAAGAGCCTGTGTCTGTTTTATTTCATTTAGATAGAAGAATAGTCAGACATATCATTAGATTACCTTTGAATTTGACCTTGTACTTGTCATATTTTATGGTAAAGAATAGGACTTTTTTCAGGAAAAAAAAATAAAATTCTTTCAAGTCAGACATTGAAACCTAATAGATTGTACTATTTAAACAGAAAACAAATTAAGATCGCTCTGGAGCCGTTTTTTTTTTGTAATTAGCCACAAGTTCCTAAAGGACATTAGATAATTATAGAAACATACTGAGCTATGTGGTCTCAGACTTCAAGTTAACACTTCTTTTCCTGGTTTCTGATGACCCTTCATTTTCTTTAGCAATAATTTTGGGGACCATTCCCTTTTGCTTCTGAGTAAATCTTTGTATTTACTTAGCAGCAGCTCTAGATTAGAAAAGTAGAATTGTCTTCTTAGTTTTCGTCAACAGAACTGTCTTAACGTAAATGTTGCAAGCCCTCTTTAGTTTTTATCTTAGTTATTAATTAAATATAGAAAGTTTTTCATTATTAACACATTATTAACTCATTTTCTAGTTATCCTAATTAACCAACTTTCTCTAATACTAGAGCAGGCATTCCAGTTTCATTGAATCACATCTAAGGATTTTTCCTTGCCACCCTTTCCAAAATAGTGTTTGATAGCCTTATGTATCAGGAAATATTTCTATGTGTTTTCTCTAAATCACCCTTGTGTTTATTCTTTCTCATTGACACTTCATCTTTCTTTTCCCTTTTATTTAATTTACTTATCAACCAACTGTTATGAATAGATCAAATTTTCACCTTTCACAGATGTAGTACTACGACATCTTTTGAGCTCTCATTTCTATTTCAATTCAGGAAAATAAAGTCAGTTTAAAAACTATATTTTTATGCTAGGTTTATATTCACATGGCTTTATGATTTTCCGGTACTCACCCAAGGCCCCAAAGCTGTACCTCACTAAAGAAAAATAGTGGGTTTTAAATAAATTTATAAGACCATCACTTTTATATGGCCATGTAATAAAAGAATATATGAAAATAGTATTGATAAAATTTAATACTGCTCTTCAGGTGTAGCAGAAGAACAAAGGGTTGGAATACTATGTCCCCCTTTTATATATTTATCACAAGATACCCAACTATAGGCAACATATGTAGAATTGACCACAACTTATTATCCTGTTGGACAACTGTAGAGGTTATGGTAGCAATTGGGTTATGATGTTTAAAATAAATAGGAAAAAGATAAAGTCATGTTTTTAATAAGCATTAGCAACTGGTAGAGAAGATAATACATATCTGAAAATTATTTTTAAAACATCCTGTGCTTAGAGTGAATGTAATTGATAACTTGGTTGCTCCTTTTACCCTAATCTATTATGAGTTATATTATGAAGTAGCCTTTCTAAGTCACATTTTCAAACATGTTAGTTATCATTGACACATGGTCACATAATATTCTAAATGTTCAGCAGGTATGTGGACTGAATTATGTCCCCCTCAAATTCATATATTGAAGCCCTAATCCTCAATGTAACTGTATTTTGATATAGGGCCTTTGAAGAAGTAATTAATGTTAAATGAAGTCATAAGGGTGAGGTCTTACTCCATTAGGACTGGTGTCCTTATAAGAAGAGGAACAGGGGGCTTCCCTGGTGGCGCAGTGGTTGAGAGTCCACCTGCTGATGCAGGGGACACAGGTTTGTGTCCCGGTCCGGGAAGATCCCACATGCCGCGGAGCGGCTGGGCCCGTGAGCCATGGCCGCTGAGCCTGCGCATCCGGAGCCTGTGCTCCGCAACGGGAGAGGCCACAACAGTGAGAGGCCCACGTAACACAAGAAGAAAAAAAAAAAAAAAAGAAGAAGAGGAACAGGCACCAGAATTCTCTCTCTTCCTACCACACAGAGGAAAAGCTGTGTGAGGAAACAGCCATCTGCAAGCCAGGAAGAGAGGTCTCTCCAGAAACCAACCCCACTGGTACTTTGATATTGGATTTTTAACTTTCAGAACTGTGAGAAAACAAATGTCTGTTGTTTAAGCCACCCAGTCTGTGGCATTTGTTATGACAACCCAAACAGGTTAATACAGAAGATATTCAAATATTTCAGATCACATAACAGTAAAAATTAAAAGAAAACATATAATGTATAGAATTATAGTGACAGTGATGGAAACAGTACATTCTGATTTCACATCTGTTATAAACTTGTTATTATATACTACTCAAACCAAGAAATGATTCATTATTTAAAGATTAATTTAAAACGCAAAAAATGATTAAACAGTAGGAAGAGGCACAGAGTGAAAAGTAAAAGTCTCCTTTCTTACCTCTTCAAACCTCCCCACACATTCTAGCCAGGAAGCTAATTTTAAGAGTTTCTTAAATATCTCTCTGGTAATATTCTAGTCATACACACACACACACACACGCCTCTACCATTTTTATGCAAAAAAGATTGTACTATACTTCAGCAACCTATTTTTTTTTTTTCTGGCCACACTGCGCAGCATGTGGGATCTTAGTTCCCCGACTGGGATTGAACCCATGCCCCCTGCAGTGGAAGCATGGAGTCTTAACCACTGGACCACCAGGGAAGTCCCCAGCAACCTACTTTTAATCACCTAAGAACATATTTCCCAACATATAGTCCATATAGACTTCTCTCATTTTTAAGGGCCATGTAACATGCCACAGTATGAGTATGAGTATACCCTAATTTATCTAACCAGTTCCCAACTGATAGGCATTTTGATAGTTTCTGTTTTCTGTGATAAACAAAAGTACAATGTATATTCTTGCATATATCTTTGCACATTTATAAAAGAATTTTCATAGAAAAAAATCTTAGAAATAAAAATACTCAGTGAAAGGGTCTGTGCATTTTTGGTTTATTTTTAGTTTTGATAGACATTGTTACATTTCCCTTCAAAGATGTTGTACCAAAGTACCTTCTCACAACAGAGTTTGCAAAGAGTCTGATTTCCTATGCTTTGGTTAAGTCTGGGTGATATAAAGCCTTTAGATTTTTATAGAGTATACCTTAGAGTTGTTTTAATTTGCATTTTTTTAGTTATCAGAGAAGTTGATCACCTCTGACAAACTCTTCTCTGGAGCACTTGTTGTTGTTAGATAATGAAGAACATATCACTTGTGGTTGTTCAAATAACTACATACACACACACACACACACACATTACCCCTCTCTCTTTATCTCTCTCTCCCACACTGCTATGGAACACTCAGAACCTCAAAACCTTTTTTTAGCAGTTGTGTCTTCACATGAGATATTTCAATGGTACTGGATCAGGTCAATCACTTTGATCTACTACTGAAATCAAACCTCTTGCACTGTTGGTGGGAATGTAAATTGATACAGCCACTATGGAGAACAGTATGAAGGTTCCTTTAAAAAATTAAAACTGGAACTACCATATGACCCAGCAATCCCACTACCCTGAGAAAACCATAATTTAATGACACATGCTCCCCCTTTTCATTGCTGCACTATTTACAATAGCCAGGACATGGAAGCAAACTAAGTATCCATCGGCAGACGAATGGATAAAGATGTGGTACATTTATACAATGGAATATTACTTAGCCATAAAAAGGAATT
Organism: Stenella coeruleoalba; assembly: GCF_951394435.1. Lineage (NCBI taxonomy): Eukaryota > Metazoa > Chordata > Mammalia > Artiodactyla > Delphinidae > Stenella > Stenella coeruleoalba. Next base: position 70,797,887 of record NC_137169.1, on the reverse strand, counting down.
GAATTGGGTCATTTGTAGAGAAGTGGATGGACCTAGAGTCTATCATACAGAGTGAAGTAAGTCAGAAAGAGAAAAACAAATATCGTACATCAATACATATATGTGGAATCTAGAAAAATGGTACAGAGAAACCTATTTGCAGGGCAGGGATAGAGATGCAGATGTAGAGAACAGACGTGTGGATGCAGGGGCCAAGGGGGCTGGGATGAACTGGGAGACTGGGATTGACACATATACACTACCATGTGTAAAACAGATAGCTAGTGGGAACCTGCTGTATAGCACAGGGAGCTCAGCTCGGTGCTCTGTGGTGACCTAGATGGGTGGGATGGGTGGTGGGAGGCCCAAGAGGGAGGGGATATATGTACACATATAGCCGATTCACTTTGTTGTACAGCAAAAACTAACACAACATTGTAAAGCAACTATACCCCAATTAAAAAAAAATCAAATCAAATCAAACTAAAAGAAATATTAAGAGTTGAGTTTTCAGTTTAAAATAACTCCAGAGGAATAAGCTCTTTCTAAGTATCTAAGTTTTTCTCCAATATGGTTCAATAGAGACAGGTGGAGTGATGGATGGAAAGAGCAGATGTTGTGTGAATGAGAAAAATATTGGAAACTTGAGGACTTGTCTTCACTGCTGTATGCGCAAAGCTTAGGACAGTGCCTGATTTGTTTTACGTGCCCAAGACAGACAGGCTAAATGAATACATGAACGACTGTAAATGCTAAACATGTAAGTAAAGTAATTAAAAAGTTATCTTGAAGAAAGAATCCTGGAAATTTTCCTTGATAAATAGAAACATCCCTGAACATACATTAGTTAGGTTTCCTATGGAAACGTTCAAGTTTTGTAATCACCAGACTAACAGAATGGGATCTCCCAACACATTTAATAAAATTTTTCATATTTCCCATTACTCCCAGAAATTCTGGGATCTTAAGGTAAGAAGAGTTATATCAATCCAGTTGTTTCTTGATTTTTTTTACCGTTTATTTTTGGCAGATTTTCAGCTCAGACAATGGAACGATAGCCTTTAAATGAAATTTTATCTTTGATCAAAGTTATTTCCTGGTTTACCTCCTTTATTCACCTCTGCTTTTCTCCCAGTGCTTCATAATGTCTTTCAATCTTAAGTAAAGTTGCTTTTTAAAGAGCAAATAATGTAGACAATGGCATGCAATTGAAAATAATTCACTTCTATCTCAGGCATGTGTGGGTCATCAGGCATACAAAATGTCTAGCAAGTGCTTAGCTCATAACAGCTACCCCTATTGTGTGTTAGTCTGTAACGGACATTCAGATTGTTATTATTTTAAGCTTAAATAGCAATAGAAGTCTTGATAATGATGGTATATTGAAAAATCACACACGCTGAGTCTGGGTAATTTTCAAATTTCAATCAGACAAAAGAAAACAAAACCTGCATTATAGCTATGAATGCTGATGTGATTTGGTGTGAGAACTGAGGGATTGATAACTGTTGGCGAACAGCAGAATAACTCCCCTGGGAAAATACCATATAATGATGACTATATAACTTATGCCATGGTATGCTGAGACTTATTTAGAACTTTAAAGCACAGAAGGGCTCAATTAGGCCAATACATGAGAAGAATATCTACAAAATTCTTTATGTCAATAATTAGTGAAACACAGGAACAAATACTAAGGGAGAAAAACTAAACCACTGTTGGACAAAGAAATCATGACCAATGAAGGTCATGACCTTCCTTAGCACAAATCAGGCCAGACAACTTAATTGTTGTTTTTTATAGGATTACCAAATTGGTGGATAAAGGGACGTAAGTGGGGTTATAAGAGCAGGACTGTAGGGAAATGTTTGACGCAACCATCATTATTTGTTTACATTATTGGGTTATAAGTCCACTGTTGGAGTGTTTTGAAAAATAATTTACCACAACCACATGAGGTTTAATCTCAGGAAAGGAAGCATTTTTCAGTATTATAAAATTTATTCATAGAGAATAGCAAATTGATATATTTAAAGGAAATGATATGTTTATGTCAAAAGTTTCTGAAAAGGAGACAAAATTTCTGCAGACGTTCTTCATGAAAACACTAAAAGGAATAGAAGACTATTTCTGGGACATGATAAAGAGGCACTACTGTAAACCAAAAGCCTGTATTTAATGGTGAAACCTAGGATAAGATAAGGATCCTCATTATCATCATTAATTTTGTTTTTATTTGGGGATTTCTGATTACACAATATATCATGAAACAAAATATAAGGTCTAATTACTGGACAGTTATAATCCCCCCAAAGTTATATAAAATAAAAGTTTATGCATATGACTTATAATTGCATTTATTATAAAGCTAGAAATATAACTAAAAGAAGAAAGCCTAGTCAAAACATCAATAAAAGATAACAGTAACCCAAGATATTTGTAAAATGAAATCTCTAAATCTTATATAAAGTTATAAATATAGCTGCAATCTATTTAAGTAAAATATATAAAGAAAATCAAGAACTGTATTGAGATTTTTAAGGATAAAGCATGATTCTGGAAGAGATAATTGAACCTCATTTATTAAATGTGTAATATAATTCCCACACTTATTTATATGTTCAGGTAAATGAAACAAAATAGGAGATTTAGGGAAAGTTAAAACTTTTTTTTCTAACATAACACTCAATAGGAAAGAAGGCAAGACTCAAAGTAAATTTGAAACAACTATACCATCACCACCACCACCACTACAGGACACATTGTAAACTTATCATAAGTAAATCTATGAATTTGGTATAAAAATAGATAGATGAATCAAAAAGAATAAATAGCCCAGAAATAATTGTCATTATTTATAAAAATGTATAATAAAGGCAGTGTAAATCAGTACAATGGGGAGGAGGTGGCTTAGTCGAAAGGGGTATAGTTTAAAGACTTAGCCAATTGGAAAATACCATGTATTCCTCACCTTACATTTTATTCCAAACATTAAAATGAAAAAAAGAAATACATTGTTAAGGTAGCAAAAATAGAAGTAAATAAAATAGATTTTTGGGGCTTCCCTGGTGGCGCAGTGGTTAAAAATCCGCCTGCCAATGTAGGGGGCACTGGTTCAATCCCTGGTCTGGGAAGATCCCACATGCTGCAGAGCAACTAAGCCCGTGCACCACAACTACTGAGCCTGTGCTCTAGAGCCCGTGAGCCACAACTACTGAGTCCATATGCCACAACTACTGAAGCCCATAAGCCACAACTACTGAGCACACACGTCACAACTACTGAAGCCTGCACGCTTAGAGCCGGTGCTCTGCAACAAGAGAAGCCGCTGAAATGCGAAGCCCATGCACCACAATGAAGAGCAGTCCCTGCTCGCTGCAACTAGAAGAAAGCCTGCACACAGCAACGAAGACCCAACGCAGCCAAAAAAAAAAAAAAAATTTAAAATAGATTTTTGGATAGAAAATAAATATGAAGTCACAAATAATTAAAAGGTAATCATAAAAATTCAGTATATTTAGTTTTATAAACATAAAAATACTTATAAAGGATACCTCACTATATTTAATAAAGGGTTAATATCTTTGTTATTAAAAAAACTTACAAATTCATAAGTACTGGGCACAGAACACGAACAGACAATTCACCAAAGAGGAAATACAACTAGTAAACAAACATATGGGAAAATGTTCAACTCATTAGTAGTCAAAGAAATGCAAATTCAACTTAGACTGGGGGAAAAAAAGTTACAGTTTGTTTTCGTAGCTCAGTCTTCTGAAAAAAGGAGGGAGTAGAAGCAGTTTGAGTCTTGGGATTTCTGTTTGTTAGGGAAGGTGTGAGATGTGAATTAGCAGGATAAAACCATGTCACAGTGACCTGGGAGAAAGCTCTCCCCCAAGTTTTCCTGGGAACAAGTGGCTGGGTGGTAGTGGGGTTGTGTGAAAGGAGAGAAGCGTGGATGGAAGATTCGATTCTGGGAAAGATGATATTTTCTTTAGCTAAGTTGAAGTAAATTTTAATAAACAGGTAAGAGTGGTGTTAACAAATATGAAATACGGCATCATCTTTCAAAGATTACATCAGCAAAACACTGAAAAATTAAATAAAATATTGTAGGGGTGTGAACCTGGAATTTTACTACCTAAAATAACATTTATAATATTGCCTTTAGGATGTTAACAAGCAGTTAGAGATGGTTAAAAGCTTAGAGACTAATCTCAACTATTAAAATGCGTAAGGTTTAGTGAGTACTATGTTTTGAGCATTGCAGGAAGCACTTTACATGGGATTCTTTAATTTAGTTCTCACAATGAGGTATATGTTGTTATTGTTCTTATTATTACCTCACTTTTACGTAAGGAAAAATTGAGTCTCAGGGAGGTTAAGAGACTTGTAAAGTTTACATTGCTAATACACATTGTAGGGAGCTACAATTTGGACCTGGACATTCTGATGACAAAATCTGCTCACAATGACTGCGTTATACATAACGTGAAAAACCATGCCATGAGATTGTATGCACATTATAATTTTGACTCTAAAAAGTGCACAAAAATTCAAAACATTAAAATGCTGAGAGGTGGTGTTAAGGTGGTGGGATAGCTAATTCATCATTTTTCTCTTTTTGAAGTTTTTAAAAAGTAGGACATGACACTTTAAAGTAAGATATTTTTAAAATGAACTGTCAGGCAATTAAAAATATTTACAAATAACATCACAAATTTGTATCACAAACAGGAAGTGCTAATGATCAACATGGACTTAGGATGATGGTGAATGTCACAAAGTCCCCTTCAGGAATCTCAGAGGTAGTAAAAGACTCAGAATTTTCCAACCTAAACTGCTTCTGGGATAATACCTTTCTGCTGTCTTAGTATAAGTACACACCAAACAGCATTCAGACAATATCAGGATATGACATGATTTTACTAAAATAGGTGCTAATATAAGATTTCACAACTTTTGATACTGACAAGAGCTAGAGCATGAGGAAAGTGCTGATGACAACAGCACCATTTACTGAGCATTTATGGCATGCCAGACAACATACTGAATACACTTTTCTTGCATGTCAGCTCTCAGAGTAAACTTACAATATTATTATTATCTGTTTCATATATTTGCTGATGATTGATTTTTTCCTGAAGGCGTTATTTATCCCTTGGCTCCAGTTCGTTGTTTTTTTTTTTTGTTGTGGCCTCTCCTGTTGCGGAGCACAGGCTCCGGACGCGCAGGCTCAGCGGCCATGGCTCACGGGCCCAGCTGCTCCGTGGCATGTGGGATCTTCCCAGACCAGGGCACGAACCCGTGTCCCCTGCATTGGCAGGCGGACTCTCAACCACTGCGCCACCAGGGAAGACCCCAGTTCGTTGTTTTTGATAAATGTAAGAAGTCATGAATTTATCTTCTTGACCAAACACTGTGCTACGGGTGTTGGCAACCCCTGCCTGAATGCACTGTGCCTCCAAAAGTCACAGCTCATGTTCAGTCTGGTTGGGTCTCATGAAGTGGCCAGCTAATTCCTGGGGTGTTCATCCTCTTCTGTCATGTAGGAGTAAAGTAAACCTCACACAAAATCACAAAGTATTGGGGGGTGGGTAATTGATAGGAGATAGTGAAAGGAGAGAATGAGAGAAGGAGGGGGGAAGGTAGGGAGGGAAGGGAGGAAAGGAGATAGAGTGGGGGAAGGAAGGGAGGGAGGGAGGGAGAGAGGAAGAAAAGGTGTGACTCTTATTAACAAAGTTATAACATACAATTCCATGAAATCACTACAAGCTTAGTCAACCAAGTCAGGCATTTTGGGAACAGTATAGTGTTTGGTCTGCCTCCATGAAGCAGGCTGGAAAAAATCCCAGAATTTCAGGCCATGAGGCAGTTTTTTCTTGGTTGGCAGTATTCTGCTGTTCCCGTTCTCAGCGCTGAAAAAGTGTGAAAGTAAAATTTATCCCACAGGCAGCTGGGAAAATGCCTAATGGTTCTCTGGAATAGGTTAGCAATAACCTAGTGTGTCCAGCTTTGGACTTCACAGTTTTGAACTGAACAAAATGGGATTTTCAAAACTTTGTAAACTGACTTCTGAAGGAAGGTTAAGGATATCTATATTATTCAGCCTAAGAAAAGGAAGAGAGAACAGGGCCAATGCCAGGAATGGCAGGGGTCAATCCACTGAAAAGTGAAAGCTGGTATTTATTGCTGTCTTGGTAATGATGTTGTTGTAGCATTAAAAATTGAATTAATTTATTTTACTGAACACAGTGAGCATAGGACCTAATACGGGTCTCTTTGTTCTAATTATCAGAGTGTCAAAGGATGTATTTTCTTGCTTTTAAAAATAGCATCAAGGATAGCATTTTGAAAAAAAAAGATCATTAAGTCCAAGTGATGAAGCAGAGCTGAAGTTATCCCTGAGGCCACCATTACATTATAGCATGAATCTAGTGCAAGCCTTCACAGAAGGAGGGGTCCCAAAATTTCATTTACTAAGGGATTGTTTTAAACAGTCAAGGAGCCCTCCAAGATAGGACACTTAGTAAATAATGTGAAACCGTTTCAAGTACTGATATTCTTTTTTTTTTTTTTTTTTTGCAGTACGCGGGCCTCTCACTGTTGTGGCCTCTCCCGTTGCAGAGCACAGGCTCTGGACCTGCAGGCTCAGCGGCCATGGCTCACGGGCCCAGCCGCTCAGCGGCATGTGGGATCCTCCCGGACTGGGGCACGAACCCTTTGCCCTGCATCGGCAGGCGGACTCTCAACCACTGCGCCACCAGGGAAGCCCCCTGATATTCTTGCAACATTCCACTTTAATATTCTCTAATCTTAGAACCAGTGGTAGAATGTTAGAAGCACCTAAAGATGATCATAGTTTCAATGTTTGTAAGCAGTGTCATGTTCTTTCCATTTGTATAAATTTCTGAAAACACAAATGTTCAGCTGATACTTGTTGCTACAGTTAGTTCATTTACAGCCTCTTAATTGATAAAATTCCTCTTCTTGTTTACACACATATATTATTATAGATGATCAGTTCTTGCTGCTGTTTGTTATCTCAAATACCTTTGAATACAATTCAAAGCCCTTCCTAATTTGGACTTGCTTAACTACTAGCTTCATCTTTTGGCCTTTCAATGGTAAAATCTGATCATTTATCTTCTAGCAAACACCTATTCATCCTTTAATTTTGAGCTTGAATGATCTCCTATATAAACACTTCTTTGATTCCCTGAGCCAGACTTAAGTGGTCGATGCTGCTGCCATTATATTTTGTATATACTTGTAAAGACAGATATCAAACTGAATCTGCTCACAGGTACTCACATCTCAATTGACTACAAGCCTCCTGAGGACAGAGATAATATCTTGTTATCTTTGTGGGCTGGGGACCTAGCATTATATCTGGAACAAAAACTCTATGATAACTGACCTCCCATGGAAATCCTAAAGCAGACAGACCACGACTGGTGGGCACGGTCTTCCACCCACCCCTGCTCTCAAGTGAGGGCTGACTAGAAAAAGGAGTATTCTCCACTCAGGAAGCGGGAGGCAAATGATGGGTCTCTATGTCTTCAGTACTCTCTCATATCATTTTTCTGCCTAGGGACCAATGAAATTGGTGCCGACTAATCAGGAAACGCCTGCTGTGCTGGAATTCTCAATAAATCCCAGGATCCTAAATAGATATGTTAGTCAGTATGTACGTAAGCTAGAATGGGCCATTACTATCACAGCTGGGACCTGCGCATGTGTGAACTGCATGCCAGGAGCCCCAGGATTGGTGTGGATTAGGTGGGCAGGTTTGTCTGAGTCATTTCATTAGTATCCCAGCAAGGCAACTTTGCATTTTATGGGATTAAACATTTTTACCCTACTAACTGTGTTATGCTGGGGCTTTGTGGTGTGTTTTAATAAGTGTTTTTGAATCAAGAACTGGATAAAAGGATGGGATTAAGTACTCTGAATAGTTTCATTAATCTCAGTACCTTAAGGAATGGACCTATCATCCTACTTTTTCTGATACTATACTTTCTTTCTCCCTCTCTATGTACGTAGTATGTATATGTATATTATATATGTCTACTTATATGTATGACTATATATATTTGTATGTGTATTCATGTATATTTAAAGGTGGTCATTGATGACTACTGCTGAATCTTTCTCATGCATGGTGTTACTGAATCTTAGGTTTCTGTGATTAATCTTCGGGCCTACTACATTTTCACATTATCAAATTTATTAAGTATAATCTTTGCTTCAGTTTATTGCTTCAGATTATCTGGATATGGCCAGATTCACATTCTGTCTCCTAAATCACTTGCTTTTATTCCCCCCAGTTTTGAATCTTCTATGATTTTGATGGCCCACCCTCCATGTCATCATCCAAACTCTTGATGAAAACAAGCATTTGGGCTTCCCTGGTGGTGCAGTGGTTGAGAGTCTGCCTGCCGAGGCAGGGGACACGGGTTCGTGCCCCGGTCCAGGAAGGTCCCACATGCTGAGGAGCAGCTGGGCCCGTGAGCCATGGCCGCTGAGCCTGTGCGTCCGGAGCCTGTGCTCCTCAACGGGAGAGGCCACAACAGTGAGAGGCCCACGTACAGCAAAAAAACAAACAAAAAAACCCCCCAAGCATTTGAAGTTAAGTAATGAGGTACCACATCTATGCCACACCACTAGAAATCGTCTTCAAGGCTGACATCAGTATATTCATCTAGGTCTTCATTAATTAATCTATCTAATCTTTTAGACATGTAACTTATCTTTTTCGATGCTGTGCATGAGAAGCAAGGACTTTCTGTGGTCCCAGATACCTTATGCCTATTGTATTTCCCTGATGTACTTTCTAATGACATTGCTAAGAAAAAATGCTGCAGTTTGTTTGTTCTTCATGAACCCCTAGGATTCTCTTGATGGCTGCTTTCCTTTTTACAATTTCACAACCCAACTCTTTAAGAATATGTTTGGAATCTTGCCAAGGATTTCTGTGGAGCTCATTTGTCTATCACTGAGGAAACTGAAGATTGAAACACTGTTTGCCATTTCCAGTTATAGGTTTTCAGCTCTCTCTATGGTCTTGCCTCCAGGCTCATCCTACTTAGGATTTTCAGAGGCCAGCATTTTGAGAAGTGGGATCAGGAGCTATTTATTCTTTCCTCCTTTAAAAACTAAACCAGGTGCAATTATTTATTCATTTATTCAATGTTTTCAATATTTACTGAGCATTTTCTAAAAGGTTCTGTACAGAGGTAAGAGTCGGTTACTACCACTTAGGTATTTATCAGGTATTGGATATGACAGTGGTTCTCAAAGTTTGATCTCCTAATTAGCAGCATCAGTATCAAGTGGAAATTGTTAGAAAGGTAAATTTTGGGGGCTGCACCTCAGACTTACAGAGTCAGTAACTCTTGGAAGTTATGTTTCAGTAAGCCCCGTCCCCTTTTATAATTATAATGATGCACATTAAAGTTTGATAACTATTGGAATAAGACACATGTGTAAGGAAATAACTATAGTGTTATATTACCCTTGTTGTCAACATACTTCTGGAGAATAGAGGAGTGACCAACCAAACTAATATGGAAGTACATCATAAATCTGTGTGCCTTAGTCATATGTACAGGTGGACAGGTGTAGTTTGGTTTCACAGGTTCCCTGATGGAAAGAAAATATCTCTTTATGTGCTTGTTGATGTACATTATTTTAACAGAGGGCAAAATTTATTACTAAACCATCAGAAAATTTGTTACTGCTAAAATGTCTTTGAAATGAGATGGGGTAACAAACAACAAACCAATCAATTAATTAATTAATCAAAGAACCATAAGCATAGGAAGCCAAAAGCTGTTGTGGTAACATACTGAAATTTATGCAAAGTAAATCATAATCAGTGAGTCCAGCAACAGATAAGCTTTCCAGGTTGTACAGGTGCTTGTAAATGGAGGTGAGTAGGGTACAATGAGAAAAGCACACTTGGCTGCACTGATACTCCTCTCTTGTATCCGCCCTCTTTGAGCTCCTTACATAAGGTGAGTCTTTGGCCTTGCCCAACACCTCTATATCTTACAGGGACATAGTTCTGAGCTCTATGATGCACTAGCATTCTTTGAATAGTTTATGAAGACTTTTGCTCACTTTTTATTCTAAACAGAGTTTGACTTTATTCATGTTTATTCTCAAATGATTCATTAATTGAAGTATTGTTGTAATGGATTTTCAGTTGTTTTTTTTTTTAATTGATTGATGCAGAGTGTATAAGGTCTTACTGACATTGCAGATTTAAGGATGACCTACCATTTCACATGAACAACGAACAGGTTATTTGTTTCACACTGGTGTGTTATCTAAGATCTTTATGCCACAGCTTACTACTGGGGGAAAAAAGAGACCTCAGTGTTCTAGGCCTCCTATGCTGACCCTTCTCACATGACTGCCCTTTAGCTATACCTACACCAGATCTCCATTTCAGCACTTATTCCATTGTTCTTTGTTTATCTGTTTATATATGTGTAACCTCCATTAGAATTTGAGTATGCTGGGTTCTCTGTCCATTTCTATGTGTCCAGCAGTTAATACAATGCTTGAGAGATGATTTGTTCCATAAGTATTTAATGAATAAATGAATGAATGGTTGGATGATGTAGTGCATGATTTTTCTTGTTCAAAATCATGTCATACTTTCTGAAAAATAACCTCTATATTTCCTAGTAAGCAACTGCAGTAGAAACTATCACAGAAATTTAAGGCTATACCTTTATACCGTATTTCAGGTTACTTCTTGCTTTTGATAGAACATTTCACTTATAAAGAACAAAGTGATTAATTATGGAATACATATTCTATTCTGTGCTAAATGCTTTACATTTCATCTCTCACTTTATATTCAAAACAAGCAAGTGTTTATAAGTGATAATATTGGTAGACATGTTTAATATATTTGATGGAAATATTAGTTTTGGAAATCTAGGTTTCATTCCACAAACTCATCCTTTCCATTTATACTTTTCCTTCCCCATTGTCCTACTCACCAACTTTTAATTGTCTTTCTCCAGCTCTAGATTATTTTTCTGCCTTATGTTATTTCAACCTAACTTCGTATATAAAAATAGAATTTGAGGAAATAGCTACCCCAATTTATGCAGAATACTAAGGTTTTAGCCCCCATAGCTGTGGTCCAAACAAACATAAAAGGGAGAGGTGGCTGGTTTTAGTTTCCTTGATTTGTTTAATGGTTCTGTGGGTGGTGGAGACCCTAAAGATGCTGCTTTTCCACTGAAGGCCAATATTAATGAAGTACAGAAAATGAAAACTTATTCTGCTTTTCGGTAACATCTGCTTCACTTGGCTACATATGGCCCAAATAGATCAATTTTTAAAAGCACTTTATTAGCATACTGAAAATTCCCATTAAACACTAGACTAGAGCTCACTAAGTCACGCACTATATTAAAAACTATCCTTATGAGACTTCATAGGATAGGCCTGATACATTTTTCTCATCTCTAATATCAATGATTCTATTATACTTAATATAACTCAATTCTTTTGGTATTTCCAAATGAAAATTTACTGCATAATGTCAATTTTTTTTTAAAAGCACAAAGGGATAAAATCATATTTGATGAGGGATGAGATGATTTTAAGTGCTATAGGGTGTTCCTAAAAGAATTGGAAACATTCAAAATTTCTGAAGTACACTGCCCTTAGCATTCTAAGATAAATTTTAACTATCTTCAGAGCTTAATACCTGAAAATTTTTTGAAGGGCAGAGCCTTCTGAGAATGAAACACACAAATATCTTTAGGATACCTATATTTAATTGTACAAATAATGTTGTGAATATAATAATTTTCATGTGGAAACAATAGCAATTATTTCAGTTTCTTTGATACACGATATGGTTTTAATGTATCACCTTGTTTAAATTTTTTTCTCAGATAAAGCAAACAAAAGCATTATGTCAGATAAAATTAAGATTATTTTCTGTTAACAACAAGCATTGTGCAATTTTGTGAAAGGCAAAAAAAAAAAAATCCCTCCATCAATGATTTAATAATTTTGTAAATTATTTACTTAATTTTATAAAGTTTTATATATTTCCTTTAAAATTCTGGGTCAATGCCAAAGTTCAATTTCTACTATATCAGTTGTATTCCATAAAAAAGGTAAAAATCAATTAAAGTCATATATTATAGAAAAGCATGTAAATGTATGGAAACATTATTAAGTTAAAGCGTTTTTTTGTTTTTTCTGGCAGTTCTCCTCCAAATTGTGTCCAAACCATTTTGTCTCACTGTAGAATAAAGGAAGCTGTGTGTTTTCTTTTTTTGGCAGGTGAAGGCACAACTAATACAGAGAGGAACTTCTTTGGTAGTGTATGGGGTACTACAGAAACTGGCTAACTGATGACATCACCCTGTAAGGAAGAAACTCTCAAGACCATTCCACTAGCTCTGTAAATCAGTACAAGCTGCTGTCCAGTTTGCAATACCTTGGAACCAAAAAGCTTAGAGATAATTAAAAAATTAATAAATAAAAAATATCCAATCCCAATACCAAAGGTAGTCCTAGTGCTTCCTATAAGATTACAAGTGCTACATGAAAATTAATCCTCAAGTTCAATGATGCCTTGTTTTATGTGACTAGTTTTTCTGCCATGGCTTTTCTGAGCCAAAGGGTTTTTTTCATGTCCATAGGAAATATAAATTGGTTTAGTCTAGCTTTCCTTTGCTCATAGAAAAAAGAGTATACATGCCCTTTCAAATGAGCCAATCACTTCAGAATAAGGTCATCCATTCAGATGAAGCAAGATTGCCTTTAGAAGCAGAACAATAGTCCTGTATAGAGAGGCATGCATATTGCCAGAAGTAGACTGTATCTGAACGCTTTGTGCAAAATCCTTTAACTCTAATTCAAACAAAAAACAACCCTGGTAATGTACATTGTGCCAAGTGGCTACTAGTCTCAGAAAACTAGTATGTGTGTGTGTGAGTGTGTGTGTGTGTGTGTGTGTGTGTGTGTGTGTGTGTACTTATACACACACATATATGTATTTTTAGGTATATGCAAATGTATAAGTATATATGTATATATATACAATATGTACACACACATTATTTTTTGTCTCTGATATGTCTAATTTGACAGAAAAATAAACCTACCTTTCTATCACCATATTTTAGCTGTCATTTGTCAAAAATGCATGCAGTTAAACATATTGTAGCATCTGTTTAAAGGGGAAAATTTAGGAATTTTCTATTTAGGAATTTTCCTTTGGTGAATCCTCAGAGAGTATTGTTTCAAGGTGAAAAAATAGCCCAAATTGCAAATATATTAATGATAATTTTAATTCTGTTGCCAAATATTTTCTTTATTGAATCCCCAAATATATACTTATGCATTCTCTCTCTCTCTTTCTGTCCCCATTTCTTTTTTTCTCTCTATGTATCACTATCTCTATCTGTCTATCTCTCTTTCACAGACACACACACACTCCTACAATATTAATTTCCTTCTATTACTCCTTTTCACTTTATTCAGATCACAGGCCAACCATTTATTATATATCTATATATGTATATAAGTGTGTGTGTGTGTGTGTGTGTATATATATATAGTGTGACAATGAAAATATAGTGTAATATATATATAGTGTAATAATGAAAATATATGAGTCAGATTTTCTCAGAGGGAGGAGGACATTTGTCTTGCAGGATATTTTATGGTGATAGGGAAAATTTTGTAAAAGAGTTATGCCTGAAAGGGGTAGAAAAGTAAGAATGAGCTTCCCAAGATGGGCCTGTGATGTTCATGCATCAGGAAAGTACATTCAGTGGGGTAAAGGGATGCAAAATAATGGTTGGGGGGAAAGTGGAGGCATAGAGGTAGTGAACAGACTGCCAGCAGTTCAGTATACAGGAATGTAAAGTGTGAAGAAGAGACATTAAAAACAGATGTTGAAATCATTAGGGATCTAATGGTAAAGGTCTTTGTATGCCATTGATGTAATTTCGGCTTTATTTATACATGGCAGAGAGTCATTAAAAGATATTAAACAATGGGGTTGACATCTCCAGATGTTCATTTAGATCAATCTCTCCAGCAGATGTACGGTAAATAGAAAGAAAGGGGGCAAGGAGAAATATTAAGGCCCTAACTATGGAAGTGGGCAACTGAGGTGGAGATAGCTAACCTTTTTGAGAGATATTAAGGACACAAAACTACTAAGACTTGGTAAATGATAAGATACGGGAAAGGAAAAACAAGCTAAAGATTATTATCTGGCTTGTTCAAGTATATGGGAATTGGTGACGCCAAGATAAGAGATATATGAGGAAAAACAAGGTTGGCAAGAAGGATCGCTAGACATTTGAATTTGACTGTAAGATAATCAGTTGACATCATATGGCCCTAGAACTCAGGAGAAAATTAATGGTAGGAGAATGTATAAGTCGTAAGCATTCAGAAGGTGGTTAAGATCATCTCAGGAAAACATGTAGCATAGAAAGAGAATAGAGCTTAAGATAAACCACTTGGGGGTGAAACAACACATAAAGGTAGATAGGAGAAGAGGAGAGCTAGAAATAATCAAAGAAATGGAAGAAGAGAGTCTTATAGAATGCAATGGGTAGGAGGCTTTGAAAAATGATAGATTTGAAAAGAAGTAACTAAAGTTCATTAGAGAGTCTAAAAATATACATAAAGCTCAACTTTAAACATTAAGGCATTTTATATTATTTTATTTTAAAGGAAGGTTAGTTGAATCTACAGTCCAAGTGTGAAATTCAGGTTAATACAAAATATTTCTATGTTAAATCAGAGGCTAGAGAGTTTAAGAGACTGACAGAGAAATATCTTCTTGGTGTTTATTAAAGAGTATGTGATCCTGGGCTAGTGAAAAGCATAGTGACAGCAACAGTTAAGCAAGAAAACTAAGTAGAAAACCTAATATCTGTATAAAATAAGTGCTGCATTTAATTTTACAATCTTTTGTTTTATTACTCTCTGGAGACAGTGGTTTTGTAGGATTTCTGGTATGTTCCTATGAATATTTGTTCACTGAACCTGCTTCTTGAATAAATGTGATTTAAAAAAGAACAGATCCTGCAGAATTAGATTTACTGTTTCTTTGTCTGGAGCCATATTTATCATGTCCAGGTGAGTTCCCTAGTAAAGAGCTTATGAAGAGATGGGGATGTATGAGATTCCTTCTAACTGCATGACTTACTCTTAAACATTACTGTAGTAATCAGTTCATTTGTTTTTCAAAAGTGGGGAAACACAGGAAGTTTATGATTACTAAAAGAGCCAGTCTCTAAAGATTTTCATAAGAAAGGTGTGAGAATATCTGTTGGGAAACAACATAGGACCACTAATCAGAAGAGAAGGAAATTCACTGGAGTAGTAGAGAATGGAAAGAAACTATGCTGTGACAAAGCGCGAGAGAGGCATGGACATATATACACTACCAAACGTAAGGTAGACAGCTAGTGGGAAGCAGCGGCATAGCACAGGGAGATCAGCTCGGTGCTTTGTGACCGCCTGGAGGGGTGGGATAGGGAGGGTGGGAGGGAGGGAGACGCAAGAGGGAAGAGATATGGGAACATATGTATATGTTTAACTGATTCACTTTGTCATAAAGCAGAAACTAACACACCATTGTAAAGCAATTATACTCCAATAAAGATGTAAAAAAAAAAAAAGAAAGAAACTATGATTCTTCAAGAACCTGTGGGGAGTCACTTTCATATACATTAATAGACATAGTTAGCTTTTAAAACAGTTAGCTTTTAAAACAATTCTTTGAGATAGTTTACCCCATTTGCCAATGAAGAAACCAAACCTTGGGAAAATCAGGCAATGTGTTGGAAATCAGATGATAATCAGTTAATCAGTGATAGAAATGTCATTCAAAGTTAAAGGACCCAATGTCAGTGGTATGATTTAAAATCAAACAGATTTCAAGTAAGGTTGAATAAGTGCAAAAATTGAATCAGGGCAGTAAAATGTAGATGTTGTAATCATGCTATAGATATTATGGTCATCAAATGAAGATTCTCCATTATTGTTCCCAACCAATATTACTAGATAATTCAGTGCATGAAGAGATTTGTTTTATGTCACAGAGCTGGATTCTCTCACTTCCTTTGATTTTCTTTAGTCTTGATAGAAATAAGCATAACAGAAGTGGAGATAACCACTGTGATGTAAAGAGGGAGGGTGGCATATATAACAAATTGTTTATATCCAGTTTGAAGGTAGTGTAAGTTATTTATTATATATGGAAGGAAATGCAAATAAAAATAGTGCTCATAAATTCCATTAATTACTTTTCCTATACTTGTTAACAACTTTTCACCTGTCTACTTTCTATGTCACCAGTCTGTTTTGGTTGCCACCTTCGTTCAGTGTGACTCACTGTCTAAACCACCACTTTATCTTCCAATTCATGATTTGCTGCCTCCCTCTGGCTTGACCCTGTTTGACTGAGCTCACACAGATGGACTTTCTGTTGAAATTTTGTACCCCTCTTGGTAGAATGTCTCAGTGGGAAGCCCCGTTAGTTTTGGTCCAGTGTACTTCCACCTGAGCTCCAGCATCAGGTGGATCAGTTGCCAGGTAAAATGGAGAAAAAAATAGAAGCAGATAAATGCAGGGAATAATTGTTTATTTCAATCCAAGTCTTAGATGAGTCACAGATGTAAAATATTTGTTACCAGCATTCTATTGTTCCTAACTCTTCAAAGATATTACTGGTTGTGAAGAATTCTGGTGACTGATTACAAAAGTACTGCTTAGAATTTTGCAGTTCTTACCAATTGTTTTACTCTTCCTTTTTCGTAGTAATAAAGGTAATAAAAAATGCAATTTTAACCTTTTGAGAACTCAATTTTTTTTTTTTACCACTTTTCATGTTAAAAAGTATTGGCTCTGAACAGCAGAGTTAAACATCCATATCTGCCAGTTTATTGTCCTGCACTTGGATCCATCACATTAAAAATGATCAATTTTCTATCTTTAGCATGTTTTGTATCTTTATTCTTTTGTGTCTCCACTTAGAGAGTGAATAAGTTCAATTTTGGTTTCAGAGAAGACCCATGAAGAACAACACTTGGAAAATGGAAATGGGTCAAAATACAAATGATGGGCTTCCGCTCTAGTTTAAATAACAGAAGCCATGATCCTGGACCAAGGCAAAACCATAAAAAAAATAAAAAGAGAAAATTTCAAGTCTCATTCTTTCTTTGTCCTACAGTCTGGCTTTCTGTTGGTTTTTAGAGTGGTGAGAGGTAAGGGGAAGAGTGAGAGGAAAAAGAAAGCTGAAATAAATAGATGATTTAAAACAAAAACACAGCAGAAAAAAATAAAACAAAAACTTAGCAGAGATAATTGCTGAGGAATGACTTATGTCCTCTACAGATACAGAATGTAGAGATTATTCACCCTCATAAAGAAACAGAAGTCTGTCAATGACATTAAATGCTCTTAAGAAAGTCATTTGCAATGCAGTTTAATTGAAGTTTATAATTTCATATTAGAATAGGAATGCATAATAAGGAGATATTTATAGAGGAGTCTGAGGAAAATAACATGGTATAAGTATTTGTAGGCTTCCATTATTAGGCTTTTATTTCCTCAGTACAATATACAGGCATTAATATATCTTCCAATATGAATTTCAAAAAATCTCTTAACTTGGAAAGTAAAGAAATGGGAAAAATAAAATGCAATTCTTCTACAACATGGCTGCTACACAGAGATAACATTTAAATGAGTTGTTAATTGGTTAGCAGTGTACCAGATGACTTTGTCATTTATTTCACCAAATGAACCAAAGGTTTAGGTCTAGGTTAACATAGCTT
Organism: Stenella coeruleoalba; assembly: GCF_951394435.1. Classification (NCBI taxonomy): domain Eukaryota; kingdom Metazoa; phylum Chordata; class Mammalia; order Artiodactyla; family Delphinidae; genus Stenella; species Stenella coeruleoalba. Next base: position 70,780,056 of record NC_137169.1, on the reverse strand, counting down.
TGAGGTCTCTCTGGTGACTGCTCCTTAGTGAGAATTCTACCTCGTTGGTAGTCCTGCACTACACCCAGAGGGAGGGTAATTCTGCATTAGAACACATTTTTTTTTTAATTGTCAAACTTTATGGAAAATTTGTTATGTATAGACATCTCTAGAGACAAAAATTATTCAGCTAGATTATCATAGGATTGACTCATTAATAGCCTAATTTGAATAATGACCAAATTACCCTTTAGCATGCTTGACTGTAGCAAGGGGATTATTGAAATATCACAGAACGCCTCTTTTTCTAAGATCTTGATATTTATGGCTGTCAGGAATACTACACATTACTAAATTTTGTCTTCTTATGTATTTTTTTCTTCATGTCAATAATTACATCCAAATAGTTAAATGATTTAGGACATTTATTTTGCTTAATAAATCTTTACTGGGACTTCCCTGATGGTGCAGTGGTTAAGAATCTGCCTGCCAATGCAGGGGACACGGGTTCAATCCCTCGTCTGGGAAGATCCCACATGCCGTGGAGCAACGAAGCCCGTGCACCAAAACTATTGAGCCTGCGCTCTAGAGTCCGTGAGCCACAACTACTGAGCCCACGTGTCACAACTACTGAAGTCCAGGCGCCTACAGCCTGTCTTCTGCAACAAGAGAAGCCACCACAATGAGAAGCCCACGCACGGCAACAAAGAGCAGCCCCCGCTTGCCGCAACGGAAAAAGGCCCACGCGCAGCAACGAAGATCCAATGCAGACAAAAATAAATAAATACATTTATTTTAAAAATATATAAAAAAAACTTTACCAATATATAAATACATACAGGAAGTATATACATGCTGATAAATGAAAGAAGAATTAATTACAATAAATACAATAAAGTAATATATATGTGTATTTGGAATAATCTAATAGGAAAAGTGGTGGAAAAGTCCTATAGGTTGATAATCCCATAACATAACAGGGTTACAATGATTAAAAAGCAGGAAACAACCTATATATTTAAGATGTTAGGATAGGTTAAGTAAATTTGGTATATCCACTTAAAGGAATATTACTTGATAATTTGAGAAGAGATTTTTAGTAACATGGAAAAGGTTTTATATTTAAATAAATTGTAAGGAGATGTAACAAAATATTAGCCATATGTGATTTTTTGAGTGATCAAAGGATACGCATTTTTCTCTCTCTTCTTTTAGTTAAAAAATAGTATGGACAAATACAAGGAATATAAATTCTATGAGGGCAGGTACTTTTTAACCTCTCTGATCGCTATTCTATTCCCTGCAAAAAATGAAAAATATATTTTATATAATTTGAAATTAGTTTCCACTTAAAAAAATTTACAGCATAAATTTGGAGACCCTTATTTTCTGGGTTTGTGAAGAAGTTAGCATAATGATAAGAGGAAAATGTAATCTTATTTGATGGCTAAAGTTTGGTTGCATTCCTGATTCTAAGCTTCCTGATAGTCAAAAAAGCAAAATCAAAAAGGCAGCTGCAAAAGTTATAAGATTATTCTTGAACATAATGAAAATAATTATTTGGGAAAAGCAAGGATTTACTCAGTTCTTAGTTTTGAAAAATCTTCTCATGTGATACTTCATAGAGAGAGGGGACACAAAGTGACATAATGAAAAAAATCATGCTCAAAAACGTTTCCTATATTAAATGTCAAGGTAAGATTCCTATGGCATTTTACTATAGGAATACTTAACGAAAACCTAGGACACCATACCAAAGTACTTTGGAGAAAGCAATCCTGTGGAGGGCCAAAACAGTACCATTTAATGTTTAGCTTCTTGGGCTTCCTCAATCCAGACTTAGTGTCTATTAAACCTTGAAGGAAGCATAGACTCTACATCATTAACTAAACATAAACCAGGAGGACCGTGGGCTTTCCAGGAATGGAGGGCAGCAGTAGTAGGGAATTTGGTTATGAAAAAAAAACCCTGTGAACTCTACTAGAGCAGGGAATTATTGTAGGGGAGGCAGGAAAAAGTTCTAAAGCTAGGTAGAGGTCTTCATGGGGTTGTCTCTTAATAGGTGTCCTTTGAGGGCAGAAAAATCCTCAATTGCTTTGTGTTCATTCCAATGCCTTGCATATAATAGGTGATTAATAAACGTTGATTCCATAAAAAAATCAGGGAATAGAAAGTGTTTATACCTTTTGAACTTCTAAAGGAAGTTTCTATTTTACTCTTGGGTTCATGAAGTAGAAAATCAGATTGACAGGGCAGATTGCTCATTTTTCTTACTAAGAAAGTAGAAATTAATACTGATTTATTTATTCACTCAACAAACATTTATTGAGTGTCTCTAATGTACCAGTCTTTTTTGTGATACAGTGATTTATAACATAGAGTCTTTGTCCTTAGGGAGCACATAACCACAGACTTCTTCAAGGCTTTGGGCCACCCTGTGTAGAATCAACGAAGTCCTTGGCAAGAACTCTGATACGATTTGCAAATTTAAAGTACTGAAAATAAGCCAAAAGTGCTAGCAGAGCCATCTTTTCTCAGCAAGAGTGTAGTCCAAACCCCAATCAGGCTAAGTTTGCATATTACTGAGAGACTACTTTTGTAAAAAGCACATCAGAGTATCCCAAATGGCATCATAATATTTGCACTCAGCAGTCTTCAAAATGGCAGCTTAGAGACTTTGAAATCAATGGAGCTCCACTCAAAGGGAACAATACACACTCTGAAAATGTAGCCCAGTGCATCATCTAATGAATGATCCCCCACAGAATAAAGATGCATTTGAGTTGTTATTGTGGTTTGTTGTCTTTCTTTCCTTTTACTATTTTTTTTTAAATAAAACTAAAGGGAAAACAAGATAAGGCAACTAACATTGTTTAACAGTGAAAAATTAGCTCTTCCTTTTTTTTTTTTCTCTTTCTCTTGTCATTTGCATTCCTCTTTTATCCATACATTTACTACTCAATTTTTCCTTGTAGATATTAAGTAAGTTGACTTTCTCCTCAGGGTGCATTAAAATGTTTTTGGAATGCTTTGGGCAAAATATTTTTTCCTTACATTATATCTAGATTGAAGAGTGAATATGAAATATAAGGGATGCTAACTTGTTTTATTGGACACACTAGCTGTGTATTTTCTTTTTTCCCTTATTTGTTCCTTTGTTCCTTCCCCCTTTCCGTTCTTCTTTTCTTCCTTCTTTCCTTTCCTTTTTTTTTTCTAATTAATTTTTATTGGAGTATAGTTGCTTTACAATGTTGTATTAGTTTATACTGTAGAGCAAAGTGTTTCCTTCCTTTTAATAAATACTTATAGATCACTTTCCCAGGTACTGGAAGTATAGTCATAAAAAAGATAGATATGATTTCTGTTCTCATGAAATTTGCATTTAACTTGGAATAGACAGAAAGTAAGCACATTTACAAAAAAATAGTAAGAATAATGCAGAAAATAAAACTGGATAAAATTATAAAGAATGATTTGGATGAGCAAGATACTACATCATATTTGTGGTTGGGAACATTCTCTTTGATGAAATAATACTAAAACTGACAACTGTATGACACCTGAAAAGAAAACAAATTTCCAAGCACAAGAAATAGCCAGTTCAAAGGCCCTGTTTGATTTGTTCAAGGAATAGTAAAATAGCTTTTGTGAGGGAAGCTAATAGAACAAAAGGAAAGCATGGAAGGAGGGAAAGTGGGAGAACTAGAAAAAGAGTAGATGATACATAGTCTTGGAGGCCTTGTTGAATGTCAAGTTTTTATTCAAATAGAAAGTAATTGGAGAGTTTTTAAGTTAAGATGTGACACAACTTGATCATTACTATCAAATAATTACACTGGAAGCTGTGTTGAGAAAGGACTGTTACCCACTGTAGTAGTGAGGAATGGCTGTGAAGATAAATTCTGGATAAATTGTTGAAGTAGAGCTAAAAGGACTTGCTGATGGATTGGATGTTGGAAGGGTGAGGGAAATAGAGGAATATAGCAAGACATACATTTTTGGTTGGAGAAATTGAAGGTGCTTTCTCTCACTGAGTGTGGAAGACTATGAGAGAAACAGGTTGGGAGTAAGGGGATTTAGTGGGTAGATGAAAAGTTCTGCTTAGTATGTTCAGTCTGAGATTCTATTAGATATTTAGGTAGAGATGATAAGTATGCAGTTGGATATACAATGCTGGAGCTCAGGGGCAAGATAAAGGCTGAAAATAAAAACCTTAATGATAAGCTCCATGAGGCATGTTCTCATCCTTCCTCCCATACACCACTTGGGGTGGTGATATACTTGCACTCTTTCTCATCTTCTCCCTCTTATGGTTAGTGGCAGAGGATTGCAGAAAACATTGGGAATACAGCTTAAAGCTTCATAACAAAACAAAGTAATTTGTACCTTCTAAAGACCATGACTTGATGAGTGTCATGTTTATTACTGACTAGATTTAGCTATTCACACATCAGAAATCACTTGTGAATTCCCCAAAGAGTTCCTTCTATACCTCCTGGGAACTTATACCCAGATCTCTGAGACATCCGAAATGTAGTGGAGAAAGAATGGGCAGAGCAATTATGAGTCTTCAGTAAACACTTAAACAAGATCCAGGAACAAATTTAGTCTAAAAGATGTAACTTCCTAACTCACCCTTTCTCCCACATACACACATCTTATAAAAATATCTTCAGTTTATTAGGAATTTCTTTTATGAATTGGTTCATATAGTAGAATAATCTGTATATAGAAATGGTATACGGAGCTCCTCTTTGAAAGTGTAACCAGAAATGTATTTTATTTTCTAAAGGGTCATCACTTTTCCCAGAGTGGAGGACACAAAATGAATAAATGAACGAATAAAATGTAAGATAGAAATGGCTATTATTGAAATATAGGATTTGAATCAAAACTTGAAGTACCTTCTCATTTGAAGAACATAGGTAACCAAAGATGGACTGGAACTATAGACTGTAAGCTCTGTGTGGGCAGAGCCTTTCCTGTCTTGTTTATTGCTCTATCTCTAGTCAACCTTCTAGCACAGTGCATTACAATCACAGATGCTCAATAAATATATCAGGAATAAAGAAATCAAGAGTAAGTATTAAGCTAATACAACCTTTTTTTTTTTTTTTAAGATGTTGGGGGTAGGAATTAATTAATTAATTAATTAATTTTTGGCTGTGTTGGGTCTTCGTTTCTGTGTGAAGGCTTTCTCTAGTTGTGGCAAGCAGGGGCCACTCTTCATCGTGGTGCGCGGGCCTCTCACTATCGTGGCCTCTCTTGTTGCGGAGCACAGGCTCCAGACGCACAGGCTCAGTAGTTGTGGCTTGCAGGCCCAGTTGCTCCGCGGCATGTGGGATCCTCCCAGACCAGGGCTTGAACCCGTGTCCCCTGCATTAGCAGGCAGATTCTCAACCACTGCGCCACCAGGGAAGCCCAATATAACCATTTTTAAAGCCTACTTATTTCTTGTTTGTAGTTAAGAAATTATGCTTAAGCGTGATCTGGCCTCCATTTGTATGTGTTGACTTCCCCCTGCCTCCCCACCCTTCCAGTTTGTTTTTCATCTTTTTGGGAGAACCAAAGGCCCCTCCACAACAGGGCTTTTAAATACACTATTTTCCTTTCCTTAAATTCTTTTCTCTCTTCCTGCTCCTCCATCCTCTTCCTCTAATTAATTCCTGCCCATTTTTCAGATTTCAGTATCACTTCTTCTGGGGGCTCTTCTTTTTTTTTTTCGGTACGCGGGCCTCTCACTGTTGTGGCCTCTCCCGTTGCTGAGCACAGGCTCCGGACGCGCAGGCTCAGCAGCCATGGCTCATGGGCCCAGCTGCGGCATGTGGGATCTTCCCAGACCGGGGCACGAACCCGTGTCCCCTGCATCGGCAGGCGGACTCTCAACCACTGAGCCACCAGGGAAGCCCTGGGGGCTCTTCTTGACGGCACTGAGCAGATCTCCCTCCTATCATCTGATAATTCTCCTGTGTAGCACTTATTTAAATTTCTAATTATATACTTGTATAGTTGTTTGGTAATATCTTACTTTCCCATTATAATTTAAGCAGGTCTGTTTTGCTCATGGTCGTATCCAGGAAAGGACAACCATAGGTGCTTAATAGAAATCAAATGTCTTCATGATTCTTCAAGTGACAAGAATTATGGAATCTCTAAATACAAGAAAAAAAACAAGGCTGTTTTATTCAGGCTGATTTTTAAACTGTACCAGTAGGAATTAATAAAACTATTGATGAAATTTTCACCAAAACTAAAATTTCATGTATACTCTATCTTTAAAGAAATTAGCACAAGCGCAGCATTTCCACTGCACACATCTCTGTTTTAAAATTGGGATTATTCAGAGATTCAGAGTGAATTTAATACAACAAAAATCGAGGACACCACCAACTTCAGGAAAATCTAGATTCAATGCTTGTACTTTACCCTGAGCACACAGAGCGTGCAGTGGCATCTTTGACTTAGTCATCAAGGCACATTCATTTCAAGGGAAGCGAGGTCACTGCTTTCTCTCACTGCACCTTATTCACATGATGTGGGAAAAATATTCTCATACCTGCTTATGAAAAATCTGTCTTTTCCCACATTGCCTTGGAAGTTCACCCTCTGTCACACAGTTTTAAAAGTGTAAAATTTACCCTGTTTCCATAAATTAGTTTTTGTGATTATTATTTATTTTATTTTATTTTTTCGGTACGCGGGCCTCTCACTGTTGTGGCCTTTCCCGTTGTGGAGCACAGGCTCCGGACGCACAGGCTCAGCGGCCATGGCTCACAGGCCCAGCCGCTCCGCGGCATGTGGGATCTTCCCGGACCAGGGCACGAACCCGTGTCCCCTGCATCGGCAGGCGGACTCTCAACCACTGCGCCACCAGGGAAGCCCTGTGATTATTATTTTTTTAATTATGTTGACAAGGGAATTAGAGATCTAATTTCCACACTTGGGATCTTCATCCTTCTAAGTAAAACTGGCTAATATTAAGTGACTTTTAGTTTAATATGTGTAATAAGTTACAGGAAAATAATTGTTACCCAGCATTTACTAATTTACTTTATTATTACCCATATTTCTATATTATTTTAATGTTTATCAAGCATTTTCCCTTATTTGATTTTCACAAGAGCATTTCGAGCTACCCAGTGATCAATACCCTCCTTTTGTAAATGAATGAAGGCTTAAGGAGTTTAACTTCAGAGGCATAATAGTTTAGTGAAAAGGGCATGCATAGTAGAGTTAGGAGAGCTGAGTTTGTATATGGATTTTATTAGTTACTAAATATAGGACCTTAGACAACTTACTCAGACAACTTACTCATTAACCCTCTGACACCGGCCCTCCACCATCTGCACCCACTTTCTCCTCCCAGCTTCATTTATTTCTGTAAATAAATTTATTTATTTATATAGGTTTATTTCTGTAAATAAACCTGTAAAATTATGGTGGTGTTATTGTTTCTCTCATACCATTGCCATACAGATTAAATAACAAGACATTTCTAAAATTAAAAAAAAAAATCAAAATGGTGCTAAGATTTTTTAGCTAGTCCAGTAATTTTTAAAAATAACATCATGCTACATAAAAATAATTAAAGGGGTAAAATAAATTGAGTTATTTTATAACAAATTTGCTGGAAACTTTGAAAGAAACAGCTAGTAAAAGAGTAAAGATGGATGACTTTAGTAGACCTAGGGTTTAGCAAAACAGTCAACTGGATGTAAAGGAGTCTAGAGTAAAAAGTTAGGGGTTGGGGAGCCAGATGCTGTATTTTCAAGCGTAGGATGTTTACAACCTAAAAACTGAAGGGAGAGGGAATCTGGGAGCCTGATCACAAAATATTAGTCTTTCATTGCCTATGAACATAAATCAGGAGACAAAGGATAAAGCAAAACATGAACAATGACCAAAGACTCAGTGATCTTCCTTCAGAGTTTGTCTCTCCAGGCTGAAGAGAGGACAACCCAGGAAGGCAAGTCTTGCTATGTTTCCGCTCTTTCTCATATGGTCTTCGGATGTGAGTAGCCATTACGTAGCATCTCTTGGACAGATGAGCTTTAAGTACCTAGTACCTTAGATGAAAGGAAATCTGTGACTCTTAATGGGCTTCAAAACAAACAAACAACAAAACCAAAAAACACCTCCTTAATGCTCCCTGAAGATAGACTGAAGTATCCCACTGAGAAGATGTTTAGAAGGCTTCTGTCAGAAGAGACTCCACCAACACTGAGAAAATAACCAGGCATTCCTTCACAAAGAATTGGATGTAACCTCTTACTTCTTTCTCCTTATTCTTTTTTGCTTGCTAAGTTTTGAAGCCCCACTGCCTCAAAAAATCAGTCTCAAACTTAGTAATGTGCCCAAGGTCATAGAGTAAACAAAGGAGACAGAAGGTGAAAGCATGCCTAGCAAAATCCCATATTGTTTTCATTGATTCACACCCTTTTCTGATGTGATTTGAGAATCTTTTCTTTTCCTCTTAAAAGGAGCTAGCATTTTGCAAGGTAGAACTTAAGCCTCAGTGAAATTTTAGGTTGAATTTAGCATGCTTAATTTTTAACACTCCTGTTAGAGATGACACCATTTCCCTTAGTTCATTTTAAATCTAATTGAGGCGAGCAATTGTATAAATATCAGGGGTGGGAATGAGGGAAGCATTTGAGAATTGTCCTTGAGTGCTATCTCAGGTCCTTTTTTTTCTACCCACTGGCAAATCATTACCCAATAGAATAATTGCCTGTCAGTGGTAAGCATTTGGCTAGGGTTCCTAAGCAAACAACGTGCATATCCTACCCAAGATAAAAAGAATAATACCAGGAGGGGGAAAATATGTAAAGGTGGCAGTAAGAAAATATTTTTTCTTAATTTTGCACATGATGAGGGTCTCAGGCTGTTGTCAGTGTTGTCTGTATAAATGCAGAACAAAGGTCTAATCTAAGAGTTACAAACAGAGAGAGACAAGGTCGGGCCAAGAGGGAGTAGGTTGCCACTCATTGGGTAATGGCAGATAAAAAGCAGTCCTTGTTGCCCACAAAACACCTGTGAGAATTCAGAAGCTGCTGTGAGTGAGAGCAGGCAAAGCTGCCTTTCCAGAGTGAACCTGCTTCTAGTCACCTCTCTTCTCCCCGTGAAAGGTTCTGCATGTTGCTGCCTGCAGTACACTTTCTGAGACAGGAATGCTTTCTTTCCCAAATGCCAGCCAACATTATACGTTCCTTTTATGGACAACTATACCCCTTCACTTCTATCTTATCCAACTAGGCACCTGAAGTATTACTTGGTAATTTACTTTTGGGGCCATACATCCAAACAAGTCCATAGATTACAAATATATATATATGGAAATATATAGTATCCCAAGTTTCAATTGAATACAATTTGAAATGCATAAGACATAAAAGCTATGAAAATTGGGATTTATTAAAGCATAGAAAAGGTCTGTCTGCTGTAACAGTATGTAGCAAAGTACCTTACAGAGAGTCACTGTGAATGTCTGGCATGTATTTTTTTCCCTATACAGTTGTTTTTACTAAAATCTATATTTTATATCCTTTAGAATCTTTCTGAAAAAGATGAAGGGACAGTTCAGATATTTGCGATACAGTCATGGATTAAATGTTATTTAATATTGTTATTTTAACCAATTAAATCAGTCAGCAAACAATTACTAAGACCTGTCTGGTAAAAGGCATGAAGCTAGTTGACCTGAGGAATACAGAAGTACACACATGTCCCTGCAAAGCTTGCAGCCTGCTTTTAAAGTAAGAAGTAAGAATCTAGAAAGGGAATTGATTATATAAGACAAAATAGAATAAATTCTAGGAAAGTGGCAGAGACAAATGTTGAATGAGTACAGGAGAAGGAGGTCTGTCTCTGGATGAGACTGACGAGGAAGGCTTTAAGTGTAAACGTAAGACAAGTGATGTGTTGGTTTCAAATAAGGTTAGTGGGGAGGCCTTCTGGTAGAAGACGAGGTGATGAGAGGAAAGACAACAGTTATACTTCAACCCTTGTTCTTTCTTTCACTCAATCAGTGTTTATTGAGACCCTACTCTTTTTCTGGTAGTGTGTTAGGTGCAAAGAAATGCAATGATTAAAAATATATGCAACTCTGGGCTTCCCTGGTGGCGCAGTGGTTGAGAGTCTGCCTGCCGATGCAGGGGACACGGGTTCGTGCTCCGGTCTGGGAAGATCCCACATGCCGCGGAGCGGCTGGGCCCATGAGCCATGGCAGCTGAGCCTGCGCGTCCGGAGCCTGTGCTCTGCAATGGGAGAGGCCACAACAGTGAGAGGCCTGCGTACCGCAAAAAAAAAAAAATATATATATATATATATATATATGCATCTCCTTGCATTTGAAGTATGGTAGGTTAGCATATGATTATGAGTTTAGCTCTGGGGGAAGAAGTGGAAACCTAATTTCATCATTGACTAGTTAAGTGACCTTGAGCAATTTCCTCTCTAAGATTTTTGTCCCCTATCAGTGAGATGAAACTGGTAATTGGAGTTTTCTTGTAGGATTATTTGGGGACGATTAAATGAAATAATGCATATAAAGCACTCACACAGTGCCTGGTTTATAGTAATTACACAATAAATTTGAATCTAGTTCTGCCGCACTACAAAGTCTATGCTCTTCACCACTATATTTTATGCCCACAATCCCACATTCTTCCATTCTATTACTCTCCCTTTCCAACCTTACAACCTTCCCAACACTCTTCAGGTTCCTCATTCGATACCCATTAAATGCTACAATTCCCAGGGTTTCATGTTAGACTCTCTTACTCCACATGTTTCATTTTGGGACATCCTCTCCTTTTTACTTGGTTTCAACTACCATCAGTTCACTGCTGGTTACCAACTACTAATCTGTAACTTTATCCAAGGCTTCTCTCAAGAGCTCCAGGGCGCAGCATCCTAGACATGTCCACACTGTCATCCCAAAGCCACTTGAAATACATTATATTCACTCTTTTCTCTCTCTTGGGTTCTCTAATTTTCTGAAGACATTGCTCTCCAATGAGCCTCCAGGCATCAACGTTGGAATCAATCTCGACCTTTCCTCATCTTTCCTTCTCCAATCAATCATCATATATTGTAAAATCTTCTTTACATATTTCTCTTCAAATTAATCCCCTCTCTCTACTATTCTTGCTGTTTCACTGATTAAAACTCCCATTATCTCAAAATTCTTTGCAGATGTGATGTGGAGCCCCCAAAATCTGCATCTTTATAGGCTCAGAGGCGATTGGAGGCCCAGTCATCAGAACCTGTACCCTAATCTTAGGTCCCTCTCCTTCCAAGCTTGACCCTCCACAATCTGTCCTTGATTTAGATAACAAGCAAGTCTGATTGTGACATTCATCTGTTCAAAAACCTTCAAAGGCTCCCTAACATCTACAGAATAAAAAAACCCTGTTTGAACTGTTCATCATGCCATGCAAGACTCTTGGTGTTTTCATTTTTCCCTGGCAGTCCAGTCTCATTACTGCTTCTGGCAGTATAGATGATACCTAAGTGCAAGGGTCTGGCAGAGAGACTGCCTGGGTACAAATCCTGTCAAGTAAAGTGAAGTTAATAATAACACCCAGTTATCAGGTCCTTATGATGATTAATTGACTAATGTATATAAACATGTGGAATATTGTCCACTATGTAGTAAGCATTCATTACATGTTGGCTACCAACACTTCTAGCCTTCTTTGGAGCCCCAGCACTCGATCCATGTTCCATCCCTACTATCTCTGAGTATTTCTTTAATATTTGTTTTGTTTTTCTATCCCACTCCCTAACCTGACTTGTTTACCTGGCTAAATCCTTCATTTCCTATTTCTTAAACACTAATTTAAATGTCATCTCATTTTTGAAGCCTTTCTTGACTCCATCAATCAGATTTAAACACTCTTTCCTTTTACTTCCATTGTTACTGCTTTAATTCTACTAAGTTGTTTATACGTAGTATTTCTCCTTTTTACACTGAAAGTGTCTAGAATATTAAAAGAAATGGCTATAAACTCAACAGGTGCATAAGATTCACCAGAAGAATTATATATATAACTTTCCTTTCTCACATGGCACATCTTAAACAGGGAGGAAGGACATGTGATACTAACATACAACACTATTTCACCACTATTGGCTTTAAGAATTTAAGGGAGAACTTTGAGGTACAACAAAATTTTCCAAAATTTCCAAGACTGTCTTGTTTGTCCAACCCCCACTGAGAGTTCTAGAATTCCCTAGAACCTCCAGAACTTGCACACTGACTAACCTATGGCTTAAACTATTCTTTACACCATCTCAGGCTGTTCAAACTCAAGTTTTTATAGCTAGAGTTTAAGCTTGTTGTGTAAAGTTATATTTCAACTAGAAGGGGTGGGGAAGAGATATAGAATATTACTTGCATGTATTTTGTTAGAATTTTGTATGATTCTAATCGATATGTTGCAGGTAAATAAACTGTAAGAAGATTTCAGAAGTTCAAACTCGGGTATATTCCATCAGAATGTCCACTGGCATCTTGAGACTTCGTCTGTCAGATATTTGGGATGATGAAAATTCTGCTCTACTGCTAGCAATTTCGCATTGGCATTCAGGCATCCACAATGTGGCATCCTTCACATTGATAGCCAGGCTCAGTTAAGGAATGGAGATCGGTGTGGGTGATTGAAGGCAGCCAGAACCAAGTACCGATGGGTGCACCTAGTGAAGATATTTGCTGTGACTCTTTGGTCTATGCAATCTATTGAGGCTGTGCCTTTGAGGTCAGAAGCAGCACAAGCCTCTGGAAAACATGTATGTATGCCTGTATGACATCTCTGCTGCCATTCTCTGGCTTTTGTGTTTTGGCTACCTGCCACTGAAATGAATGGCTTTCAAATTGCTTGAAAAGAGCAACGGCACTTTTGTATAATTTTAGAACAAGAGAGCCACTCTTAATCTTTTTAAACTGACTTAGACACTTGTCAGTTATTTGAAGGGATTTATAACTTTCTCACCTATGTAGTCATTCATGTTCTTAAAAAGCAAGTACAGTCTGTAACAGGAATATTTTTTGGGGCAGAAAATGTAAGCACTAAAAACACTGTTTAATTTGAACTTGATTGTGAGCATTGAGCACCTTCCCTCTAGGACTCAAACCTCCTTCCATCCACTTGTAGGTTTTACATTGCTGAGTAAAGGACATCAAGGACTTTTCCACAATTAATCTGAAATCATTTTTTTTTTTTTGGCTTTTGGTACATTTGCCAAATACTTTGTCCATTCAGTAGGATTTTTTCATTTGGCTTAATATATTCTGATTGCAATTTCTCATTGGAATTTAAATTTCATTTTTATTTATTATCCTCATAATACATATAAATGATTCAGGAATCAGGTGGACTTATTATCATCCTAGGGCAGGGAGGAACTCCCTACATATTATCATATTTTTAAATGACAATATTTATAGCTCTGGTACAGAAAAATAAAAAGCTTAAAGTTTTTAGTTTTTGTGTACTTTGGAAGTTACCAGCTGTTTTAGGAACATTTTTAGTGAAACAGAAAAGAAAGGAAAGGGTAAAAAAAAAAACTCACACAAATAAATAAGAAACATCTGTTCTGGCAACTTGTATAAGTTCCAGACTCCTGCAAATTTAAACTACCAAGCATTAAACTTCTGAAAGTCAAGATTTGTAATGGAAATGCTAAGTGACCCTTAAAAGGCTTAAAGCGACGCTGTCAAATAATTTAGGGTCAAGTTTTGACCAAGTTTTAAATTGCCATAATCTGGTGGGAAATATGTTCCAGGTTTTAAATATTTTTATTTTTGTAACTTTCCATTGATTCATGAAAATAAATAAAAACATAACGGACATTGCTTATTTAGAATCATCCCTTTGAATTTTAAGTCAATAAAAATGAGCAAGATTTTTTCTTTTCATGATGAGAGATATGCTGATAGAAAAATCCACATTTTACTACAAAATCAACATGTAAGTCACATTGTCTAGTGCACATGTGTAAAAAAAATGCCTGCGTGTAAAAAAAAAACAAACTAAGGTTTTTAAATTGCAATATGAAACAAAAAATTGTTAAATAACCTAACTTCGTTTTACTGTCATTAAATTTTGTCACTGAAAGATCTTACTCTGGTAGATTTTGCTTCTGTGCTTTCTTTATACTTCCATGCAATCTGGCCCTAAAATTCTGTTAATGGAGTTCAAACTATTCTATAGTTATGAAAGAAATTCATATTCAAATATTTTCATTTAGTTTCTCTTCAATATTTCATGTTATTACTCTGGCTTCTTCACCAACTTGCTTTAGATTCAAATCTTGGCAATTCTTTTTAAATTGCCTCCAAAATAATTTTGGGTACTTTGCACAGAAATCCTTGAGGATTCTGTTTAATCTTTGTTTACAGGACAAGAATATTTTACAAATATTTATTTGAGTCAGTCTCAAACCTCTGCTTACTTTGTTCTTTGCAAATTTCTGGTAGTGATAAGCACATGTGTTATTGTTAGGACATTCTCAGGTAAGTGAATCACTGCCTCACTTAATACAACACAAACTGTGAGAAAGTGGTGTGTGGGATAGTTATGAGTATGCACTAATGAAATCAAAGAGAATTCTTTGTCATTTAGTTTGGTTTTTTTTCCCTTAAAATTTTTCAACAGAGGTAAATGAACTTTTCAACAGAGGTAAATCTCAAAATAAGAGGAATGAAAGAAAGGTACATAATAAATTGTAAGGTTGCCAAAATATTTCACAGAATACCCAAATGGCATTTGTAGTAATTACTTTAAGTTTGATATGGGATAGGAAGGTGCAGGGGGAAAAGAAAAAGATAAAAGAGCATGAAAATAGAAGATTGTAAAGTGCTATTCTGACTAGGGAATGAGTATCTAAAGCATGTTTGAAGAAAATATATTTTTCTTTTGTTTGATTTTTTTCCACACCTTCCTATGAAGCATTAGAATCTGGTCTCTCTCAGAGGCAAGGTACAGAAATAGATAAATTTGTGGTCTGATCTGATATGGCAAATTGGCAATTCCTATTTTTTTTTTTATATCTGTTTCCAGTCAAGCATGGACATGCTGAGGAAAGAATGCTTGGATTTACTGAATGAATGAATGCTGATGTATGTGTGTACAACTCTTGCAATACACTTTTTTAAAAAGTCTTTTTTTTTTTTAAATCTATTTCTTTGGATTTTTGGAGAGATTGGTGCAAGGAATGTGTGTGTGTGAGAGAGAAAGAATAAGAGAAAGAAGGAAGCTTTTAAAGAGTTCTAAATCGACAGCACTAATACTGTTCCTACGTTCCTGCCATTCTTGTCATCACTTATTCTTAGCTCCTATCTTTCCTTCTCAGGTTAGCTTGTGTGCTAAGGTTCCCTGGCTCCCAGGCTAAAAAGAAATGAAAACAAACAAGGAAGTTTACACCACAAGACATGAATAGAAAGATCAGCTTGAGACTGAACACCATATAAACAAAGAAATTCCCTGATAAGAACAAGCACCCATCACTTAGCATTTGTTCAGCAGCACCTGACTACAAGTAGACATCTCTTTAGTGGCTGTGGAGTGAGGCCCTTAGAGGGTTCTGGTGCCAACATCTCTACCACGGTTAATGGCTTTGCTTGCATTGATTTAAGCCTGACCCTAGCTCTTGGAAGGCAGTTTTGCTCAGGTGCCATGACTCTTTCCAAAAGAATCAATAGTTATGAATACACAATAATAAAACTTTTTCAATGAAGAAAAAAATATGGTTTAAAGTGTAATCAAAAATCAGTGTGACTGTTAGAATCTCAGAGTATTATTGCAGATTACTTCCACTGGTGCAGCAAAAGGTCATGCAGTTATATACTGTGTCTTAAAATCAGTGAGTGCATAATAGTTTTTGCTACTCTGAACAAGAATCATTAAACAAATTCATAAATCAATGAAGCATACAGATGCATTAGTTTAATTATCATTTCTGCTCAGTTGGTTTATATAATGTAATTGTTTACTGTTTCCCAGTATTACACTGGAAAGGCTTGACTGAGCCACCTCATGTTTCATATTGTCCTAATTTTAAAACTTTTTTTATTTTTTGATGACAGCAAGAAAGAGTAGTCTTTGAAAACAATTCAGTGTGAAGTTTTGTTGTTTTTGTCCTTTATTCTTGGGTACTTTTTTCCTTTTATTTTTTGCCATTTCTAAAATCTGGGTCTCAAACTCAAGAATGTGCATCTCAATTTATGTTTCTTTTAGGAGGGGTCAAGGAAATCATCCCAAGTTTTCAATAAAGTTGTCTTTGCTCTTCTCTCATCCCCACCACAGTTGTAGACCTAACATCCTAATTGTATCTTTTATGGTCAGAAAAGTAGAACAGATATAAAAGAGAGGGGTGACTTTTAAGAAGTTAGATTCTTCATAGCACTAAAAACACTGCAATCCCAGGGAATGCTTTTGTCATGATCCTGTTTTAAAACATCAGTAGTAGGGGCTTCCCTGGTGGCGCAGTGGTTGAGAGTCCGCCTGCCGATGCAGGGGATACGGGTTCGTGCCCCGGTCTGGGAAGATCCCACATGCCGCGGAGCGGCTGGGCCCGTGAGCCATGGCCACTGAGCCTGCGCGGGCGGGAGAGGCCACAACAGTGAGAGGCCCCCGTACTGTTAAAAAAAAAAAAAAAAAAAAAAATCAGGAGTAGCTGAATTAAATTAGTGATGTGTGTGTTTCATAGTGGTGGTAACACACATAGTGGAGAGTGTGTTTTAGAATCTTAGCTACGGGAGACGCTAAGATCCATTAGTTCTTAGGACAATAATCCTCTTTGGTTCTGTGCTCTGCTCTCCAGGCCCGCAGTGGAGGCGCCATCACCTCTATGGCTCTGCAGGGCAAGCTCACCCCTTAGTCTCTAGGATAAGAGTAGCAGCCTGGGTGATCTCTGAATGCTTTGGGGTAATTTTTCCCTTTTCTTAAAAAGTAGCTCATGTTTGCAGCTGAAGAGTTCTATGGTCTGGTCCTATGTAATTCAAGATGTCCAACAGCTTCCCTTCCCTCTGTCCTGCTTTCTCTGTCACCTTTATTTGAAACCGGCAGTGACTCTGCTGGTATAATCTCTCCATTCCTGGCTTCTGCTGAGATGGCTGGTAAGTCCATGAGCTACACCCATGATCTCTTTATCAAATGGCTGTTCAGCCCTACACTTAGCATTCTCTTCAACACTAAGTGAGAACATGAGAACAAATCAGAAAAGTGAGAAAAAGGAGAAAAGCTTTCTCATTTTTTTGCGGTATGGATAAGGTGAGAATTTTCTAAATCTCCCAAGTTCTGGTTCCTTTTTTCTTAACAAGATCTTCTTCAACTTTTTTTTTTTTTTTTGCATTTTACTATAAGCAGTGAGGAGGATCCAGGCAGTATCTTAGAAATGTCCTCTGCTAAATATCCAATTTAATAGCTCTCAAGTTCTACCTTCCATAGAACATTAACACTCAATTCAGTCAATTTCTTTGCCACTTTATAACAAAGACCAGCTTCCCAATAATCAATAATCTAGTTTCCAAAACTATTCCTCATTTCCATCTGAGACTTCACCAGAATGACCCTTAATGTCCCTTCTTCTACCAGAATTCTGTCACGATTATGTGTGTGTTCTCTAAGAAAATGGAGGCTTTCTCTTCAGGTACTAGCCAATTTGGTTTCTGGTGAGACCTCTTTTTCTGGCTTATAGATGACTGCCTTCTTCCAGTGTGCTCACAAATGGGGAATGAGAGAGAGAGAGAGAGAGACACAGACACACACACACACACACACACACACACACACACACACACAGAGCTATCTCTTCCTCTTTTTTTTTTTTTTTTTTCCTCTTATTAATGGCCACAGTTGTATTGGATTAGAACCTCTTATGACCTCATTCAACCTTAATTATCTCCATATATAATCACATTGGAGATCAGGGCTTCAACATATGAATTTAGGAGAACAAAATTCAGTCCATAACCGTTTCTGATGCTTCTGTAATTGAATCTGGAATGCAGAGTATGTAGAGTTTGAATAAAGATCCATCTTTGAGGTAAAGATGGTTTGCCAAATTGTTCCTTCTGATTATGAGATTATAATGCCACAAACATGTTTACATTAGTCAAAGGAATTATAACAATTGCAAAAAAATGTGACTGTGACCTATTTCTACATAAGTATGATGGATAACTTTCATTCTGCAAATATTTTGCAAGCCTGTGAAGGAAGAATTTTATTCCCAGGTAAGTATCCCTCACTCCGTTCCCTTTTTCTTCGCTTCCCCACCCCAAATATCTGTCATATTTCTCAGCATACAATTTAGCTTTGGGTTAACAGACAATACTTTTATAAACTTGCTGTGGAAACTGTTATGGAAGAGCAAACTATTACTGTTGCTGTATTATATCTTGTCATAGAAAGTCAAATGTGAAACAATAGAGACTAGAAATATAAAACATTATTTATTCATAAAATTCAGAATCTAAGAGCAGATCCAACAAAAGCTTAAATCTTTTGAAATGGTACTTATGTAAGTGAATAGAATATATAATGAATATTCCACACTTCAAATCTCAACTGAATATCTAGATTTTTACTAACAAAGTTTAAACTATGATTAAAAATTTTCCTAAGCATTATATTTTAAATCATTATATACATAGTTTCTTCCTTTTTATCTTTTTCTCTCTCTTTCTCTCTCTTCCTTTCATTAAATAGTTCTAAATCTAGAATAGTTATGGCCAGTAGGCCAAAAGTAGTTCACCTAAATTTTCTAGGCACTGTACAGATTCTGTGGCATTAATATTTATAAAGAGAAAATTTTTCTCTATATGTATATTTCATTCTGGCATTAATAGATAATTTATTTATCACTTCTCTTTCTAATATATTGCAAAAATACTATTAGGCTTCCGATTACTTCCAGGAAATCATTTTGTGGGGATAGGAATAGACGGAACAATGTAATAGGCTGCATGGTTTTCAAAACATATTTGACCAGTGTGGTTCCTTTAAAACTATTGATAGAATACTGGCAGCTGTTATTGAGATGAAATATACCACCTTGGATAAGAGCAGGAGAGACAGAGATAGAGAGAGAGAGGGACAGAGAGAGAGATGGATGTCTCCTTTCCTTGGATGTGGCCTGGGTTCAGTGACTGACTTAGTCTGAACTACTGTAACAAAAACACCATAGACTGGGTGGCTTGTAAACAACAGAAATTCTGTTTTTCACCGTTCTGGGGGTTGAGAAGTCCAAGATCAAGGCACAGGGAGATTCAGTGTCTAATGAGGCAGAATTTCCTGGTTCATAGATGGCCATCTTCTCAACATAACCTCACGTGGTAGAAGGGACAAGGGAATTTCTTTTCTAAGGCTCTAGACTCCACTCTCTTGACCTAAGTACCTCCAAGGGCCTCACCTCCTAATACCGTTACACTGGGGGTTAAGGCTTCAGCATATGAATTTGGGGCCAACACAAACATTCAGTCAATCAACAGCAATGACCTACATCTAACCATTTTTTGAGAACAATGCTAGATTTAGATTTATTTCAATAGAGAGAAGATGCTGTATGAGTTTTAAGGCTAGGTATGAAAAAGGTACAATTTCTCATCTGGTTCTTCTTCCTTTGGTCTGTTTACTCAGGAAGAAGCCTGATGTCATGTTGAGCAGCCCCGTGGAGAGGCCTGCATGGCCAGCAACTGAGTCCTCTTGTCAGCAACCGGCACCAACTTCCCAGCCGTGTGAGTGAGCCATGTTGGAAGTTCAGCTCAATACTATGCTGGCAAATGTTTTTCTATTCTCTGAAAAAGAGTGTGTGTTTCTCTATATCTACCTATGCGCACACACACACACACACACACACACACGCTAGTTTATTACAAAGAATTTATAGCATAAAATTTGCCAATAATAATAAAATATATAATATTCTTTATTATAAATTCCATATACCTATACTTCAGCGTGGCATCTTATTTCTTGCAAAATTCATTTCCAGTTTTTGTAATTTAAAACCAAAAATCGTGTCATAAAATCAGATTTTGAATAAATGCTTTAATACTAGTCAATTCAGCAAAGAATTCACTCATATTATTGATGTACAAGTGTAGTTTTGAGACGAGTACTGGCTGATAGTTTTGTTTACATTAACAAACAGAAGTGGAAAAACAATGTTGGAACTTCACTTATTCATCAACAGCATGAATAACTTCCCTAACAAATTGAAAAATACTTCCAAATACTAGAAATATATTTCCTCAGTTTTTTATTCTGTTGACAATGAGATAGCTATGGACACTTTTAAACATACACTGCATTATTAACATTTTCTGTATCACTTTCCTAAGTTTAGGCAATTAACAAAACAATAAATCAAGCCTCAGTTTATAGTGTTTGCCCATATCTATTGTATAAATCTTCACACTATGACCAGTTTCAACCTAACAATTTAGGTCAGAGGATGTGGAGTTGGGAAGAGATATAGCACACAGTAGCACACAGCTCTAGAGTGTTTCCACTACACAGACAAAAAGAGAAGTAAGTAACCTCAAAAACATTGACTATAGTAAAACAGTAAAATTACTGAAAGTGATTAGTTTTCAGTATTACCTTTGATTTTAATACAATTTATGTATAGATCATTTAAAAAATAAGTTACTAAATATAATGTTTATATACTTGAATTTTTAATATACCTTTATTTAGCAGCTAGCTTGTAAAATTCCTGAAAATTTAAGAATCCTCTCTTGTCAGCCAGGTGAGCCAGCTCTCGCTCACCACTGTTGATGACTCTATCTGATATCTTGACTGCAACCTCATGAGAGACCCTGAGTCAACCACCTAGCTAAGCCACTCTCAGATTCCTGACCCATAAACACTGTGAGAGTTAAAAATGTTTATTGTTGTTTTAAGCCACTAAGTCTGGAGATAATTTATTATGCAGCAAATAGATAGCTAATACACATACAAACTTTATATTAGCCCCAAACTCTCAGTAAAAAATGAAAAACTAAATCATTTTTTTCTTAAGAATAAAACAACAAGCCTTATAGGATAAAATAAAACATAAAACATAGTTTCACATTTTTGGGAAAATTTGACACGCAAGAAAAAATGATCTTTTTTAAACGAGAAAATGATTACAAATATCATTTAGCTGTTTGATATGAGTACAGAGTGTTAAGGGAAAGAAAATCACTAATTACATGATCTGCACAGTGAATTAGGATGCTTAAAAAATAACGTTTCATGTACAACAATTGCTTTATGATTTTTGAGGACTTAAAGGCTATTTGCTTATCTTTATTTGGAATTGTTCCAATTTTGCTTATTTGATTCAAATACTCTTTTTGTTTAAAATGTTCTATCAACCACAAATTCAAGGAGAAAATTTATGCTGTGTGACTAATATAGGCTAAAAATAGCAATCAAAAATATCAATACTTATTAAAGTTATAAGACAAAACATGTAACGTAGTCCAGAAATTAATGTGGAGGTTACTTGGTAAATGCTGCCAGTGAGGATTGAACAGCATTCTTTTGTGAATCAGATGATGCCTTATTTGAATATCTGGGTTTCTCAATACGGCAAACAGTTTCTTTTTCTCCCCTCTCCTGCAAGCTTCCACATCTCAAGCACACAAAATTGGATCAATCATAAATCACACAAATTGTAACTCTTGACTTATCCTCATTGTTGATTCACCTCTGACCCTCATTTTTTAATTTTTTTTCTTTGTAAAGACCTCATCAACCTACCACCAAACCCCTACAACTAGACTATTGATAACAATTTACATTTTCTTATGCTTTTCTCCCCTACACTATCACATAACTATTTCCCACCTGAGGTGTTATGGACTGAATGTTTGTTTATTCATACCCTCAAAATTCATATGCTGGAGCCCTAACCTCCAGTGTGCAGGTTTTAGGAGGTGAGGCCTTTAGGAGGTAATTAGGTTTAAGTGAATTCATGAGAATGGAGCCTCCGTGGTGGGATTAGTTCCTAATAAGAAGAGGAAGAGATACCAGAGCGCACTCTCTCCACCACATGAGGATACAGTGAGAACGTGACAGTGTGGAAGCCAGGAAGAGGGCCTTTACCAAGACCCCAAACTGCCAGCTCCTTCATCTTTGACTTTCCAGCCTCCAGAACTGTATGAAATAAATGTCTGTTATTTAAGCTACCAATTCTATGCTATTTTGTTATAGCAAACTGAGCTGGCTAAGACATGAGGAAACTCCAGTTCTGAATTTTGTGTTAATCTTTAACTGGCTTTTAAAAAATATTTTATTATACACACTTATAAATAGATAATTTATTGTTATACAGATTGGATAATAATAATTATATAAGTGTACTTATTATTTGCTTTACAAGTACACTAAAATTTTTATTAAAATACATTACTTGCTTTTTCTTCTTTTTCTACTAAAATATCTATTAACATCTCTAGAAAAACACAGAGAACAATTTGAAAAACTCTGATGTGATAAAGAGCTGAGCTCAAATCTAATTTCCATAACTTACTAGCTGTCTGTCAGAAGAAAACCTGGCTAACAGTTGTGGGCTTTGAATTTTTCATTTATAAGGTAGGGGACAATAATACTGACCTCACTAGGCTGTTATACAGATAAAATAATATGCTAAATGTAAAGAACTTAATACACAAATTAAGAACTGAATTTTTTTTAAAAGTTACTTAATGGAAAGTTAAAATTTGTTAGACTACTTTATTATTATTATTTTTTACCCTGCTCAAGTGGTTGATCCAAGTAGATTTGAATTCCACTGACATCAATTTAAAATTGTATCCAAATTGCCATATGGAAACTTTTTCCAGCTATCATTTGTTGTAAAATGGTGAACTGACCTACGAAGTACAGTAAAGGCATAGCTTGATATCATTTAGTAGCATAGCTAAATTCAGACAAGGCCAATCAATTTCTTCCAAAATTATCATAAAATGAACATAAAATTGTCAAAGGCCATGTGATAAAATTGGAATACAGATCTAATTTGGTTTGATCAATCCCAGTGTAACTAATTTTTCAATATTTGTTGTAATTTCTGTGGGTTCTTAACATAAGATCTGAAACACATGGACATTTAAGTAATATTTTAAAATAGATTAACTAGAGTATTTATAATAAGGATATTACTAAGGGGAAAAATTCCTGCAGGAAATTTTGGTCGTTATTAAATGGTTGTCTATTCTTAAATACTTATACTCAGTTTATTCTAATTCCAGACCTGTAGCTGGGTCCAAAACAATCTTTGTTTTGTAAGCTTGATGTCCAGGAACTCTGACTGTCACTAACTCAGAAAGTCCTGTTCCACTTACAGAGATAGTTAGCAACACACAACATTCACCACTACTTATCTCTTATTCTTTTCTCAGGAAATAACTGGTTTTCATGAGGTTTACTCTTCTTAAAGGAAAATTAAAAAAACTTAAAACTTGAATTTATATTTTAGTTCAAAAGTTGACCTAAAATAGATATAATTACTGACATTTACTGTAGGCATTGGTATAATTCTCCCTTAGTGTTGATGGGTTTTAGCAGATAGGTACATGATGGATACATAAACGTATAGAACTCTCAGTGAGCTACACAAACATGTTTTTATGGAAATGCAAAATCATCTAATAGTGTTATCACATGTAAGTAACACTAAGTATCATTCCCATTAAAATGCTTAAGAGGGCTTCCCTGGTGGCCCAGTGGTTGGGAGTCCGCCTGCCGATGCAGGGGACACGGGTTCGTGCCCCGGTCTGGGAGGATCCCGCGTGCCGCGGAGCGGCTGGGCCCGTGAGCCATGGCCGCTCAGCCTGTGTGTCCGGAGCCTGTGCTCCGCAACGGGAGAGGCCACGACAGTGAGAGGCCCGAGTACAGCAAAAAAAAAAAAAAAAAAAAAAAAAAGCTTAAGAATCAGAATAAAGTAAACAGTAAACTGTTACTTCAACTTTGAAAATAACCTGCTTTTAAAAGGAGAAAATAAATTTTCACTAGGGTGAGAAAACTGACTCTTAAGTGTTTAAATGCCAGGCGATAAAATAAAAGCATAAAAATAGGCCTATGTAAGAAACAAATCACAGTTTTCTACAAGGCAAATAGCCCAGCTGATAAATCATTTTTGTCCTGTCTGCCCTGTGTGAAGAGGCCAAAGAGATGACATATCTTTTAAAAAAAATTAGAAGCTTTTCTCATTTAAACTATCTTTGCTGCTATATTTATTCTAGAAACTAAAATAGTTCCATGGCCTTTCAAAACAACGTTTTTACTCCTAACAATCAATTTGAGTTTCCTTTTAAATATAACAGTTTAATTTCATTTCCTCTACAGGCATAGGATTCAGCACAGTTTTAAGCCAGGCTGTATAATTTTGAAATGTCTTAAACATTGCATTTTACCTCAACTCCATGTAATTTCAGGAATACATTATCAAAAATTTATTATCTTTTTCTCCACACATTGTAACCACCCATTACTTTAGAAAATGCAAACAGGTTTCAAATATATGACTGGGATGATGGTAAAAATAAAATTAAGCAGAACAGTATATGCTATGGACAACATGAAGAATGATCTTGTTTTAGAAGAGGTATCTCTATTAAGACCCTTAGGGTTTCATTTGAAAAGACTTTTGCTCTTTAAAAACTTCCCATGAGAGATGCTTGGGTGACTTGAATTTATTGGGCTTCAACCTAAATAAGATTTGTTCTAGAATGAAGTTTGTATAGACCATCTCACACTAGAGCACACATTTCCTCTCCTTGTCTCCCTAGATAGGCCTCTAAACTCTAAAACACCACTGAGCAAACCACTTTCTTATCTGGCATGCCACAGACTTTTACCATCGATTTAATTTGGTCCTCACATTTTTATTGTCATAGAAGTGCTGCCAAACTGCCTCTTTTTTCTTACTTTTAATTTTAATCATAAATGAGTGTCAGAGATGGTTTTGGCCATAGATAATATGTGAATGCTTCTTGGAATGAGTAATTTCCTTTGACACTGCAATTTAATTCCCTTCCTATTCAGCCAGGACCATGGAAAGTCCAATCAGATGACCCTGCTACCCTAGTAGAGAGAAAAAATTGCTTCTGTACCAGAGCATTGATGTGGACTCATGACCCCGGACAAGCACAAGTTGGGTAAAGGATTTTGACTCTTCAAAAAGCAGAGGCTTAGATATTAGTGATAAGGTTAATGTGTCCTTCCATTGTTAATTATAATACATTGAAAAAGCATGAAAAAGGCAGAATAAAACATCAATCTTCTCACATTAGATCTATATTTTGAAATAAAAGAGTTACTAACGTACTATTTGTTTGTGACAATGTCTTCAAATTACTTTCTTTACAAAATGACAGAACACTAACACATAACCTCCCAGTAAAAAGCATCTTCTTATACAGTACTATTCAAAATATTTTCTTTGGATTTCTCATTTATTCATTTACTAAATGATTTTTTGAGCACATTTAATGTGATAACACTCTTCCAGGCATTGGGATACTGAAATGAATATAGCATAGTTCTTTTTGATAGACTCCTGGGGGAAGAGATACAGGTAAACGTAATTGTAACATGATGCAAATCACATGTCCTGCTCTCATACAGACTTGGATAAAACAATACAGAGGAAAGAACACATGAACCCAAAGCTGAATCAGAAGAATAACTTGGAGTTTGCAAATAAGAGAAAGGAAACAAAGGCATTCCAGACAGAATAATCTTTGTGTGTACAAAGATAAGGAGAAGGCAAACTCTAGGAGACATCAGTGCTGGTACTTTGTACTAGGAAATTGGGAGTATACAGGTGGGTCTCACCTAGAGTGGGAAGAATAGTAATTGAAACCCTGGGAACCACCATGAAATAAGTATTAGGTGAAGGACTAAAGGAAAAAAAAAAAAAGAAGAAAAAATTCTTCAATATGGAAGAATCAGGAATACAGCAATTAAAATTTCAAGCTATATTTCTTTGCTAGGTACTGCAGTAGGAACTGGGGCTCTGACTCTCAAGTTTTTTCAATAAAGATAAGAACAAAAATACAAATATTATGATTATAATACAACATGGATATGGATATGGTGCTTAAGAGAAAGGTATTTGGAATCAGATTGCCTGAGTCTGAATCCTGGCTTTCTCAGTTACCACTAACTAATGAATTCCAACCTTGAATTCCTCAATTATTGTTATGCTGCAATATTTTTTTTTTTTTTTTTTTTTTTTTTTTAGGAATGTTTGCTGCTTGGTCAACTGTGCTTGAAGCCAAACAGTCAACATCTTCCCTGCTCTGAGGAGAGCCAAATTTGCAGAGAAATGAGCTCAGAGCTGGAGGGGCAGTTGGGCCTTCTGTTATGCTGCAATATTCTTTCTATGAAATAGAGGGCCTTCTCTATAGGGTTTTTGCAAAGATGGAACAAAATAATCCATGAAAAGGCATTAATGCTTGGTACATATTAATGCTCAACAAATATTAGTTATTATATACACACATATACATATATACAGGGAACACTGGGAACACCGAGGAGGGTACCTCTAAACCAGACTAAAGATTCAAGGGACTGAGTAAACCATGAACTGAGTTTTGTAGGATGAGTAGGAGTTAGTGCCACAGAGAAAATGGGGGGAGAGCATTTCATGCATTAAAATAGTGTAATGGGGTGGGAGAATAAGAAAAGAGTAAAACTCTCAATACAAGGGGAAGAGGAGGGCATTATAATACCCAGAGGCCCAGAGGTCAAAAGCAGAGTTCAGTGAGCAGTGTGCCATATGCTTGTTAGGAACTTGGGCACTGGAGTCAAACTGTTTGGGTTCAATTTTTAGTTCTGCCATTTGGAGGTTGTCTGAATTTACTCAAGTGACATAATCTCTCTGTACCTCAATTTCCTCATCTGTATAAGAGAGATACCAATATTTGCTATAGGTGGAATAAAGAATTACTTAGGACATTATCTGGTACGTGGTGAATGCTATGAAATTCTTAACTATTGTTATTAAATTTCCAGGTTTATGGTAGAGTTAGCCTAAAGTAACATCTGCAGTTGTGAAGGAACTTCTTGGTCCCCTGAGCATTCTTTACCCCTTCTTAGTTAAGAAGTCATTTAATGTCTATCACTGTGAACTCAAAGTTAGCCTTGACCCTTTACTATCAGTTAATATGCTAATGCCTGGTCTACCTATACACTAGGAAAACATTATGCTAAGAGAAGTGTTAACTGTAATAAGTCAACACCACCTTCAGGGTAGATAATTTTTAAAATAATCATATCAATAAATATGTATATTATTTTTTCTAAAGAAGTTTATTGGAAAAAATGAAGAACTGAAATTTGAGAGTAATATTTCACAGACCTGGGAACTCTGGCCCTATTTGGATATCCATTTACAAATTATGTGACTGAAAACTTCAGCAGACTCACAAAATTCATCGTGCACATAATGGAATCCCAGATGACTAAGCCTGACCATTTGATACAGTCCAACGTTCTAAGAATCACTATGAACAAAAGAAAACCCCAGTGTAGAAAATATATGGTAACTCTCATTAGCAATTTTTTGTTTGTTTGTTTTCTAGTTAATCCTGTAGACTAATGGAGATCTTAAAAGAAAGTACATCTGGACAGTGGAGTAACTTGGTGATGAACTTGAAAGAAGACATAATTAGCAGCCATAGAAACACAAGGACAACTCAGTTTCCTCCTGTTTAAAGCAAATGGTATTCTCTGAGGGATTTCAGAGTGCTAGAAAGATACATGCGATGTTTATGAACTCCTTCCAGAGGAAGATCAGATCATCAAGATACCCCAAGTGAGGATGAATCATCTCCTCACTCATGTGGGATTATGATATTAACAGAATAAACTTGGGCATTGATAGCCATAGATGTATAGACCCTCTGCACTTCACATTAACAGCCCTCAGTGACCTGGGCAGTGAGCACAAGAAAATTAACAAGGCAATGATCAGGTATTTCCAACTTGATCTTCAGATGGAAGATCAAGGAGATGGACACAATTAAATGGCCCTATCGAGATTTAGTCTCAACTTGTTCTATGTATGGCTATTATTCGAAGCTAGAAAACTTTCTAATCAGCATAAAGAGTGAAATGAGGGATTATAATGAGCTACTATGGAACTATTCCCTTTCCTAACCCTTGATTATTATCAGTATATTTATAAATAGCAGCATTATTATGGCTTACACAAACAATTTTCAGAAATCCTGTCCTGAATGTTACAGGCAAAAAAGGGAGGTAAGGGACTTCCCTGGTGGTCCGGTAGTAAAGAATTCACCTTCTTAAGGCAGGAGACGTGGGTTCGATCCGTGGTTGGAGAACTAGATCCCACATGCCATAGGGCAAATAAGCCCGTGCACCACAAATACTGAGCTCGTGTGGCTCACCGAGAGAGCCCACGTGCTGCAAACTACAGATCCCACGTGCTCTAGAGCCTGAGCACCACAATTAGAGAGAGAAAACCTGCACACCACAACTAGAGAGGAGCCCACGTGCCACAACAAAGAACCTGAGCGACAACAAAAGATCCTGCATGCCACAACTAATACCTGACGCAGCCAAAAAAATAAAGAAAATAAATAAATAAACAAACAAATAAATAAAAGGGAGGTATAACAGGTCTGGAAGCAGCAGATTGGCATAGCAGAGGAGAAACTCAGACAAGGCCACTGAACATTAATCAGGAGCAAAAGGAATGATAAAGTGAAGGTCATCACAATGGGACTATGATAATAATCTCTCTTTTCTCACAAACAGCCACATTTAAAGCAGCCTTGCACTTAAAACAGGGACTTGCTGAGGAGAAGGAAGTGTTAGGAAATTTTAGGGTCTAGACTTCATTAATTTTACCATGAATGGAACTAAAAGTTTTCCACTAAACATTGCAAGAATTGATGAACCCCCTGAGGGAAAGGTGATATCTTGTTTTAAGATTACAGACCCATACAATCCTACCTCAAGAGACTTTTTCTTCCCTCTTCGTTTCCTGGTGCGCAAGGAGAGGGGATTAAGAGCACTGCTTAAAGGAGCTCCAGACACGGGCGCGAGCCGCGGCTAACAGCGCGGACCCCAGAGACTGGCATGAGACTCTAAGGCTGCTGCTGCCGCCACCAAGAAGCCTGTTTGTGAGCACAGGTCACTATCCACACCTCCCTCCCAGGAGCCTGTGCAGCCCGCCACTGCCAGGGTCCCGGGGTCCAGCGACAACTTCCCCGGGAGAACGCACGGCGCGCCTCAGGCTGGTGCAACGTCACGCCGGCCTCTGCCGCCGCAGGCCCGCCCCGCACTCCGTGCCCCTCCCTCCTGCCGGCCTGAGTGAGCCAGAGTCCCCGAATCAGCGGCTCCTTTAACCCCGTCCTGTCTGAGCGTAGACCAGACGCCCTCCGGCGACCTACACGTAGAGGCGGGGCCAAATCCAAAGCTGAGCTCCTGGGAGCTGTGCGAACAAAGAAGAGAAAGGGAAATCTCTCCCAGCAGCCTCAGGAGCAGCGATTAAAGCTCCACAATCAACTTGACGTACCCTGCATCTGTGGAATACCTGAATAGACAACGAATCATCCCAAATAGAGGAGGTGGACTTTGAGAGCAAAATTTATGATTTTTTCCCCTTTTCCTCTTTTTGTGAGTGTGTATGTGTATGCTTCTGTGTGTGATTTTGTCTGTATAGCTTTGCTTCCACCATTTGTCCTAGGGTTCTATCCGTCCTTTTTTGTTGTTTGTTTGTTTTTTAATTTGTTTTTATTAATAATTACTTTTTATTTTAATAACTTTATTATATTTTATCTTACTTTATTTTATTTTACTTTATCTGCTTTCTTTCTTTTTTTCCTTTGTTCCCTCCTTCCTCCCTCCCTCCCTCCTTTCTTTCTTTCCTTCTTTCTTTCTTTCTACTTCTACTAATTCTTTCTTTCTACTTTTTCTCCCTTTAATTCTGAGCGTGCAGATGAAAGGCTCTTGGTCCACAAGAGACCTCCCAGCTCCACATAATATCAAACGGCAAAAATCTCCCAGAGATCTCCATCTCAACACCAGCACCCAGCTTCACTCAACGACCACCAAGCTACAGTGCTGGACACCCTATGCCAAACAACTAGCAAGACAGGAACACAACCCCACCCATTAGCAGAGAGGCTGCCTAAAATCATACTAAGTCCACAGACACCCTCCACAGACACCCCAAAACACACCACCAGCCATGGACCTGCCCACCAGAAAGACAAGATCCAGCCTGATCCACCAGAACACAGACACTAGTCCCCTTCACCAGGAAGCCTACACAACCCACTGAACCAACCTTAGCCACTGGGGACAGACACCAAAAACAACGGGAACTACGAACCTGCAGCCTGTGAAAAGGAGACCCCAAACACAGTAAGTTAAGCAAAATGAGAACACAGAAAAACACACAGCAGATGAAGGAGCAAGATATGAACCCACCAGACCTAACAAATGAAGAGGAAATAGGCAGTCTACCAGAAAAAGAATTCAGAATAATGATAGTAAAGATGATCCAAAATCTTGGAAATAGAATAGACAAAATGCAAGATACATTTTCTAAGGACCTAGAAAAACTAAAGATGAAACAAACAACGATGAACAACTCAATAAATGAAATTAAAAATACTCTGGGGGCTTCCCTGGTGGGGCAGTGGTTAAGAGTCCGCCTGCCGATGCAGGGGACACGGGTTTGTGCCCCGGTCCAGGAAGATCCCACATGCTGCAGAGTGGCTGGGCCCATGAGCCATGGCCGCTGAGCCTGCGCGTCTGGAGCCTGTGCTCCGCAACGGGAGAGGCCACAACAGTAAGAGGCCCGCGTACCGCAAAAAAAAACCCAAAAAAACTCTAGATGGGATCAATAGCAGAGTAACTGAGGCAGAAGAACAGATAAGTGACCTGGAAGATAAAATAGTGGAAATAACTACTGCAGAGCAGAATAAAGAAAAGAGAATGAAAATAATTGAGGACAGTCTCAGAGACCTCTGGGACAACATTATATGCAACAACATTCACATTATAGGGGTTCCAGAAGAAGAAGAGAAAAAGAAAGGGACTGAGAAAATATTTGAAGAGATTATAGTTGAAAACTTCCCTAATATGGGAAAGGAAATAGTTAATCAAGTCCAGGAAGCACAGAGAGTCCCATACAGGATAAATCCAAGGAGAAATATGCCAAGACACATATTAATCAAGCTATCAAAAATTAAATACAAAGAAAACATATTAAAAGGAGCAAGGGAAAAACAACAATAACGCACAAGGGAATCCCCATAAGGTTAACAGCTGATCTTTCAGCAGAAACTCTGCAAGCCAGAAGGGAGTGGCAGGACATGTTTAAAGTGATAAAGGAGAAAAATCTGCAACCAAGACTACTCTACCCAGCAAGGATCTCATTCAGATTTGATGGAGAAATTAAAACCTTTACAGACAAGTAAAAGCTGAGAGAGTTCAGATTCACCAAACAGCTTTACAACAAATGCTAAAGGAACTTCTCTAGGCAAGAAACACAACAGAAGGAAAAGACCTACAATAGCGAACCCAAAACAATTAAGAAAATGGGAATAGGAACATACATATCGATAATTACCTTAAATGTAAATGGACTAAATGCTCCCACCAAAAGACACACATTGGCTGAATGGATACAAAAACAAGACCCATATATATGCTGTCTACAAGAGACCCACTTCAGACCTAGAGACACATACAGACTGAAAGTAAGGGGATGGAAAAAGATATTCCATGCAAATGGAAATCAAAAGAAAGCTGGAGTAGCAATTCTCATATCAGACAAAATAGACTTTAAAATAAAGACTATTACAAGAGACAAAGAAGGACACTACATAATAATCAAGGGATCGATCCAAGAAGAAGATATAACAATTGTAAATATTTATGCACCCAACATAGGAACACCTCAATACATAAGGCAACTGCTAACAGCCATAAAAGGGGAAATTGACAGTAACACATTCATAGTAGGAGACTTTAACACCCCACTTTCACCCATGGACAGATCATCCAAAATGAAAGTAAATAAGGAAACACAAGCTTTAAATGATACATTAAACAAGATGGACTTAATTGATATTTTTAGGACATTCCATCCAAAAACAACAGAATATACATTTTTCTCAAGTGCTCATGGAACATTCTTCAGGATAGATCATATCTTGGGTCACAAATCAAGCCTTGGTAAATTTAAGAAAATTGAAATTGTTTCAAGTATCTTTTCTGACCACCATGCTATGAGACTAGATATCAATTACAGGAAAAGGTCTGTAAAAAATACAAACACATGGAGGCTAAACAACACACTTCTTAATAATGAAGTGATCACTGAAGAAATCAAAGAGGAAATATAAAAATACCTAGAAACAAATGACAATGGAGACATAACGACCCAAAACCTATGGGATGCAGCAAAAGCAGTTCTAAGAGGGAAGTTTATAGCAATACAAGCCTACCTTAAGAAACAGGAAACATCTCGAATAAACAACCTAACCTTGCACCTAAAGCAACTAGAGAAAGAAGAACAAAAAAACCCCAAAGTTAGGAGAAGGAAAGAAATCATACAGGTCAGATCAGAAATAAATGAAAAAGAAATGAAGGAAACGATAGCAAAGATCAATAAAACTAAAAGCTGTTCTTTGAAAGGATAAACAAAATTGATAAACCATTAGCCAGACTCAACAAGAAAAAAAGGGAGAGGGCTCAAATCAATAGAATTAGAAATGAAAAAGGAGAAGTAACAATTGACACTGCAGAAATACAAAAGATCATGCGAGATTACTACAAGCAACTCTATGCCAGTAAAATGGACAATCTGGAAGAAATGGACAAATTCCTAGATATGCACAACCTGCCAAGACTGAAACAGGAAGAAATAGAAAATATGAACAGACCAATCACAAGCACTGAAATTGAAACTGTGATTAAAAATCTTCCAACAAACAATAGCCCAGGACCAGATGGCTTCACAGGTGAATTCTACAAAACATGTAGAGAAGAGCTAACATCTATACTTCTCAAACTCTTCCAAAATACAGCAGAGGGAGGAACATTTCCAAACTCATTCTACGAGGCCACCATCACCTTGATAGCAAAACCAGACAAGGATGTCACAAAGAAAGAAAACTACAGACCAATATCACTGATGAACATGGATGCAAAAATCCTCAACAAAATACTAGCAAACAGAATCCAACAGCACATTAAAAGGATCATACACCATGATCAAGTGGGGTATATTCCAGGAATGCAAGGATTCTTCAATATACGCAAATCAATCAACATCATACACCATATTAACAAATTGAAGGAGAAAAACCATATGATCATCTCAATAGATGCAGAGAAAGCTTTCGACAAAATTCAACACCCATTTATGATAAAATCCCTGCAGAAAGTAGGCATAGAGGGAACTTTCCTCAACATAATAAAGGCCATATATGAGAAGCCCACAGCCAACATCATCCTCAATGGTGAAAAACTGAAAGCATTTCCACTAAGATCAGGAGCAAGACAAGGTTGCCTACTCTCACCACTCTTATTCAACATAGTTTTGGAAGTTTTAGCCACAGCAATAAGAGAAGAAGAGGAAATAAAAGGATCCAAATCGGAAAAGAAGAAGTAAAGTCACTGTTTGCAGATGACATGATATTATACATAGAGAATCCTAAAGATGCTACCAGAAAACTACTAGAGCTAATCAATTAATTTGGTAAAGTAGCAGGATACAAAATTAATGCACAGAAATCTCTGGCATTCCTATACACTAATGATGAAACATCTGAAAGTGAAATCAAGAAAACACTCCTATTTACCATTGCAACAAAAAGAATAAAATATCTAGGAATAAACCTACCTAAGGAGAGAAAAGACCTGTACGCACAAAATTATAAGACACTGATGAAAGAAATTAAAGATGATACAAATAGATGGAGAGATATACCATGTTCTTGGATTGGAAGAATCAACATTGTGAAAATGACTCTACTACCCAAAGCAATCTACAGATTCAATGCAATCCCTATCAGACTACCACTGGCATTTTTCACAGAACTAGAACAAAAAATTTCACAATTTGTATGGAAACACAAAAGAACCCGAATAGCCAAAGCAATCTTGAGAAAGGAAAACTGAGTCAGAAGAATCAGACTCTCGGACTTCAGACTATACTACAAAGCTAAAGTAATCAAGACAGTATGGTACTGGAACAAAAACTGAAATATAGATCAGTGGAACAGGTTAGAAAGCCCAGAGATAAACCCACGCACATGTAGTCACCTTATCATTGACAAAGGAGGCAAACATATACAATGGAGGAAAAACAGCCCTTCAATAAGTGGTGCTGGGAAAACTGGACAGCTACATGTAAAAGAATGAAATTAAAACACTCCCTAACACCATACACAGAAATAAACTCAAGATGGATTAAAGACCTAAATGTAAGGCCAGACACTATAAAACTCTTAGAGGGAATCGTAGGCAGAACGCTCTTCAACATAAATCACAGCAAGATCCTTTTTGACCCTCCTCTTAGAGAAATGGAAATAAAAATAAACAAATGGGATCTAATGAAACTTTAAAGGTTTTTACAGCAAAGGAAACCATAAACAAGAGAAAAAGACAACTCTCAGAATGAGAGAAAATATTTACACACGAAGCAACTGACAAAGGATTAATCTCCAAAATATACAAGCAGCTCATGCACCTCAATATCAAAAAAACAAACAACCCAATCCAAAACTGGGCAGAAGACCTAGAAGGACATTTCTTCAAAGAAGATTTATAGATTGCCAACAAACACATGAAAGGATGCTCAACATCACTAACCATTAGAGAAATGCAAATCAAAACTACCATAAGGTATCACCTCACACCAGTCAGAATGGCCATCATCAAAAAATCTAGAAACACTAAATGTTGGAGAAGGTGTGGAGAAAAGGGAACCCTCCTGCACTGTTGGTGGGAATGTAAATTGATACAGCCACTATGGAGAACAGTATGGAGGTTCCTTAAAATCCAAAACTAGAACTACCATATGACTCAGCAATCCCACTACTGGGAATATACCCTGAGAAAACCATATTTCAAAAAGGATCATATACCACAGTGTTCATTGCAGCTCTATTTACAATAACCAGGACATGGAAATAACCTAAGTGTCCTTCAACAGATGAATGGATAAAAAAGATGTGGCATTATGTGCAATGGAATATTACTCATCCATAAAAAGAAACGAAATTGAGTTATTTGTAGTGAGGTGGATGGACTTAGAGACTGTCATACAGAGTGAAGTAAGTCAGAAAGAGAAAAACAAATACCATATGCTAACACATATATATGGAATCTTAAAAAAAAAATAAAAAAGGTTCTGAAGAACCTAGGGGCAGGACAGGAATAAAGATACAGATGTAGAGAATGGACTTGAGGATATGGGGAGGGTGAAGGGTAAGCTGGGACAAAGTGAGAGAGTGACATTGACATATATATACTACCAAATGTAAAAGAGATAGGTAGTGGCACGCAGCTGCATATCACAGGGAGATCAGCTCAGTGCTTTGTGACCACCTAGAGGGGGGGGATAGGGAGGGTGGGAGGGAGACACAAGAAGGAGGGGATATGGGGATATATGCATACGTATAGCTGATTCACTTTGTTATACAGTGGAAACTAACACAACATTGTAAAGCAATTATACTCCAATAAAGATGCTAAAAAAAAAAAAAATATTGTGGACCCAGTGCTTGGTAAAGGAGTCTGGTTATTAGTAGGAGTTCATAAATGTAGAATAAAAGAAGGAAGGAAGGAATGTCAAAATCATTAAAACTGGGACAAATGGTGGAAGAAATGCACACATTGTATTTCTACTTCCAATACTGGTTTTGAATGGGGGGAAATGGAGGTGGGAGGAATGTTTAGGAGGATTTGGGTTCATACATGCAAATTATGTTTAATCCTATGTTTGTTTATGTGTACTACAGAAGGGTTGTTTAAAGACTTTTGTGTATACAGATTTTATTTCTCACAGTAAATTGCTTTTTTTTTTTTCTGTCAACAAGATTCAGAGCTTTTGCCTTGGGGGTGAGGACTTGCTTATGTAGACTGCATTTTGATATTTTATGTGTGCAATCAGTTAGTGAATGAATACAATGTGGTGTACTGGAGAGACATTAGACTAAGAGAAATTGTGGGTTCAAGATCCAGCATGGCTTTATGATTTGAAATTACTTTCACATTCTGAGCTTTGCAATTTCATCTGCAAAATGGAGCAGGTTTTTCTGGGGTTTTGTGTGTGTGTAAGGATCAGGTGAAACGATTAACAAAAAGTTGTGTTTTTTTTTTTTTTAATGCAAAAACATGTAAATGCTTAAGAAAACGTATCTTTATCTTACTGTTATCACAGCATTCATCAGGCTTTGGATTCAAACCAATTTGGTTTCATATTTTGGCTCTTCCATATATGGGACATTGGGCAAATTATTTATTCTCCTCATTTCTAAAAGGAGGAACTTGTGATGGTTAGTCACAGGTGAGGAAGGCTCATCATGCGTAATAGAATGCACTGTGGCCAAGGAATATGCTAAGCCCTTGGCATACCCCACTTCATTTAATCATCACTATAGAAGTCTTTCTTTTCCTTTTTCCTTGAAAACTTTCCCCTGCCCCTCAGCTTCCACTGTCTTCCACACAACTATCCTGTGAGAATTCTTACTGTCTCTGGCTGGCAACTAATCCCACTAAGGTGCTGACTGATAATCAATGTGTGATAATGACTGGAGACAGGTGAGCATCCATTTTTTTACAAGTGCCAATTCTGGGAAAATAAATGCGCTAATAGGCCATAAAAAAAGAATACTGTAAAAATCACCTGAAATCCTAATACCTATTGATGGCCCCATTTAAATATTAACAAACTATTTTCTTTTTGTTTCTTTTATTAAGGTTTTTGGAGAAAAATATATACATGTAACTTCTCAGTGTATTGGCCAGAAAATCACAGTTGTAAAACTGGCATTTCTTTTATGCCACAAAAATAGTAATATCTGCATTATATTTGAGGAGGTTGCAACGTGGAAATCATTTTCTAACCTTTCATCCTAAAATTAGAAAAGTATTTAAAAGGAATAAAACCTGTATGGCAGAAAGACTGGTCATAATAATAGTTAGTAATATCTAATATTTTTGAGAATTTATTTTATGTTATAAACTGTAATTAGCACTTTATGTGCATTATCTAATTGATGCTCACAAGGTTGCCAAGATCTGGGTATTGTTTGAAGAGATGAGGAAACCAAGACACAAGGAGGATGAACAACTTGCACAGGCTCATGCCGACAAGTGGTGGAGCCAGATCAAAACCCAGGCTGGCTGGCTTCAGAGCCTGTTCCATTAACCATATGATCCTCTGGGATTATTGGGAAAGGTCGTATACCTGCTGCTCCTTCAATCCTCTCATGAAAACTGGATCTGGAAGCTGGGATTGTAAGCAAACTCATATCTAGGCCAAATTGGATGGGGTTATTAATAATATATTGGGTATCCTTCTAGTGACCGAAATCTAGTATAAGGGATTTACTTTTCATATTTTCATGTATAAGTAGAGATAGTGAAATCATGCTGTCATTTGGTTAAGTTGCCATACAAATTTTACTTTATATCCGTAAAAGGTATCTTTTACTGATATACTTTTATGAATATAAACCGATCTGACACCATAAGGTATTTACCCAACTTGATTGGCACAAAGACTATGAAAACTCTATATACTTATGGTTTTCCCCCAATTTCTACAAAAAATATGTCTTTCACTGATTAAATATACTGATAATAAAATGGGAGACTCTAGAACTGAAGGCAGAAATTGTGTTGTCTAACAGGAAAAAAAATAAAGCTGTGAGGGTAAATATTCTAGAACCTTGAATGCATATATTTATTTTGACTTCTCCCATCTTAGTTCTAAATATAAAATCTACATTGTGATTTTGCACTTAAATGAAAGGCATGAAGTTTGACAATTGTTTTCTTCTCATTTCAGCTGGAAAGTTACTACCATGACATCTCTAGCAATAAGCACCCTTGGGAATTGCAGAGTCCATTTGTCGCATCAGAACATCAAGTAGAACTTGGGCTCGTGGCAAGTATGTGTTGGTGTGTGCATGTGGCTGTAATATGGATTTACCTTGTGCCTAGGTCAACAGATATAACTCAACTGACATAAGTGACTTGACTAATTTTTTGTGTGTATTTTTTAAAGTTAAATACCCTGAGTAACTTATATTCCAATCTGATGTCCAATCAATTGGTGAATTTACCTTAATTAAAATGTTCTCATATAATCTTCAGGGAAGGGATATGAGGTTTTTCATCATAATGCATACTAAGGACTCACAGTTTCAATATTTTTTATATTTAGTAAATGTCAATAAATCTATGGCATGTAAAAGGGCACTGCTAACATGGCAACTATTTGAGTTCTATACTTTGTCAAATATATGTACCTCTTAATTCAATAATCCTTAAAGGCAATGCTCATTGTGGTTTCCCATTCAGGATACCTGACCTTTCCTTAATGTCAGACATCATTTTCCGCTAGCAAGGGAATAAAGTATATTATTTATATAAAGCTAATAATTATTTGGGGAAAATAAATATCACATGGAGGTAATAATGGTAAAAAGATGAGCACTTATTCATCTTTCTATCATGCCTGTGAGCTTATATATCATTGTCCATATTTCTTCTGCTTGGATATCATGGTCCAAAATATTAAAAAAAATAACATACACACAAAGGGTCAACATTTACCTAATCATTATTTCAGAGCCTAACTATTAGCACCAATTAATTCCAGAACTATCCA
Organism: Stenella coeruleoalba; assembly: GCF_951394435.1. NCBI lineage: Eukaryota > Metazoa > Chordata > Mammalia > Artiodactyla > Delphinidae > Stenella > Stenella coeruleoalba. The sequence continues at coordinate 70,741,176 of NC_137169.1, read as the reverse complement.
TTTTACTTGCAAATGTGAATTATCTCTTCAAGATCTATTGTCTTTAGCATTCCTGCATACTTCTTATTATTCAGGGCAGTTCCATACTATGTGATTTTTTTTTTTTACGAAATTAAATGAGGTATGAGTATATGGAAAGTAGAGGTTTAAATGTCAAAAATCCTCCCCTTTTCAATTGATGCTTGGTTTGACTTAGATGTAAAGTAAAATACTCATTATAATCAAATATTTATTGAGAGCATACAGGTTACCAGGCATTGTGCCAGGTGGTGTGGGGCTTGAAAATAAGTTTAAGAAATGGTTCTAGCACTCATGGAGTGTATGGTTCAGTAAGGTATGTACTTATCAACCAAATTAATCTATGTTGTTAGACTTTAAAATGTTAGTATCAACAGTTATTAATATGTGTTCTGAGTTCCTCAAAAACATCCTCTGAGCAACCCTTATGTGTTTTCTCGAATGCACGCAGCAGGTAACAATAATGCAGAACTTAAACACGTTTTTGCACTTCTACAAGGTGCAGATGTTACCCTCCGAAGGTGTGAAAGGGTTCTTTCCAGGACATGATTAGCATACACTTGTTGACTGATACATCTGCTGGCAGCCGGTAGTGGTGAGGATCAAGTATGCCATGTGCTAACAGCTTTTTTTTTTTTTTTTTTTTTTTTTGCGTTACGCGGGCCTCTCACTGTTGTGGCCTCTCTCGTTGGAGAGCACAGGCTCCGGACGCGCAGACTCAGTGGCCATGGCTCACGGGCCCAGCTGCTCCGCGGCATGTGGGATCTTCCCGGACTGGGGCACAAACCGGTGTCCCCTGCATCGGCAGACGGACTCTCAACCACTGCACCACCAGGGAAGCCCTGCTAACAGCTTTTATGTGTTTAGATGATAATGGCATGCTATAATAGGAAAGATCCATTAATTTGACTAAATTTGAAAGATATCCCAGTTTAAAATAATAGTTTCTGACTTAAGGATATCTAAATTCTCTAGATAACTAACCCCTGGAGTGTACTTTAACGCTGATCAAGGAAAATATCTTAAATATTTTTGGATTGAATTTAGATAAATTAGAGTTGGAATTCTCTGCTTGTTCCCCTGCAGTAGAATATTTTCCAAGGAAAAGTGCACACGTGTTAATATAAAAATGTATGACCTCTCTTTTCCTTAATCGACTGTGACCTACAGATGTCATGAGCCAGGCAGTGTATCCCATGTATTTCACTCAGTGGCCTGTGACAATTTGAGAAATCTGTTTGAATTAATCCCCGTTGGGTCAGTATTTGAGATTATCTTCTGACTCTGTTTTTCTGTAAAACATCAGCATATTTCAGATACTTTTGTCATCCTCATCATGATGATGAGATGCTAAACATGGTCAGAAAAATTCATATTTTAATACTCTTTAATATTATGATGTTCTAGTTTATTAGCTTAGAAACTAAAAAGCTTCTTGGATGAGCAAAAATATTGTCATTTATTTAAGAGCAATTTAATCAAAATAACAATTTTCTATTTTACTTTGACTCAGATTAAAAACTGATCATCAGGAACATAAAGAGCAAAAGAAGAGAATGTGCACTAACACAGTTGTCAGATAACAAATAATCTGTAAAGATCAGAATTTCTAGAGCAATGTAATAATGTGCTGGTAACTACAATGTCTCAGGCGAAACAGAATAGGAACATGTTACAGTGTGAACCTGACAAATTTTCTCTCTGATTCTCTTAAGCTTGGAAAAATAACAGTTGCTTAAACCACAAACGCCTATCACCTCAAAGTTTCAAAGTGGAAAATAAATAGGCACCTAAAAAACGGTTCGTGGTTTGGGCAGGTTTGATTAAATCAAATTACTTTAAAGTTGCCTTTTATATTTAGAACTTTCACTTCCAAAATATGATGCTGCTGAAGCAGGCATATGGGGCTAAAATATCTTAGCTAACAGAATCTCCATCTAGCTTTCGGAGGAGTATTTTGCATTAAATTTGAGGTTACAGGTCCTCCAAATAAGCCACCTTGGAAGCATATTTAAGGAGCAAATTTAAAGACTGTATAACAGAGACTATTAACTGCCCAGCTAATACACAGTATCCTCCTCTTCCTAAGTAACAGAATCCCTACATTATTGGGAACAGTGATGTGTCTATCTACAGATTACCTATCAGCCCCTTTTCAAAGTAGGAGATACAAATATTAATCTTTTGGTGTGTGGTGGTGGTGGTGAGGTTCTGAGAAGAAGGCAATAGGATGATTCCACAGGCCCTTTTCCTCTTTCCTTCTCTAGTGCTTGGAAAAAGAACATAATGGTTAGAGCTTCAGTGCTATCTTGCAAACATAAGGCAACCTTAAAGAAGAGAAGCTAACATTCAGGTGGCAGAGCAGAAAGACAGCAGGAACTCATGGATGACTCACGACTATGCTGCTGCCATTCTGCTCCTGGGCAGACCACCTCCAGGCTGCTTCTGCATGAAAAAAGACATTAGCTGGTTTAAGCCACTGTTTACTGGGTTTTACACTATAAGTAACCAAACCCTATCCTAATATAGATTGATAGATTCTCTATAGATCATGTAAAATATTCTTTACTAGCAAATAACAAAGGAAATGTAAATTTTATTTAAATAGTCCAGCTAAAGGGCAGAAATATAAAATGATAATTAAGTACATCTGCACTTTCTGATGTTTTGAGTCAGTGCAGTGTCTAATAGTGTGTGTATGGGAAGGGAGGTTATATTGTGTGGATATAGATATTGGAATAGAGGTGATTCTTACTCCTGGGTAGTTAGCCATGTTAAAGTATTAGAATATTGTTCTCTCCACTCTATCCAAGTGGAAAGATGTGATGTTTACCTTGGCTAACTACTAGATCATCTTTTTAAGGTATGCCTAACCAGTACAGTTTCAATATTATGAATTCATTTTACAATAGGTTTTCCAGGATATTATGAAAACATTTTTACATAGAAATTATAGTTCACGAAAGTAGACATTATGAGGGGGAAGTAGAGATAGAAAAAAAGGAGACTTATTTATTGCTTTCAGTAAACTTCCAATCTAGTTCTGAGGCTTAATTTTTAGCTTTCTGTTAGGGATGATAGGTTGGCTTGACTTTTACATTTACAAAGACCTGAGATTTAAGATAAAACCAGGTTTCATTTTCAGGGGGTAACAAAATTTGATGTTTCCTTTGTTTTTTACTGCTAGAATTTTTCTTAACATTTGAGTTCTGACTCCCTTCCAATGAAAAGTGTCAATTTACCCTTCTTTGGATTAAAATGATAGCCACCTAACACGAAGCCATTTCGGGTACGGTCTTCCCCTCTAAAGCTTACTGTGAGGATGTGTTGGTACTGAGTCTCTTCTGAAAAGGAAAAGGTTGGAAATTTGTGGTTTCCTATAAATGCTCCTTACTCTACTTTCAGTAAGAAGTAGTAGTCTTGTTCTTATCTGGGACACAACTTTCTAAAAGCCTTTTTGTTTTTTTTTTATAGAGTCTGTAGATCGTTTCCAAAAAGTGATTTAGCCACCAAGGTACAGGGTCAGGTGGGGGCCGTCAAACTGCTTCCCTGGGTTGTTCAAATCTAACACTGAGCAAGATAATAGCTCAAGAAGCAGCTAATGGCCCTTGTCCACAGTCCTGAGGGCATGTACCAGGCTGACCCATACATTTTAACCAGTCTTTGTATCGATTCACAACTCTTTCAAAGTTTAAAACTGGGCTAAGTTGTATACAAGAGCAAAGTCATAGAACAATGATCATTTAACATACAGAGGGCATGACATTTGATTATATCTAAGCTTCTTCAAATGCCAGGAAGAATCTGAAGAAAGATATTTGATATTGACTTTTAAACGGTCCACATAGATAAAATTAATAAATCTTATTAAAGTTTATTTTAAGGATATTGATTTTAAAGGTGAAATGCACCCACAAAGAAAGTCCCACAATAAAGGCTAATGTGTAAATTCCTTTAAAATCCTAGTTACTGTAATTATATGGAGCATTTTACAAGCAACTTGGGACTTCTTTGGATAGATGGCTGAAATTTAATCATTTTCTGGCACAGACTGCTTTTCTTTCCCACCTCACATTTCCAGAGCATTATTTCTAGGGCAGACCTGTTCAGATAGTGAACCTTTATTATCACATTTGATCTGTCTTTGAGCGCTTTCCAAAAGAAAGGCTTCCACAGATCTCCTAGAAGATAAAGGAACAGGATGATTTTTCTCAATAGCACATGTTCATCCTCCCGCCCCATTCCATTCTCAGCAAACTTAATTCAGCTCTACAGTCTGGATTTTATAATCATACGGAGCATTATGTATGAGATGCATAAAACATCGATGTGCTAATGCTGCCACCAGAGACTATCTGATAAAGAAGTAAGCATATCCCTTTGTACTCTTAGGGCATAAGTGTTTGCCCTGAACCTCTTTATAAAAACAACTCATTTCATTTCTAAGCATTTTGGGTTTTATTTGTATTAAGTAGCCTAGGTCTGCCAGTCTGCTGAAGGGAAATCTGAGTTTGATGTAGTTTTTTAGGCAAGGGTAACTGGAAAAATAATCACAAATGATGAATGTGAAAATTAAGCTACCTCTAGAGTTTATGTTTTACAAGTATGAAATCGATCAGTTAATCTCCCAGCTGATTTAAAACATATCTGATTATTTCTGATGGTTCAAGATGTGATGGTCTGAAAGTCTTAATAGAATTCTTAGACTTACCTTTATTAAAACCTGAGGATCTGAAGATATAACTGTCTGGATTGATTACTATATTTCTGCTGTGGAGAAAAATAACAGCCCTGAGTGACTGCTTGCTGTTCACATCTTCATTAATGTGCTTAATATATTTCTGTCCCTAGAGAAAATTAATTTTTTACTTCTTTTGTATTGTAGTTTCACTTAAACTTAGATTCTTTGAACATAGTTGGATGGCAGTGTGACATCTGAGTCCCAGAGATCAATTGATAGTTGTTAAAGATCATGAAGAATGGTCCATTAAAACAGTTAGTATATGACAAATAACAACGTTTGTGTTTAGTGTAGAAATTTATCAACTAGACAGAGCACTTATTCCTGAGACCCGAATGAAAGTCTACTTGAACCAACTTATTAATCAGTCAGTGCCGTAGTCTTAACAGACTGTCTTATTAAAGAGCTCTAGATATATTAAAATTGAACTCTAATGTGATAGATACTATCCCTGAACCAAAATCACAAAGCCCACAATTATTACTGAAGACTAAAATCTATGAAAAAGAAAAGTAAGCTTTTTTCTCCCTAGGACTGTGATGTTTTGCCTCAAATCTTTGCCTCTGATTACTTACAGTATAGTGCCTACCATGAAATGTCTGCCTATGTGGCCCATTCTTCTCCCACTCTCTGTTTAAGGCAGGATCATACACCAAGATATCATGACAAACTTAAGGACACAGTGGTCTCTCCACCTGCATGTATTTATATAGACCACACTGCAGAATCTTTAATTTATAAAGATTTTCAGGGAAAAAATGAAGCACTACCAAGGGAAAAAAAGAAGGAAAGATTGCTCTGGCTGGCAAGTGGTATTAATTCTCAGCAAGATGCTCTGAGCTTAGAAGGAATCATCACAGCTTTCTATCCCCTGTGGAGTCTGTGAGGGTAGACATCCTTAAGAGCTGTGAGTCATGGGGTTGAGCACTCATGACAACTGCGTTGAATATCATCGCAAACGACAATGTCAACCAGTGAGTATTGATTGTCTGGAAGTGCTGGGTAGAGAAGGATGCTTGAGGCTAAGTTTAAGCACAGCAAGAAAGAAAGCCATAATAAATTAGTGACATCTGCACGAGGAGAGTTTAGGGTCATAATGGAAGAGAAGTCTCAGCTTTTAACCTCGGCAACCCACTTCTGGCATGATGTTGACCTTTGCTTACCCGAGAGGGAAAGTGTGCACATTTCAGTAAACAACCAATAGTTGCTTGATGTGATCAGTAGCCCTGCTGGTAGAAAAGTGCCAGGTAATCAGCAATTAAATGGTTTACCAAACACCTGCGGTGACCTAGGTGAGAATCTTTTTTGATTTCTTCTCAAGGTTTTAACACTTGATATCTGGAATTAAGCACAATAGTACTGAAAGAGACCCAATTCCAGTCTTCCACAAAGTGCAGAAATCTTTTAAAAAACACCTGTAGACTTTGGTCTCTGCCAATATAGCTACTATAAAGGGAAACATTCCCTTCTAAGGCAGTCTTCTTTTTCTTGGATAGTCTATTTCTTAAAAAGAGTTCTTTTGTGGACTGAGTTGAAATTGACCTTCTAGTAAATTTGACATTGTGGTTGTGGATCTATTCTGTTGAAGAAAACAAAACAATTCTGCGCTCATTTCCACCTGAAAATTCACCAAATATTCACCCAAATAATATAAAAACTCTCTTTACAGTTTTTGTTGTTGCTATTGTTGTTTAAACAACTCATCCTGCTTCTCAAACTTCCTGTGGCCAAAACAAGGCATTTGAACTTTTGCTTTAAAGTTTCTTCACCTCTGTCTCAGAATTCATCTAGTTATATCAGAAAATGGGGGTCTTGTTTGGCAACATATTTCATTCTCCAAAACTACATTCAATCTATTATCAAATTCTCTTGATATTTCCTCTGAAATGCCTTTGAACCTCTTTTTTATTCAATCTCTACCCTCTCCACTTGAAGCCAAATGACCTTTAATCTCTTGCCTTTTCTACTGCAATTGCCTCTGAAGTAGATCCCCCATCATCTCTAGCCCCTTTCTAATACATGAGCCAAACAATTTGTAAAAAAGCAAATCTACTTACCTTTGTGCTTAAATTCTTCTGTAGCTTTTCCTGGCACTTAGAATAGGAGACTTAATGTTACTCTAAAGGGGCTACAACAATCTGGCTCCATTTTTTTTTCACACCGTTCTTTCTTATTCATATATATGCCCTAATCACCCTTTCTTCTTTCCATTCCTCGGTTTTACCAAGCTCTTTTCCACCTTAGGGGCCTTGATTATGAGACTGCATTTGCTATTCACTACTTGGAATGAAGCCTGCCACCCCGCAACCTTTATTTGATTTAAAGGTTGCTTCTTCAGAGAGCCTCCCTTGACAATATGCTTCATCCCAATTAGATCAGATCAGTTTATTTTTTTTTATTGTAGTGTTCCCTTTCTTATCACTACTTATTATCAAACGTTTGTTTGTGTGATTATTTAAAGTCTTGTCTCCTCCTCTTGACTTTAAAGTCCGTTAACAAAGGGATAAAAGATTACTTTTCATTTTCTCTGTTTATCTAATACTAAGCACAGTGCTTGCCACTGGGTGTCAATAAATATTGGTTGAAAGATATCCATATCCATTACTGATTATATCTCCCCTTAGTCTTCTCTTTGCTAGGCCAAACACTTTGGTTCCTATACTATTCCTCATAGGACATAGTTTTTAAATCCCTCTCCAACTTGGCCACATATTTTTTGACACATTGTGTTTTTCAATGTTCTCCTTTAAATATAGAAGACTAATTGCAATATGCTAGATGTGATCTAATAATTAGAGAATTTAATGGGACTAGTCTTTTTTTTTTTTTGTAGTACACGGGCTTCTTACTGTTGTGGCCTCTCCCGTTGCGGAGCACAGGCTCCGGACGCGCAGGCTCAGCAGCCATGACTCACGGGCCCAGCCGCTCTGCGGCATGCGGGATCTTCCTAGACCGGGGCACGAACCCGTGTCCCGTGCATCGGCAGGCGGACTCTCAACCACTGCGCCACCAGGGAAGCCCCGGGACTATTCTTTTCAATGTCTTTCTTACAATGTCTATTAATTTAGCCTAAGGTTGTGGGTATGTTTTTTTAGCAGCCGGATCTCACCATTGGTGCATATTAAATTTATGATTAACTAAAATCCATAAATCTTTTTCTTTCTAAGTTTCTTAGCTAGAGAGCTCCACTTAAAGTTGTGCATTTCATTTTTTTAATGATTTACAGAATTATCACTTATCTTGTATCAAGTTATATTTCTTATTGTCATATACGGCATTATCATTTTCAGGTTTGTTTCATGTGTAATCTGGATAAGCATGTTTTCTTTGATCATGTGCAACAGAGAAAAGGCAAGTACCAAAAATAGAACTCTGTGTTTTACCCCTTCCTCATCCTCAGGTAGGGGTCAGGATCCACACTACTTTGTTCATAATTATACATGTATATATACATATATATATACACACTATATTACATTATACATATTATATATAATTATACATATTGTATAATATAATGTATATATAATATAATTCATATATGTTTTAATAAGCTTACTTAATAAGCTTTTAAAATATGTTGATAAAAAGGTAGTAGTCCATCCAAATATAAAGTCAAAAGCATTTTATTTCCTTAGTTTTGAAATGAGTGTTGTGCTTCAATTATTTTAACGTTAATTAAAAACAAAAAAGTTAAAATTGTTAAAGTCTAATAATAACCATATCTTATGAACTTTAGCTATATATATTTACATAAAGATGAAAAGAATAATTCTAAAAACTTTGACCTAGAAGGCCTAGAAGACAAAATGGTAACTGGATCTTACTTTCCTCTCTAGTTATTGACTTATACTAAGAAATAAAATTAATGGATGGAATACCAAAAAAACTTGTGATAATTTGACTCATGATTATTTTAGTCTTTATAGAACCATTCACTAGGAACATTCATTATTCAAATTCCATTCAGAAAACCATTTGCTGGGCTCCATTTCTGTGATCAGCCTGGTAGAAATGTTACTCTCAAAGGCAGGTTGATACATTGGCCTGTTGGGATCTGTGGAGGAGAAATGGATGGAATTCTTCTAGTTTGACGAGAAATTTGCATATTTCACAGCTTCTTATCTATGAAGCACCCTATTTAAAAAATCTTGCTTTGTATTTATAATTATGTTGTTCTGGTGAGCCATGGCAGGATGTGGAGATGTAAAAAAAATGCTATTGGGTTTACCAAAGAAATTTAAGTCTGGAAACTACTCTCAAAAGCTTTTTCAAACAAACTTGCAAACAACTTTATAAACTGATGGGAGATAAAATGAATGTTATATGCAACAGAAGTATGGAAGTAGGAGAAAAAAAGACAGAGAAGATTAGAGTAGTTAAGTACATGAGTTATGCTCAATATTATGACTGCAGTAAGAAGAAAACATGTAAGAGAATTTCTTTTGTAATTTTTTTTCTAATATAAATCTAATTTTATGTTATAGAAATGTTATTAGGTATATTTCCCAGATAATAAAAGAAACCCTGGATTGATAGTGCCCTACCACTGCTATCATTACTAAAATGGTTACCTCTGCAACTACTACTATGTTAGAATAGACACCGTTTATTGAACTAACTTATGTGTCTATGGATACACAAAAATTATTTTTTTATATCATTTATTTTATCTATACAAAAACCATATGAAGGTCTTCCCTGGTGGCCCAGTGGTTGAGAGTCCGCCTGCCGATGCAGGGGACACGGGTTCATGCCCCGGTCTGGGAAGATCCCACATGCCGCGGAGCGGCTGGGCCCGTGAGCCATGGCCGCTGAGCCTGCGCTCCGCAACAGGAGAGGCCCAGCAGTGAGAGGTCCCGTATCGCAAAAAACAACAACTACAACATATGAAGTAGGTATTAGTAAATGTCAGTATTCTGCCCATTTTACAGATGAACATGAGGCTTGGGGGTTAAAAAACTTGCTTAAAGTCTCACAGCTTATAAATAGCAGAACCAGAAATGGAGTATAAATCTTTCTTGTTCTAAAGGTGCATTCTTAATTTTTAAACTCTATTGAAGTAAACTTTTTGTTTACCCAAATTAGGTTCTTACAATAACATTTATTAATCAAAGACTTGCCAGATTTTGACTTCACTCTTTCTCTTCGTGGAATAATAAAGGGTCATAGTATTGCCAAGATGCAGAGTAATCAGTATTACTGTTGAAAGATGTAATAATTGATGTAAAAGGTAGTTCTGGACTCTCATTGATTAATATCAATAAGTTAACTCATCACTTATTATATATATAATTATATATATATATAAGATATATTTTCATAATTTGATACTATTATTGACCGTATTCATAACCCAAAACACAGATATCAAGAAACATAAAAATAACAGTGATTTCATTAAAGGCATCCATGTTCTTTAGAGGTGGAGAGTGCAAATTTTATTGCAAATATGATTTTGGCAAATTAACTATAAACAGTCATTAGAATCTGGAAAATTTAATGATGTAAATGTGAAAATATACTTCATTTAGGTATGTGTATATATTCATGATACTATCTTGGAGTGTCTTCATTAAAATGTATACCTTATTGAAAAAAAAATATATATGTGTACATGCAATCATGCCATGTTTCATAAACACATGATCATATTTTAAACACATCCAGCTATACATATATAAATAAATATGCAAGCAGACCCCCTACTTACAAATGGTTGTGTTTCAAAATTTTTTAAAACAGTTACGCTTTTAAGTCAGTAACTACAATTTATATATTTAATCCACAATGCCTGAAGTAGTATCTTAAGTGCTATTTAAGCTAAACCCAAACACCCTGTGCAGTATTGTTTCTAGACGTAAACTTAATTTCATTTAACAACAAGTCTTAATAAGATAGTTATTGTCCCACAGACTATGCTAGATGTTAGCAATACAAAGTACAATTCTCAGGAGATTAATAGTCTAGTACGGGATAGAGAAAAGCAAATCAATCATCCGAGTTCAGAGGGATACAGTGGTGTGGTAACACAAAGGTGTGCCATCATAATCAGATGAAAAACCAGTAGAACTTCCAGAAATGAGGTGATCAGTGCCCTGAGGGTTCTGAGGGATGAAGAGAAGTTAGCTAGACACAGATGAGAATGATGTGGAGTTGGGGTGTAGGGAGAAATGTACTATAGAGTTGAGACACATAATGAAGAATCCTCTCCCTTTTTCCTTTAAGAGAAGGTTTTTCATCCTTGGGGGCTATTGACATTTTTGGCAGGATAATTATTTGTTGTGGAAGCTGTTCTGTGCATTTAGCATCTTTGCCTGACTTCTACCCACTAGATGTCAGTAGTACAAATACCTGCCCCCCTCTACCCGAACCCAAAATGTCTCCATATATTACCAATGTCCCCTGGAAAGCAAAATCATCTCTGAGAACTATTTCTGTAAGCAAAAAGAGAGAGAGAGAGAGAGAGAGAGCTACCTTTGGGTACTAGATTAATTTGCTAACTTCATGTTGACAAAAAAAGGGCAAATCATATTTGCATTCTCCCAAGTTGCTCCCTGGATGCCCTAAATTGGGGTAGATAAAAGAGAGTTATGTGGATTTCTTATGTACTACCCAACTATCTGGGATCTAGTACTTACAATTTAGGGATTGCCTATTTATGTATATGAGTATAGGTACATACACACACACACACACACACACACACACACATTGCAGAGACATAAGTCAGAATAACTCTGATTTGGCCATGATCACGATACTTAATGGTTATCTACCTTTCATTCCTATGTCTTGTCAGAAAAAACTTCATGAACTTATCAGGATAAAATATATGTCTTGTGGCAGAAATGAGTTGAATCAACTTTACAAACACCACGATACTGAATTCCAAGTCTCCTTAAAGGGGGAACATCTGGTTAGTGAAGTTTCATTATATTCCTCTTTAAAGAAAGAATAAGCTATGAAAATGGTAAAATATGATTGACTTAAAATACAATATATCCAACTTCAATCATTTTCTAAATCCAAAGATATTTTTAGATGAAAGCAAAGGAGGTCATTTCCAAATCATTTTGTGAAACTTAAGCCTACCCAGAGGAAAGGTAATTTTGTTTGATCCTGAACATCAAGTGAATTTGTTCACCAAACCATTTATTCCAAAAGCTAATTAAAATAATGTAAAATTGATCCAGTATAGGTTTAACAAAATTAACTAATTATAATCTGCTTAAACCATTTAACCTTTATAGTTCCCACAAAAAATGTTTGATTTTCTTTGGAAAAATAAACAATGTGCTTTAAAAAGGAGGTGCCTCTTCATCTATCTTTCTTTTTCTTTTTTCTTTTTTTCCTTGGTGGGCTATCCTATGCTAAGATGTCAGTATAGCAAATAGAGTTGATAAGCAATTAAGGGAAAAAAGTAAGATTTTCCCCTTAAGTCAAGAGCACATGTGAAAAGGAGGAGAAATATTATAAGATGAGGAAATCAGACTCTTTACTTTTTGGTAGTAACAGTGAGTTCTGTTACAGTAAGCATTGATATTAACACCTCAGTACTTAAACCTCTAAACAAAAATGAAAGGTATATCAATTATCCCTTCAGTATTCAGATTGATCTGTGGACAAAATAAATATATACTGCAACTTAGCATTTGTTTGTTTTCAACTTCTTTCCACTTATTCAAGTCATTGTCAAGCATACCCTAAAAAGTTCAACAAATTGAAAAAGTCTAATTGTCTGCCACTGGCTACATTTATTTTATACTTATCCATTCTAATCACAGACAGAAATACCGAGTAGATAGAGGTCAAGATTTGGAAAGATATTTAGGGGCTCTTAAGTGTCCGTGAGAGGTATAAAATGGTATGTAAAAGAAGAAACTTGCTGTGACAGCTCCATCCTTTAAAAAGAGTGGAAAAACTAGGAAACACCTTAGGGAAAAAATGGTAGAAGTAACCATGAGAGTTACTTCTAAGTAACTCTCATGAGAGTCCCCAGAGACTTTCTAATCCACATCTGTCTATTATTAATTCATTATGACTTACTACTTTATTTTGGAGATAAAATTGTCATTTATGTCACTCCTAAAACCAAATGACATGATGAAAGACTCTTCCTGGTAAAAATATTAACAGAATTGACTGTCATTGCTACATAGAGACAAACAAGTTATACATTGGGGGAAAAAAAATCTGTGAATATTTTTGATAACAGTGAAGCAAGTCACCCATTATACCGAGGTTAATTTGTTGGCTCATGATTTCCACTTATCCAATGATATCGAATCATATGAACAAAACTCTACATCTAATCAGATTTTTTATTGAATTGTGACCTTTAATCCACCTTCTTCTTGATTATGAATGACAGTGACCTTTATCTAATTTAAAGCAGACACTCTGATGCAAAAATATGCAAACTACACATGTAAATTCTGAATCAAACTGAAGATGAGCATAATCTATTGGGGAGAAATTATTTCAGAAGACATTTATTTTAAGGCCGAATGAGGTATTTGAAAGTAAGTGAATTAGTCAGCATATGAATTGTTGGTCGGGAGAGTTGCAAAGACCAAATGCTGTTTATATTTTCTCAGTTTCTATTTAGAAAAACTGAAATGTCAATATACATATCAATTTTTATTATTCTACTCAGCATTTTAGGGCATTCAGGAAATGATCACAATGTAATAAAGTCAGACAAAATTATTTTTCAGAGAGATTGGTAAACTGTGCCTGAGTATTCAATTCATTTTCATTTCGATTCATTTTCTGCTGCACGAAAATCTGGTAAAATTCAGCCATGGCATGTGTGGCATGTTGACTTCCTGATGATGTTTTATCTCATTAAGAGGAACTTCGTGCCCAATAGCAGCTGGCAGTCAGCAGTGTTTCTAGGATATATTTAGAAACTACTATCTCAAGGAAAAAAGTTAGAATAATAAAAGAAGCACGTTTGCATTGAGAATCGGATGAACATCCTATACCAGACCTCCCTTTCTTGATTCTCCTTCTTTGTACTGGCTCTTTCCTTTTTCTGTGGATTAATACAAATGGTTCTGAGCTGACATTACTGAGGGCAAATCCTGCTCTGGGCACAAACTAAAGCAGCCTACTCCTGTAATCCACTCTCCCCTTTCTCAAGCCATTCCATTCTACACAGGGTTGTTAATGCAGACTGGACGTTGGTGCTTCTCAAAATATATTTTGTTTTCTATACGTGCAAAAACACCAAAGTATAAGTGTATCACATATGCCTAAAACACATGATCCACACATATGCTTAAATCACATGATCCACGTCTGCATTTTATTACATAGATACACATGCATATGGGTTTATATATGATGAAGATTATGTCACAGCAGGAGGCCATTGAGAGCATTTTGCTGTCAGAAACCCACCAATCTCTACCTGGCACGAGCATGTACTTTCTCGATTAACACCAGGGGGTTGTCAGATTGCTATATCTGAAATAAACAGATTTATCCTGACAGTTAATCAGCATTTTGCACTGCCTAATACATGTTTATCTTCCACTATTGATATAATTACACTAAAAGTGCACTTAATATAATCTTTCATAGGAAATTAAACAGATTTTAATGATATACTTATAATGGATTGGGGACAGAGTTGAGGGAGAGAAATATCGATACTAGATGTTTTGGGAGAACACATATATGAAGCAATGACGAGGCAATCAATGAACATTGGAAAAAATCAATGACAGTCTGTGTTTAAGAAATGCATTTACATAGCTTCCAAAGAAATCAGAAAAATCTTGCAAAGCTGTGAAATACCCTCCTGATTTTCTCATGCTTCTTTTCTTCTGATATGTGCTCTGTGCTCACTTCACACATTAGAAAAAACTAAAAGAACTAAAAAAAAAAAATTCTCTTGAATGGATTTTATGTTGGACTAATTCATAGACAACACTTCCAAAAGTTCTCATTCTGGCTTTTGAACTTGGGTATTGGGAACTCTCACAGTGGCCTGCACAAATCTTACTCGGAAGGAAATTCAACAAGGTCTGTAGTTAGCTCCTGTCACTAAAGTGCCTGGGAGTACAGACAGACATGCCATTTTAAGAGCCATAGAAATTAACACATGTTGGTCTTTAGACATCAAGACTTAAGGATATTAAATCAGGATCTGGGAAGCAGAGGTAGTTGAAAATATTAATTTTAATCAAAATTATAAATATAACCCCTAGCATAAGAAGCATCTTTCCTAAGAATTTGCTATTCATGGCTATAATCAGGCTCACTGCCACATGAGAAGACCTAAGAATTTTAAGTCTGACTATCCTCAAATACTAAGCTAACAGTTAGGATCAGTGCCCTGTTGTCCCTCAAATCTCTTTTCTTTTCTTAGCTACAAATTAAAATTAAGCCATGAAACATCTAAATACATATGTCTCTGAGCGGGATCCAGAGTTATGGAAATTTGATTTTGGACAGAAAACAAAATGATATGAGGAAGTACTGTTAAATGTCTTCCATGATCTCAGCATTGTTTGGAGCATATAGGAGATATCATTTCCTTTTTTACTATAAAATTGAGAAGTGGGTATTTTTATTTCCAGAAACTCAGAAAGACTAAATAATATTCCTGTTAGCTGGGATTCCAGCCCAGGTCTGTCTATCTGAAGCCAGTGTTCTTTCTGTTTCTTTACACTTCCTCTGTAAACTCAGTTCACGTGATTTTAAATGCCTTTGATTTTTGTCTTCCAATTAAGGATGCAGACTTTAAACCATGTCCTATATCTCTTGCATCAATTAGAAATAATGCCTCCATAGTCATCTGCAGGCTGCTCTGTCCCTCTCTGAATCCAACAAAATCTCAGTAGCCAGTATGCAATGGCTTTTCACTTGCTAATCAGGAGAATTTCACAAATCGTCTTTAACATCCCCGTGGCTAAGGACCAGAAATGAAGTGACTGTGAGCTGAGACAACAAAATATCTCCAGCAAGAGGCCAGAGTACCCCAGTGCGGAGGGGCAGCCATAATTTTAATGCCTTTACCCTGAATCCTCCGAGGAACTAAGAGATTTTTGTTTCTCCTGGATCTTGGCACCCAGAAGGGGATAGATGGGGAGCCCTGCTTCCTATGCAGGTGGTGAACCCCAAACTGCTTCTTCGGTTTTACTTCTGCCAGAAATGCTTCCTGAAGCCTATGTCTTATTCCACGCATCCCAGCCTTTTTCCAGGAGTGCGTTGGTTGACAATCGTACCTTTCAAGCTGCCTTGAAACCCACTCCTCCTACAGGCTCCATCTCTATCCTGCTTAGGTGTCAATGTCTGCTGGGTAAGACTGGATTTACCAAACTCCTTTTAGAATTTGATTCATGGCTGTAAACTTCCTCTGTGGGATTTCTTACTGGACTGACTACTGTATAGTTTGCATTAAAAGCCACCTTATATCCTCTTTGCTTTCATCCTTATTTAGGATCCCAACCGCATTTAGTGTGTTCATTCCCAGGGATCCAAAGCTTTAGGCCAAAAAATAATTTCTCTTTGAAATTAATTACACTTTCTATTCCATTTATAGTGTATGAAGATTTAATGATAGAAGTTAAAAAGCTGTAAACTGTGGTTAATGAGAAATGCCAAGGTATGAATTCTTTAACATCTTCTAAAACCCTCTCTCATCTCTCAAGATCTCTCTCCCTTCCCCATTCCTCCATCACCTGCCTTCTAAATTGCCCTATTTTCTCTATCTTTTTCATTCTCCTCCTGCTTAGATCTTTCACCTTAGTTCCTTCACTAGTTGCCTCTCTCTTTAACTTCTAAACATGAGAAATTATATATATAATCTTATCTATTGAAATAATCTCTTTTTCTGTTGCTATTTTTAAAATTGAGCATGTGTAAACTTTCATATTCTGTCCCAGCATAGGTCCAGTGTCCAGAATATAGCTAGGTCTTAAATGGATGTATGTCCCTCTCTTTGCCCTTGAAACAAATTTTTTAAAATATATAAACTAAGCTAACTAGATTTTTAAAAAATTCAATGAGTCATTCAAATATGAATCAAGAATACTCTCTGACCTTCACACTGAGTCAAGGTCTGTTAAGGACACAAACTAAGTATGATTTTTTACCCTTAAATAGTTTACAAGCTACTTGAAATATAAGAATATAATCCATAAAACAAACAGGGAAATATAAGAAAACAACACGGTTAGAGGCTGACTTGTGTGGTGTAAACTGTAAGTGCTGTGAATATGCAAGGAAGAGGTCTCCATGACTGTGGGAAAGACACTTGATTAATATTTCTGGGAGAGGATTGATAGGAAAGTAACATATATAACAACATCCATAAACAAACAAACCAGACTTTCCAACCCTGGTTTAAGGGTTCTTACAAATTTTGGCTTTGCTTTCCAAACTTGGCTCTTAAAAGCTAGGGAAGATTTATTTTTGAGCCCAGATGTGTGAATAACTGTTCAGTCCAGACTGATTGCCAATATATTTAAGAATTGAGTTATCTGAATATTTTTTACCTTTCTCACAAGCTTCCCAGAATGAGAACAATCTTTTGTTTTATTTTTAATTTCAGGAAATTAACATCTTTTAGATAGAAAATTCAGTTACACAGCTGACGCATTTAGCAATGAGGAACACGGCCTTCAATGGTTTTAGGTCATTTTTAAACTCCTTTGAATTTTTACATCAACACATAGCTTATAATCACCATGTCCTGTTCTCTTCCCACCCCCCGTCCGACCTTTCCTTTTTTTCCAAGGTAAGTATATCAACCAAGTAATAGAGAAATCAAATCTGAAAGGAATGTCTCACAGGCTAAGGAACTCACTCAGCAAGAGATGATGGAAGGGTAAGCTCAAATTTAAATTAATTCCCAACCTTTCCTGTACCAATGGTCTATGTCTAACTTAGCTAATCCAGGCAAAACTGATATTTTAAAATAACTTTAAAGATAGGTTCGCAGGCTTTCTGCCTGCCAGCAGATAGAGGATCTGGATATATAGGGCAGTCCATCTGCTTGATACTTCAAATAAGATCTAAAAAGCATGCTGGTATCACAGAAAGGCATCATTTTTTTTTTTTTTTCATTTGTTACTGGAGAAATGTGTAACTTGCTCGGTTGCTACTGACCCCTGTTTCCCACATTTCTGCCACTTGATTATGTGTTAGTCCTGTTCAGATTTTTGTTTACACTGCATATTTGATATTCGAAGG
The DNA here is from genome assembly GCF_951394435.1 of Stenella coeruleoalba. Taxonomy (NCBI): domain Eukaryota; kingdom Metazoa; phylum Chordata; class Mammalia; order Artiodactyla; family Delphinidae; genus Stenella; species Stenella coeruleoalba. The sequence goes on along the minus strand of NC_137169.1, from coordinate 70,723,208 downwards.
TCAAAGGAACACAGTCTTTAAATTAGGTTTCTATGAGTTCTGCGTATAATAGTTCATCTTCTTTCACAGGAGGGGTGGGGTGAGGAACAGCAGGAGAGAGTCCAAGTTATTCAGAATAAACGGACAGAACTAAAGCCACAAATGCTTCCCCGTATGGACGCTTCCCCGTATGGACCTGTTCTTGTTCATTTCTCGCTAGCGAGACAATACCTTCGACACAAGAACAGATAGTTATCAGTTCAGTGTTTCAGAGTCTCAGCATTTAAAAATGCATTTCACTTAGTGCATTATCTGCTTTTGGAATGCGCTGGTATATTTCAACTGGGGAAATTTTCATTCATATGTGCCCATGGAAAGAAAGACAAGGAAAAGGGATTCTTTTCACTACCCAGGAGATTTTGAAGAAAGATGACAAGACAGAAGAAGATATTTTTTCTGAAGGGAACAGTTGTTTGTATGAAAATTTTAATTGTTACCAGAACTTCAATGCAGTTGCAAGGAAAGGTAGCTAGATAAAGCCTCAGGTTAATTTCCATCATTACCAAGGACTTTACACCAGTGAAAAATTCCAAACATATAAAGAGATGTCAATCTTGTTCTTTAGACAGGGGGAAAAAAAAGAAGGTGTTGGGTGGGGGGGTGGGGTGGGTTAATGCTTCAAAGGCTGTCAGTAGACAAGCTAGTCAATTACAGATCTGATTTAGTTCTTAACTCCTTGAGGTAAAAGACTAATGTTCTGCAAGAGTAACCATTTCTGGCATGTATTAAATGACAATACTTTTAAAAACTCTGCTATGATGGTAATACAGATAGGAGTGAAGAGCTGTGAAGAGTTGAACAATCAGAATCAGATATTTGAACCAAGACTACAAATGGGTAAATAGTAATGTTTTTGCTGTGAGGTGGAGGGATGTCCTTATGTGTTTAGTTATCTGAGCTAATTAGCCAGGAAGGCATTATTGTGTGATGTTTCAAAGCCAGTTTCAAAGCAGATGGGTTCAAATCTCAGTTTTACTACAACTCTGTGGCCTTTGCTAAGTTATTTAACTTCTCTGTACCTCAGTGCCTTTATCTATGAAATGCAGGTGATGGTTCCATCGACCTCATAGTGTTATACAGATTAAATTAAGACAGATGAGACAATTAGTATCTGCTGAGTTTTCACTTAATATTACATTTAATTCATACACAGCAATGAGTTTCAAGATTTAGAAAATAAATACGGTATGATACAATCCTTCCTGAGAAAATTTCAAGTCTACAGATGATATAAGCATTGAATGTCTGCTGATGAAACACATTATTTTCCCTCAGGCAGGGTTGCAAGTTTCTCTGGCCCGACTGAACACTTCTGAAGTTACAGAGAACTTATTAACGCCCTCTATAGCATCCTTTTAAGATGATAATTTATCTTTTTAACTGTACTCAGTAACACCAGCAGAAAAGAGCCAGGTGGGAATAACAACATGGTGTTATATACAGCTACAAGGTTTACCAGTTCTATAGATTCTGCTGCAAGGCACACTAAAATGGAATAAAATGTAACTTATCTTGAACAGTTGCTTGAATGAGTTACTAGAGGAACGGCAAGTTTACAGAGGAAGCAAAAGAAACCCAGGGGAGTTGAAGGCTGTGACCATTTTATTTAGGATGCACAGTAAAACCTAACTTAAGGCATACAAGTTAGGTCTTTGGAGAGTTTCCTAGGAGGTTTGCAAACAAATGTGAAAGTCTATAAAATATGTGCTTTTGAAATAACTCTGTGAAATGATGGTTGGAGACTCCATGGGGGAATGCCGTCATACCTATCAAATACTAGTAATTTGGTTGAAAAGAGAATGCCTCCTTGTTTGCATTTTCTCTGTCCCCAAAAGATCTCCCTAGCCACTTTTTATATCTATACTCAGCTTGACTGCTGACAGAGTATTACATGGCTTTCCTTTGTTCTGAAAGGGCATCCTTTAGTTTCACACTAGTCTCAAGTTCACACAGCCAGGCAATCCCACACACCTTTCCATCTGGTAAGGTTTTCCTGTGTCTGTTGCTTCTCTCAAAGTCATTTTAATTATGAAAGAATCACCCTCTACCATTAGTGGCCAATCCTTTTTCTTCTCCCCTGTAACGCTGAAGATGTGAATGGAATCCTCTAGTGACAGTGTCTGGGAAGAAGATATTCATGGGCAACTACATGATTAGAATAGATAAATTCAATTAGCCTTTCTTGGGAAGGCTCAGTTTACTTTATCACTCAATATTTCAAAGAGTTCTAAAGAAATTCTAATTACTATATAAGAAATAAGTCAAATTCCTTTTCTCTCACTGTGAAGGGCTTTTATTACCCACTGCTGTAAAACATATATCTTTTTTTTTTTCTGTTGCTACCCTAGCAGAGTAGCCTGCATACCAATAGGATCACTAAAATGCCACGAAGCAGAACATATTTATCTGTTAAATTCTATGTACAGTAACCTAACAAATTCCAAAGACAGAAAGATTGCCCTCTGCACAGTAATACTTGTGTAGATGTCTTCTTTATGCTAACAATGACAGGGCTTCATACCTTGTACTGTACTCAAAAATCAGAGTGCATTTTTTTTTAAACAGAAGACTCTGCATCAAAAAGAAAAAGAACTGCACATTTTTGGCACTGAGATATTTTATGTGGATAATAAATTTTTTCCCTTGAACTCCACTAACTACAAGGATCTACCTAGAAGATGAAATCTAAGATTTATGTCATCAGAACTATTCAGTATACCAGAGGATCTTTTTCTGTTCTTTTCAGGACTGTCAACTTTGTTTACTGTTTATGTTCAATTCTATACTATACAAGAGATTGAATAGTCTTGTCATAGCCACATGTCAAACCTTGTCAGAAAAATAAGGTAATAAATGTAAAATGATACTAATAAGGAGTGCTTTCAAAGACATATTAGGTTTATTGAAATCTAAATTGTAACTGGAATATAATTATATTTGTACTAATCAAAAAGAGATTTTTGCATAGACATTTAGTATGTTTTAAAATTGAAATGACTGAAAAATGATTAAAAAATCATTACAAGTAACTTCAAGGAAACACATATGAAGTAATGTAAGCCCAGGAATTGCCTTCATAAATCAACATGTATATCGTCAAATCTTGTTAGCCTCTTACATGCATTTTTAATCCAAAGGTAAGCAGTTGGCTATTGAAATCGGTCTTAAAAAATGATCTCAAAAGGTGTTATACAAACATAAGATTTTTTTTAGCCTTGTTACATTAAACTTTTTTATAAAGCAATTTCAATCTCAAAACAATAAATAATAGCATATATAATGACAGTAACTGAATCCTAACTTCCACATAGCCTAGTAACAATCTATGAATTGTGAAGAATAAATCTATCTGACAAGCTTGTTAGCAATAAGGCCTTCAGCTTCTTGCTTTGCAGCAGAATGAAGTAAAATCTATCCTTTTCTTGCTGTTGTTAAAAACATTTCAACAGTTAGTTCTTTTTCACAGAAAATGCTGCAGGAAGGTTCCAGGTTAAAAAAAAAAAAAAAAGCACGGTTGAATTGTACACTTGCCTATTACTGGCCAGGATACATGATAAGTTAAAACATACTAAGATTATTTCTTTTAAGAAGGAAAACTTGATAGAGGTTTGTATTTCTATATTAGAGAGTGGACACTATCATTTTTCTGGCGTTGTAAAACTGAAACTGGCTGCAGGGAAAATAAACATTACAATTCCCCGGCACTTAAACAATTGTACCTATACGGTTAAGTAACAAAAGCGTGAGGCACCTGGAATCACAGCATTTGTGCCTAATGCCAGCAACAATATAAAGCATTCAAGTGACATTTGATAATGAGCAGACAGTGGAGGCATCACACACGTCTTTAGAAGAATCAGACTTCCTACCTTGAAAAGACAGATGGAGGTAAGTTCCTTTACAAAAAAAAGTTGTAAGTAAAGCCAGGCAGCAGTTGCAGTAAATTGAGTCCTTTCAGTCACTGTATACATACAGCAATTCTGCAATAAGGGGAAAAATATAATGGGAGGAGCGGCTGTGAACGAGTGACCTCCTCAAGCTGAGTCCTCTCTGTGAACCAGGCATTGAAAGCCACTGCTCCTGATTTGCATGGATTATCTCCACTTGAACAGATACAGAGCAGATACATTTAAATTGAGCTGGCACAATGGCAAAGATATGGAAGAGTGAATGAATGAGGGGCAGCGCAAGAGAGGGAGAGAGAAAGAGAAACAGACACGCGATCGGAAAGCGTGCATGAGCTGGCGCCGGCAGAACTGCGTCTCCGAAGAGCTACAGCTCCCTCTTCATGTCACAGCTGTAAGATAAAAAAGGCTGTCATTAAGAACTGGTTAATCATAGGGAAAAATTTACTCAGATCAGCGGATGCTCCACCTGATCCGATTTTTATGAACATTTTATGACTGTTTTATCATCAGGATTTTAGACACTGAAAATCTTTTGATTAGTAGACAGGTAAACAAATTTGGATAAAACGCTGAGTTTTGAATGAGATCAGAGCTTTGACCCGACTGGAATATGTGTCAGTAAAGAAACCTAGATTTGGCTGTTAAACAGAATATTTATTTTGAAAGAAAATTAATACCTGTTAACTTTTAAAGAGCTAGTGGTATATACTGCAATATAAAAAGAAAATGGTATGTAAATATTTATTAATGATTAATTATTTGAAAGGATCCAAATGTACAACTAAGAAAAGAGGATTTTTTAAAATTTAAGTTGCTAATTGTTTCTTTTTTTTCCCTTCATATTGTCTCTTGCTGGCATTTCAGAACAGAAGAAATCCGTTTTTCTATACAATACAGATGTACCTTAAAGTATACAATTGTTTGATTTCCCATTTAGCATCTTCAGAGCTTTATACATTCATATTCTCATTTTGGAACGAGAAAGAGGAGAAGGGAGCATATGATTGTAATTCTTGCCACTGGTCACTCAATAAGTCCGTGGCCTATCTCAGAAGAAAAGAATAACCCTCATTTAGCAAGTTAACATGAAGTCTGCCTCCTCTTTGTGTAAAGGTGTCTGTGGATACCCAAACAGCGAGGGAATTAGGTCAAATTCAAAGGAAAAATCAGTCAAACCAACTGGTTGACTGAATTGATCATAGCCTTGGGGAAGCCAGTATTAACTTGGCATAAACCAAATGACATCAGTTAAATGTGTTTCAACAAATGACACTAAAACTCTCAGCAAAACCATGTGCGTGATATTTGCAAAAAGTAGTAAGGAGACCAGTTAGATTTTTGCTGCCGCTGGGAACCCACATCTTTCCTGTCAGGAAAGATAAAGAATTTAAACACAGGATACTTACAGGAACTTTGATTTGATGGACAGATACTTTAAAAGAAATCTCCAGGAATATGCCAACATATATTTCCATGCGATTTAGTGAAGATCTGGAATTTCTGAAGTCTGCAGACTTAGTGACTATAACTGTGTTTAGGAAACAATTGCTTGAAAGTAAAAGGGTGAAGACAGTAGTTATTTTATGATTCTGACATCCAATAGTCTGATCACTCTCTGAGTGGATGGATGAGTTCTCAGGTTTCTGATATCAGTTTGGAAATAGCTTGTACACAGGTCAGATTTGGAATGTTACTGAGGTCTTACTGGTACTTTTCAGGTTGTAAACTCTTTGGAGTCAGGGACCATGTAATATCCTTTAAACTGTTTCCTCAAACATTTTGTAAGTGTTCTTTACATATTTTAGATGTTTCCTAAATGTTTGTAGAAAAGATATTGGAAATAATGGCAAAGCACTTATATTCTCTCTACCAGTTGTTTCATGTAAAAATTAGATTCAGAAATTATAATCTCTTCTGTACCCACATGAAATAAAAGGAATGAAATATAATTTAAATGTCTTGTATATAGGATCGTAATAACAATAGCAGCAGTGCTGGATTGTATATTGACATGTAAGCTTAATTAGGTACCTTCTTCATTATACTAGGGGGTACCTTCCAGAGATAAAAAGATATGTTTAGGATTTGAGTAACAATTTTCTGAGCACCAGTGCTGACTCGGACAATTACCAGCTTTGTGACCATGGGCAAATTACTTGTTTGTAAAATGGGGATAATAAAATAACCTTTATTATATTGTTGGTGTAAGGAATAAAGGAAAGGGCTTAGCATAGCACCTTGGTAAACACTTAATCTGTGTAACCTCTTGCTACAATTATTATAAATCTGTTTCCATTGAACTTGATTGCCTCTCTTTGAACTGGAAAGTGTTATTACAGTGTCTATTGGATGTAGAAAAAGGTGGACTTCTTTGTCTGTTCTTGGATTTTTCTGACTATTGTATGAGGAGGGCTTCTTCCTGGTCCCTGACAGCCAGAAGGGCTGGTGCCTCTACCTATTTATAAAAGACAGAAATAGAAATACTATTCTCAGGAGGGTTAGACAGTGTTGTAGCAGCCGATCCACCTGATGTACGGGAATAGGAAATGGCTTGTGTGGTATGACGTGAAGGGCACCCAGAAGCTCCTGGTCCAGAAATATCTTCCCATCTGTCCCTTCTTATTTCCTGAAATGCCACCATTAGGGGTTCATTTCTATGTTTTACTGGCTTCCCATTCTCTTTTTCAATGCACATACTACTGGCAGTATTAACACATCAACAAGTTTACACTTAGAGTAACACATGGATTCATAGTTGTTTTAATTATTCTATTAGAGACGCTTGCTTCTAGTAACTTGCTGAAGATCAGCAATGCCAAGGAAAAGCCAGATTTCAATGAAGATGCATAAAAGCCTATTTGGTATATAGGAGTGTGTGGGGATGAAATCCTAACGAGGATGGTGCTCTACCTGTGCTCGTGTGCACTTGGATGTGCCAGTATGTGAGAGACTGCAACAGGCACTCAGAGAGTAACGTGGAGGTGCTGGCCCCTGGTGCACTGGGATGAGGAACAAGGACTCATTTATTGGTTCAACAAAGTGGATTGAGTTTTGTTAGCAAAAACCTGGACTACATATATGAAAATAGACGGGGACTTCCCCGGTGGCACAGTGAATAAGACTCCGCGCCCCAATGCAGAGGGCCTGGGTTTGATCCTTTGTCAGGGAACTAGATCCCACATGCATGCTGCAACTAAGAGTTCGCATGCCACAACAAAGGAGCCTACCTGCTGCAACTAAGACCCAGTGCAACCAAATAAATATATATTAAAAAAAAAGAAAACAGATGATGCTTGATCTCATTTCTAGGGGAGATGATGGAAACAGGTATGTGAACAGGTCGATCCTAATATTAGATATCTGTACAAAGGAAAAGAACACAGAGGAAAAGCACAGTTGGAGTAATTAAGAAAGCCTTTATGAACTGGACAATGCTTGATATGACCCATGAAGGCACAGTGGGAGCTGTTCAGACAAGTAAGAGGTGCAAGAGGAGAGGTTACAGGTGTGTTCCAGGCTGAGTAAACATGGTACAGAGGCAGGGAGGCTTGAGAGAGACAACCAGCTGGGACAACCTGCTCAGAGAACAGAGTGGAAGGATGAGGGGAAACGTGAGGGAAGAGCTGAGGACCAGGTCACAGAAAGGAGGCACAGACACAAGCACTACAGAGCCTTTGTACCTCTGGGCCTTAGTCTTGGACTTTCGTCCTTCCTCTTACTCTGTACACCTGGTACATGTGTTCACCTGGGTTCCCCAGCCCTGCAAACACACACATAAGCAAATATTTAAATGACGAGGAGAGCTGTCCTCAGTGAGAAAAGGGGGATGTATTGCCAATTAGATTAGAGATTTAAGTCTTTGGGGAGTTGAAATATCCCCAAATTGTTTGTGAGAATCTGCCACCCCATTCCCTAACCTAAAGTGCTGTATGGCATACTGATATATGAATTAAACTTAATTGTGTTTGGAGACTTTGTGATGAAGCAAATCAGGGTAGAAATCACTGCTGGAGCCCTGGAACTCATTTAGCATATAAAAAATACAGCACTTTGAAATCCTTAGTGAGACAGATTACCAGCATTAATGCCATTAATACTAATGATGGTTAATAATTGGAAAATCATATTTATAAAAGCAATAACGATAACAGAGTCAAACCAGATAGCAAACCTCCCAACTCTAATAAAAAATGCTGTATTATAAGTTTCCCATTTTCTTCTGTTGCTTGAATCTTGGCTATTTTGACATATTTATCCAGAAAATATTGAAGTTTCTATACTTAACCCAGGAATGACAAATTGCTTCTTGTAAATATTACACTTACAGTAAAATTCACTGTAAGGTAAATGGTTACATAGATATTGGACCCAGTAGTGGGAAATATATTTGAATTCTAATAAGGACTGGTTCAAGTCTAAAAACAGTTAATAACTGTCAATTTCCCATAAACACAATGACAAGAAAAACCTCCAAAAAGGGCACCCAAACAACAAATGATTATGAAATTATGCTGATTAACAGAATGACTGAATACAATAGGATTCTTTTAAATTATCTTTTGATTGTAGCACCCTCCCCGATCCCCATGGAGGTGGAAAGAGTGCAGTTTAGTTCAACATTCAGCTCTTCCCCGAATATTTTAAAACTACTTAAACTTCTGTGGCAGTCAAGGAGGTGTGTCACGTAGATGTCTCTTCAAGAAAAACCTTGTGGTTCTGTAGCAAGGAGTGAAGTTAGCTGTCAGCCTCCCGCTATTAGCACATTTCATCGTTCACCTCCTTGGGCAGCCCTTAGACCATTAATAAGCATAATGGGGCTCTTAAGACTTTTCCACTTCTGCCCAGTGCAGGACTCCTTTGAGGCTTTCCCTGTCCAACCCAGCCTCCTCCATCCTTCGACTTTCATAGGCTTAGGTCCCTGATAAAACTCATAGATAAAACTTAGCAGACACAAGTTTCTAACAGTCAACAATACTTGATTTGGAACCAACTTCTCTTTCTCCTTCAGTTTCCAAAAAACTGAACTCTTATTCTTCCTATATTCATAGCTCTTCACTATGTTTCTACTTTCCAGATATGCTTATTCTTGGAACAGTAAAACATTCTTCAGAGACCTAACTTTCTCCAGGAGTTGCTCTCACTGAATTGCTTCTCAGATTACTACTTTGTTTCCACACCTCTAGTGTACTGAAAACATAGGCACACTACCAAACACAGAACTGAGTAGTCCAATAGACTTATTACACTAACTGCAACAGACAGACAAGCAGCACAAACATGTTGATGTACTTAGATCAATAAGGCTCTGGAAGACATTCAGGTTCAGTGTCGAAGGAGGTTCACATTAAAGAGAGTCTGAAGGATGTAAGAGACTTGAAAAGGAGCTTGCTGATAGGTAGTGTAAATTCTTTGTGATATATGGAGTAACAGAGAAAAATGAATGGGGCTTTAGGAATGAAGTCATTAGTAAAAATGATTGGGCACTGGGATTTTAAATTCAATTCTTACCTCTATCTCCAAGGTACTTATATGTTTTCACTGCAAAAAGGATAACAGCTTGCTGTTGTTTCCATTTATAAAACACTGGGAGTCTCCCAGACAATGGCATTGTTTAACAGTAGAAGCATATTGCCGTTAATGAATCCTTTGCATTTTAGATTCTAAAATGAAAATCAGTAAGGAAGAAAGGAATCTTTTTGAAAAGCTCTGATTTCTGTAAGGCATTCCTAAATAAACTCATGTGACCTATGCAAAGAAGAAACTTACCTGAACTCTGAACCTTAAAGAAAAATGGGTCAACATAATACCTGGTATAACTAAAGAAGTAAGTGTATTGTTAACTTGTACATACAAAAATAACTATTCCAAAAAATAACCTTAAAATAATTCATTGTTCTAGTTTTATACAAAGCCAATTATATAAAAATTGGCTATATATAGGAAATTAAACCTCTTAAAAAGTTATTTCAAGCATTTATAATGTTTAATTTTGGAAGTAATGCTTATCTTGACCATTTACTGTATATGGCCACATTAATTCAGATCTTTAATTTGAAACAATAATTTACTGCACCTGCAAACACAGGTTATAGATAACTGTGTGTATAAAGATTCTGATGCAGACTCAAGAGAGTGGAAGTAGACTAAGTGATCATGACATTTATAGAGAGTTGCATTATAGTTTGTCTACAAATTGACTCTCTCCTTCATTCATTCATACCTTCATTTCTTTAAAAGTATGTATTCAAAGTCTACTTTGGGATTAATAGTGAAGAAAGAGAGAGTTGTTTCCCTGCTTGTGGGGTAGCTAACAAGGAAGAGAAACACCCAAGTAGTCAATTATATTAAGTGATGCAACAGATTGCAAAAATTGCCACAATACTAAGTTCTCCAGTAGATGAATGGAGTCTATTTCCTCATCCCTTGATTCTGGACTGGTTTTATGACTTGTTTTGACAAATAGAATTTAATGGAAGTGAATCTGTGCCCGTTCTGAACCTAGACTTAAGGAGACCTTGCAGCTTCTGCTCTCATACTCTTGGAACCCCTTGACTGCTATGTAAACAAGCTTAGGCCAGCCTGTGGAGATGAGAGACCCCATCGGAGAGACCCCAGTCATCTAATGCATTTTACCTGATGTCATTATGAACCAACCAGCCACTACTGACTCACTAGATAATTGCAGATGCATGAGCAAGCCCAGCCAAGATATACAGTCCGTAGTCCAGAACAGTCAAGCTAAGCCAATTGTCATTCTGCAAAACCATGAGCTAACTACATCTTTTTAGATGTTTCATATCACTAACTTTTGAGATGGTTTGCAAAAGCAAACTAAGACAAATGACAAAAAAATAAAACTATCATAGAGATAAACTTAGGGTACAGAGCATAGAGACATGTTAATCCAGTCTATTGAAGTTGAGGAAGACTTCTGGAAGGAAGTGATGTCCTACCTGAGACCTGATGGAAGAGGAGTAACAACTAGCTAATGACCTTGATCCCAGCAGTATAGAAGCTTTAGAGGAAAGAAGACATTCCTACCATATATATCAATAATATCTCACAGATATCAGGCCCCAAACCTTGGATTCATCCTTGACTCTACTCTTTCTTTTATACCTCACATAAAATCTTCTGTAAATTTTGTCATCTTTAAAGTATCTCTAGAATCTAACACTTCTCACCACCTCCATTTTTAATGTTTAGGTACAGACTGCATACTCAATTGAATTATTACTCTGTGTCCTATTGTCTCTTAGATTCTGCTGTACAGTCTTTCTGTTTTTCTTATGGACTATTTTCACCACAGGAATAGAATGAACCTGTGAAAATATAAGTCAGATCTTGCCACTCTACTCAAATCTCTATGTAATAGACTGAATAATAGCCACCACAAAAAAATAGGTATACATGTTAACCTCCTAAAACTGTGAAAGTGACTTTATTTAAAAAAAAAAAGTCTTTGTAGATATAATTAAGTTAAGGACTGCAAGGTGAGACCACTCTAGATTATGGGGATGGGCTGTAAATGCAATAACAGGTGTCCGTATAAGAGATAGAGGAGGAGAAGACAGAGTGACAACAGAGGAGAAGGCCATGTGAACATGGAGACTAGAGTGATGTTGTCCAAAGCCAAGGAATGCCTAGAGCCACCCAAAGCAGGAAGAGGCAAGGAAAAATCTCCCTTAGAATCTTTGGAGGCAGCACAGCACTGCCCACATGTTTATTTTGGATTTTTGACCTCCAGAACTAAGGGAGAATAAATATCTGTTGTTTTAAGCCACTTAGTTTGTGGTAATTTGTTAAGACAGTCCTAGGAAGTAGTACACCTCCAATGCCTTCTTATCTCATTCAGAATAAAGCTTAACTGCAAAAGCCCTCACATGGACTTCAAGGTCCTACCTGGACTTCCCCCTACTCCTGACCCTTCTGACATCATATTCTACACCTGCTCCCTTACTCTCTCCCCTTGAACCTCTGAGGTTTTCTCATTGTTCCTCCAACACAAAAGACATGCACCCTCTTTAGGGCATTTGCATTTACCATTCCCTCTGCCTAGTGTGCCCTTCCCCTAAACATCCTACCTATGTGACTCTTTCACAATTTTTTCAAAATGTCTTTCAAGTAGTGTAGTGAAGACTTCTCTGATCACTATTAAAATTTCATACACTGCCCAACATCCCCCATCCCCAGCCCAGCCCTATTCTCCTTCTCTGACTTACTTCTGTCTATGGCACTTAACCATCCTCTGACCTAACAGACATTGTATTTTTTCATTTATTTGTTAACTGTCTTCCCAACCAGAATGCAAACTTCATGACAGAGAGAGTTTCTACTTTTCCTTGTTTTTTTATACCCAGCATTTAGGAGAGATTCCCAGTAAATAATTGTTCAGTTTAATAAATGGTATGTTTATGATCTAAGGAAAGTATTTATATGGGGAGTCTAGGAACTCCCAACTTCTGCTACTTCTAAGTAATGTTTCCAAATCTCTCCAGAATTCCCATTAGCTGTTGAATAGAATTCATGCTGCTAATTCTCTGGAGTAGAAGAGCAAAGATCCTCTAATTTAGTAGGACAATGACACTATTCTGTTATGGCAAGAAGATCATATTCAATTTGTACTTTGAAGCCCCTTGGTTCTCACTTGTCACTTTACATTTGACTTCATACTAGGCTCTAGAACTCTGAGTGAAATAGTAATGAGGGAATAGCAGCAGTGCTAGCAACAGGTAATGCAAGTTGAAATTTAGGGATTTAAAAAAGGTTTGAAGGCAACAGGATCAAAAGGTGTATACACATGTAAAGTGGTCTTGGGATGAGGGACAGAGAATATATGTCCTTTGCTGATTTTCTTTGATGGAATTTCAAAGAATCTAGGGTATATTTTTACAGATGGATAGCTTCTAAGCATCAATTACATATATACTTGGTCATATAAACACATACAGAATTTGCACTAATCTTGCCAGTCCATGCTTTCTACATAGGGGACTATGAACTTAAGTCCAATATATATATAAATGTATCAAGCAATAAAATAAAGTAATACAGTGTCACATCTTTTGCACCATCCTTAGTCATCAGAGAGGGAAAAATGGATAAAACAGAAAGCTCCAGAATTTCCTGTTACCATATCTATGTTATCTGACTTTAGTAATTTTGCTTTCTTTGTGTTAACTCCAGATATGTTTGCCTAGCAACAAAAAGTGGGACAATACTTCTATCCTTTGAAAAGCAGTGGGAGAGCTGAAACGAAAATATAAGCAATCAGCAAGAACATAAATGAGAGGCAGTATTCCAGAGGTGGAATTAGTTGAACTAAACCAATGTCTAACATAGTCAAGGAGTTAACAATGTTGCAGTATGTTAATCAGGGTTGGAGTTTGGGTTTAATTCAGATAAAAATCCTCAACTTCTTATTCCTAGCATACCAGGACTGCCTAAACATCTTGGTCTGCAAAATTAGGCTGGGAATAGTGCCCAAACAGGATTTCTGAAAAAATTTTGGGGACTTTCTTCTTTGACTAAGCCCTGAAATTCTGCAAGGATTGCAAGAACAGTCTTTTTTTTTTTTTTTCTTTCTTTTTTTTAATGTTTTGGCTAGAAGCTGGGAGTGAAATAACACGAGAAATGTTTATGTGTACTTGCAAAGTTACCTACACTGCTTCCTATATTAAAACAAGATTTGAATGGATTTTTAGCATTTTGTTCAAGAAACAAACAATACAGAAGCAGACTTAACCATCTGCTTCATTTTGATGATAGAAGATAATAAATGGATAAGCATTTAAATGAAAATTCCAATACATCTAGAAATTGGTCATATATGGCAATATAAGAAATTCAGTGGTCAATAGGAGTAAAAAAATGCATTTTAGCGTTAAAAAAAATTCTGAAAAATTGCTTTCTTATTGCTTTGCACTAGCTGGATTTTATGTTATCTCTTCTATTCTTTTTTGTACCTACTAGAAAGCTGTCAGGGACGGAATTTTTGTGTATCTAAATGAAATAATTTAGAAATATATGCAAATTAGTTATATAAGCTCAATGAAAAGTGATGAAACAAGAGAAAAGTATATTTTATTTATTCAGGAACAATTTATTGAGCACTTTGATGCTGAGGGTACAGTAGACAAAACAGACCACGGAAGTTACACTGTAATGGTCAAATGGGGGAGGCAAATGTTAAATAAGTAAACAAAGGCCACCTTTCTGTATCTCTCTCTCTCTCTCTCTCTCTCTCTCTCTCTCTCTCTCTCTCTCCCTCTATCTCAATTTATTACCATTATCTATCTAATTGTGGGCCACATTATGTTTTATGAAGGATACAAATTAGATAAATATAATGAGTGGAGGACCAGAAAATATTATAGAGAAACGTCAAGGGAGATTTCAGATTTATGAAGAAAATAGAACAGTATGAAAAAGTTACCATATGAGGGATGGGGAAAAACATTGCAGGGAGAGAAAGCATCATGTACGATGCTTTTGCATAGGAAAAATATTTGGCGCATTTAGGAACAAAAGGAAAGCCGGGACTAGAACTTACGAGGTATAAATGGAGAGGTAAGAAAGCCAGAGCATTTGGGGACTCCAAGCAATGATAAGCATTCTGACTTTCTCCTAAGTATAATATGGAGACCTTGGAGGAGTTTGCATGTTGTCTCAGCATGGGGAAGAGGTAAGGTGGAGTGACTTCATCTAGTTTCCATATTGAGATCACTCCTGTCTGCTGTGGAGGTTGGCCTGGAGCAAGATCAAGAACAAGTGGGGAAACTAAGGAGGAGATCATTGATATAGTAGAGATGTAGCCTAAGGGTGGCTTGGACTAAGATGGTAGTAATGGAAGTAAATAGGAATGGACGGATCTAAAATACAACCTGGATGTAGAAAAATAAAAGGACTTGGTGATGGGGATGAGAAAAAAGAAAGACTGGAGAAAGATTTCTAAGTTTCTGGCTTTAGTGGTAGGTAGAAGGTCATGCCACTCACTGTCAGAGATGGCAAAGTTTAGGGGAAGAACTAGATTGGAAGAAAATGAAGAATTTGAACATGCTATGTTTGTGAGCCCATGATACCTCCAAGTGGAGATGATGGAAAGAGCATAGGCTGTTGGATATGTGTATAATGTGCTCAGAAAAGAGGCCTGGTCTAGGGATTTAAATGAGGAAATGTTAAAATCAGGTATCTCCTCTGCTTAAACCCCCTCATTGGATTCTCATTGCTACAACATGCTATAGTTCGATGTCTTTAAGATGTTGTTAAAGCCCATCTACTACCTTACCTTTACAACATTACAGGCTTTGTGATACATGAGATTATTGTTTCCTGGATAGTAGTATGAGTTAAAATGTAAAGTGACAAGTGAAAAGTTAGGGGCTCAATTCAGCAAGATGGTTTCCACTTTGTATTCACACTTTATTTTTACCTTAATAATAACACAGTAGATGAATCATCATTTATCTATCTATGGTGCTGTTTACTCTAGTAGAACATGCATTCATCAAGGACAAAATAATTCTTATTAATCTTGTTACACCCAAGGCCTAATATCCAGGGCCCAGAGTGTTTGACAGATACTATATGCTTAATAAGTCTAACTGCTAATGAATATTAAACAGAACGAATAAGAATTAAATTTGCTTGGGGAATTTTATAGACTCTATGAGCTCAATTCTGGAGTATTGTTGAGCCAGTGCTGACAATTCCATAAGAGGGTGAACTAAATGCCAAAATATGACAAATCTGATCTTCTGTGCAATGTTAAATTGGAGTATCTAGTATGTTCTTTGCTTGGTTATGAGTGTTCTGAACTCCCCTGCCATGCTTGATACCCAAGGAGGAAGCTGAAAGGAGGGGATGTTGTAAGGAAAAGAAACCTGAGGTCCTTTTTCTCTCGCATAACTTGACACTTATGCATGCCATTACCAGAACAAGTGGGTACCATCTTCTCTCCACTTCTACACATATTTGGGTTGCTCCTTGAAGAATTTTTTCCCTCTTCAGTTCTGCCTTGGAAGTGAATTTTCAACTGATTTTATTTCTATAACAGTACATTTGGAGTCAGGGAGTACATTTTATCTTGTGCTGTGATTGGCCTCCTCATTCCCTAGGGATGGCCTTGTCTAGGCACAAGTTCCAGTTCCAGTTCTGCCTGGTTCTTCTTCAAGAGAACTTTCAGTGATCTCTAGAACCAACCTGGTCTCCAGGTGGCAACCAGACCAAGACTTCTGGAGGATCTAGTTTCCTAGGCCTCAACTAGTCTGATTGCTATAGCAAGTCCCAGAAGACTCAGAAGTTTTAGAACTGCTTTATAATTGAGAATGTGAACATGGTTATATCTGGGGAAAACAGGTGCATTGAAATAAAAAATGAAACATGAGAGTAGCAGCTTGAGCTTAAGTCTTAAGAGTGGTTTCCCATTGTGTAGTAAAAAGCAGAAATTCTAAGAGCCTGGAATGAGGGTCACAAATTCAAGTGCTGTCATGGGCCAAGAAAGTAAAGTGAATGAGTGAAGCAGGCCTGGTATTAGACAATAGAGCAAGTATAGTAAACCCCAGTCAGCTGGACAGCACATGCTCTGCCTGACCCTACAACACACACAGTAATTAAAAAAGCAAAACATGAGAGAGTGAGCCTTTAGGAATGTACATTAGATCATGTTACTCCTTTGCTTAGGCCCTCCAATAGCTTTCCCTCTCTCCCAGAGTAGAATGCAAAGTTCTTTCATTGCCTGCTGAGGCCCTTCTTGACCTGGTACCTCCCTGACCATACCTCTTACCACCCTCTTCTGTTTCTAGCCATCCCAGCCCCTAGGCGCCCTCATGGTCCTTGAACACAACTAGCATGTCCAAGTCTCAGGCCTTTGTACGTGTTGCATCCTGTGTTTGAAATGATCTTCCCTCTAACTGAACAGGCACTCCATCAGTTTGGCAGGTCTCTACTCAAATGACACCTTGTTACAGATGCCGTCTCTGATAGCATGACAGCATTCTGCCTCCATCACTCCCTAACCCTCTTACTCTGTCTTATCTTTATAATATTTTTCACAAGAACATATTTTAATATTTCTGAAAACATTTAAAGTGAATATGCAGTATTACTTCAGTAGATTTTGTGTGTTTATTTATTATTATTATTAGTTTTTAACCAGTGTATCTTAGTTTAATACTGCTTAGACATTTCAATGTATGTGTATAGTGAAGGAACTGAACTTTGTAGGGTTTTAAGTAGCACACAATTTTATTCTTTTTCTTAATTTCTCTTTCAGCATACTCTGTCAATTGTTTTCCCTGACACAATATAAACTTGTGAGCTCTTCTCCTTACATTCCAGGTCACTTTCTTTAAATAACACAAAATCTTGTTCCAGATTATAAAAGCTAGTTCAGTCTCATTCTCTGCTCTCATTTAAAAATGCGGAAGCACCAGTTTGGGCCTGACTCAGCTGAGTGAACTGCAATGAGGAAGAGGGTCGTGGCTGGCTTTCTCAGTCTTTTCCTGTCTTACCATTTCATATCTCTCCTGCTCTTCCCCAAGTCAGAGTGAGGTAAGAAGTGATAGAGGTAATATTTGAAGGTGCCACTGCAAACTGGAGCAGGTACCTTCTGGGTGTGATAGATACCCAAATATTGACTATTTCATTTAGGGGGGAAGTTTCATGGATTCTTCAGAAACCCTCCTGCTGAAGGTCTCCTGCTGGACTATTCCTTAACTCTGACTGCATGCCTAAAATCACCCATCAGCTTTTGCTTTCAGTGACACAACTCCGCTTTCTCCTTAGATCCCTCTCAAACTGACTCAAGACCAGCTACCCTCTGTGGGTCTACTTGACCCAAAGGAAAATTCCTTTATTCTTGCCCTTCACCACCCCTCCCCTACCTTGTCTGGTGGAAGAGCAGCTGTCTCTCTCTGAAGGCACTGCTCCTCTCCCTGCTGTGCTTAGCCAACCTCTTTCTTTGGACTTCTCCCTGTGCCTACTCTCAAACTCCAGGAGATATATGTAAGGCATTTTGAATAGCTGTCAAGAAGTTCCTTCATTTGATCCCACCTACAACTATCTTCAAAGAAACCCTTTTTCTATCAATCTCCTGGCTTACTTTTATATACCCTCAAGGTATAGTTGCTAAACTAGTTTCACAACCTTTTAACATATCCTACATAGATGTTGTAGCATCTGTTGATCTTAGCCTTTGGAATCTAGGACAAAACTCTAAGAAAAAAGGGAATGCTATACTTAATATTCTACTACACATATATTCAACGTAAAATTTATATATTATATTTGCATCATATTAAAAAGGTAGGCTTTTTTTTGGTGTAGCAAAAGCCCTACAACTCAAAGAAATGCAAAATGGATCATTAATCCTTAAAAATATGCTATTAAATGAGTAGAATTATGTAAAATACAAAGGTATATATATTTAAATGATGTTTATATATTTTATTTATATATTATTAAATACAACATATAGATTTAATAGTTTTTTAACATGAAGAAAGATCAATGGCAGTATCTGCTAATATATTTGAAATTTCATTATAGTGGGGGGCATTATTTTAGGGAAATAATACAGTGGAATGAGTTTAAGGCAACTGAGACAAGATTAACTACAAATCGGCTCAACAATTTGTCTATACTGGCACAGAATTTGAGAACAATATCAAAAAGAATAAAGAAGTCTTTACATTTTTGCAATAAATAACCTTTGCTTCCATCACCCATCACCTTTAAAGATAAAGAGAAACAATTTTAGAAAGAATGATGGTGAAGCATTATGAAAGTAATGGAAAATGCTAGGGAACTATTTCTGTGTCTCCTTATACATCTTAAATTGCTGTTCTGGTGTCCTATATTTGCTTAAACAGTTAACTACTGCCAAACATAGTAGTAGTTGATTCTCTGGAAAAGAAAAACCTGATTGTACTGTGTGCTTGTGGAACATGGAACAAACAAATGCTGATGGACTCCCAGACAGTATGAAGGCCCTGCCCAGACTGAGCCACACGACTAGTGATGGAACCCTTGGAGAATGTTGCCTTTGAACAGTTAAAACTTGAATTTGCCCAACTTGGCAATGGAATTAAAATCCCTACCCTCAAATAAAGCATAGGATAATAAAGTCTAAAAAACTGAAATGCACAAATAATATAAGCTGTAAGATAATACTGAATCAGAATTCTTCAGAAATTTCAGACTATCTGAATTTTATTCAAGCTTTCTTCTTTTGCACCTTTATGCAGACTTTCAGAAGAGGAGGTTGGGCATTAATTCCCCAATTTCTCATCCTTAGAGTAACAGTTTATCTAGCTGCTGAGGAGTGGGAAAAGGGACAAGCTCTGCTATCCAATAATTGGGGTTTTGTTTAAGGGACTGAAATATTATAATGGGCTGAAGCCATCAGTGACCTGTTCATTTGGAACAGATTTAAAATCTCACAATATGAAAATGATTCTAGAGGGAAGAAAAAGCACATGTATATTCACATATTATGTAGATTATTAATAATAAGTAAATAAACCTTTTCCTATTGATCTTCAGTGTTCCTTGTAAATTGAAAAGTTGGAAATTACTGAAAAAACTGGAAATTTCGCATTTACTTAGTTACTAAATAGTTAAATATCCTCTATTCAGAAAAACAAGTTTCTGAAATCAAAGTGAATTATCAAGCATTGAAATTAATATCTGAAGAAATGAAGACAAATATTACCTTTACTATAGTTCTCTCAATAGTTCTAACCTAAGTATTGTGTACTGTAAACCCATCTAGAGACACAGTGGGTGTTCATGAGAACCCAAAGACAGAGATCAATGAACCTTTAGACTTATGGGAATGGCAGCTCAGAGGCTGTAAGGAGAGAAGACCACTACCTCAGGACTACATAGTAAGGTCATTTCTGCTTTTATCTGCTTTATCTTTCTCTCTCTCTCTTTCTGTACCTCCCCACTCCCCATAGATTTCCAGAAGAGTCCAACAGAATAAAATTTTGGTCTGTCTTCATTTTACACATATGTGATAGGGGGAATTTAATTAGTCTCTCCAAATTTCAGACTTTCCATCATCATATGGGATAATAATACCATCTACCAACAGGTTGAATAGTGATCTGAGGTTTAAAATAGATAGTGGATGATGAACATTTAGCAGAGGTTCTGATGTAGAATAAATATTTAACATTTGTTAGCCATTACTACTTTTCCTTTTCCACCACTGACTTTGGCTATAACAGTTTATCCAGCCTTAGAGATTATATAACTTTTAAGCTTAATTCTCCACATCTAACCAATTCAGTGTCTTAGATGCTCAATTACAAATTCCCAAAAGAGGAAATTGATTGACTTAGGCCAGAAAGTTACTACCGTACTTACGAACTGTCTGCCTGTCCATTGGTGCCCACCCATGGTTGAATCAGCTATGCCTGAGGGATAAAAAGAGAAAATATGGGGCTTCCCTGGTGGCGCAGTGGTTGAGAGTCCACCTGCCAATGCAGGAGACACGGGGTCGTGCCCCAGTCTGGGAAGATCTCACATGCCGCGGAGCGGCTGGGCCCGTGAGCCATGGCCGCTGAGCCTGCGCATCCGGAGCCTGTGCTCTGCAACGGGAGAGGCCACAACAGTGAGAGAGGCCCGCGTACTGCACAAAAAAAAAAAAAAAAAAAAAAAAAAAAAAAAAAAAAAATATGGAATCTAGCGGTTTACTGTTCATATAGCAGGAGTTGTTGGTAAGGCCATTTACTTTAGGATACATGTGCAGGTTGAGGCAGTAATGGTAAAAGTCTCTAGCAAACTATGGTTCCCCATTTTACTGATATACTATAGATGTACTCTCAGTTTTGCCATATCATGTAGTTTAGGTCTCCAAATCTAGTTTAACGATTTTCAGAATTTTCATATTTCCACTATTGGCTAACTGTATTGGATGATTTCCATCTCTTCCCTTCCCTCTGATGACATGTATATAAACAGAGAAATAACTTGTCACTGTGACCAAATTGGTCAGTATTGTTTGTCACAGCAGGTCCTCACAATCAATCCAGAAGTGCCACAGTCCTGCTGCAATCAGGATTGATTATTATGAAAGCCAGCTGTGGCTCATCTATCTCATTGCAGATGGCCACAGCCTTTGATTCCATTGAGAAAAGTAATTTGTCACCGAAACCTCAAATGCCGCCTTCACAGTATTTTACTTTCAAAGACATAGGGAGGATAAATGACCATATGGAACTAAATGTGGATTTGTCAAACCTGTTACTGAGAGTCTTTTCTGTGTTGCAAGTGGTGAAATGGTGGCTGTGAGTTCCCAGTTCTAAAGTTCCTTTGCATAAACAAATTTCAATGAACTCAACTGGACATAATTTGTGGTCCTTTGCCTTGTGCAGACCTGGCATGTCTGGTTTCAGCTTTAGAAATCCATGTAACTCCTTATGAAAAGACAAATGTATCACTCCAGCCATAATAATATAATCTAATAATATGTAGAACTTTTAACAAATGGTTTTATTGTTGTACTTATTGCTTCCCAGTTTTGATAAGCATTTAAGTTTCCATACAAAATTACTTTATTCATTTCAGTAATAAAGAAAGAAATAGATGAAATAGAAGTTTGATTTAAAAGTCTCTGTTTTGCTCCAGATAAGCTGGTAAAAAGACATTTGTTGAAGCTACTAAGGACCAGTTTTCAAAAGCTCCCTGCTAATTTGAACCCTATCAAAGGAACACACATATTTTTCAGTATAAATCAGGAAATATGAATAATTGAAGTGCTTTTATGCTCTAAATTTTCATTAACTATAACTTAAATACTCATCCCAGGCCTCAGTCTTGTTTCAGGTTTACTTTAGCAAAATAAATTAGAGAAATAATGGACCAAATAAAGTGTTTTATCAGGAAATCCTCTCAAACTGAGTAAAAAAAAAAGTTTAGGAAAGGCAATGGATTTCTTAGATTCTTCTAAATGTATTTTTAAAATTATTTTTAAGGGTATATTATTTTAGTCATTCAAAGAAATTATCTTCACTACCTAAATGAAATCAGATTGCTCTCTAGTGTAAGGAACTCCCAAAAGAATGAAAAGACATGTTTCCAGGGAAGAATTCAGGAAATCTTGCTTCATAAATTGCTGCTAAAACTTGAAAAATAAAATATAAAAGAAAATAAATGGCAGTAGATGTTTGTGAAACAAACCAAGTACATTTTCAGCATGTCATTTGATAATTTATAAAGCATATGTAAGTCACAAGTCATAATGCTAGGCAAAGTATATATGTTATGTTACTGTACTCATTCTACATTCTTATTTAAAAGAGCATATTATCAGCTTGGATTTTATGGATAAGCTGGAATGTAAGCCTTTAGGAAAGCTTAAGGAATTTATGTGGTTAGACACCCTTGGATTCTGAATACTTCTCTGACAATGTGCAGTCATCAGATACCTAGAGATTTGCTTTATTGTTTTGTCCTTCACCTACAAATAAAGAAGTGATGATGTTTGTCAGAAATTATAGCAGATGGAAGAGCAGCAAAGATCAATAGGTTAATATTTATAAACCACAATTCAAATGATACAATGTCTGCAGAGGCATAAAATAAACATTACGCTAATGATAGACTATTGATTATAAAAAAATTACCTTGCTCCACAGTAAAAACTTTTATTTGTTCTGTAGGTTGTATGTATGTTAGTCCCAGATAGATATTAAGTAACAGTAATAATTATTGTTTAATAACCCCAAGACTGATTTGAAGAGCAGAGGTTTCAATATACTTTCTACAGGGATTTTTCTTTTAATTACTGAAGTTATATACCTGAGACATGAAAAAATTAAAATCTTTCATAATGTTCTGTCAGATAAAGCAAAGCATATACTAAGATGGCATGATATACTCTTTTGTTTTAGTTTTTCATTTAGAAATCTTATAAATAAAAAATCACTTTGAAAATAATTTATATTTTATCTAATATTTTTAACTTTTTCAAATGATTTCTGTTTCCTATATTTATATTTTATTTACTGCTTATGATAACCAAATGAAACATGTGAATATATAGAAAGGTCAGAGAGAAATTACTATTCCCCATTCTAATTGATGATATTAACATTCTTCTAGTCATTCAGATCATTACCTTCATTTTAATCTCCATTTTTTCTTCTTGCTCACTACCTTGAACCGATTGTCAGTTCTATATATCCCTACATCAAAATATCTTGTGCCCTTCTGTTTCTTTATTCCCATAACAGCCTAGTTAGGTCTCATTTCTTTTCATCTGTATCATTGTCATAATCTTCAAATTGGCCTTCCCGTCACTGGCTCTGCCCTTCTTAATCCAGTCTTCACTTTAAAGATTCACTTTTCTATTATCTCTGCTCAGAACCTTCCATGGTTCCTTACTGCACCTACACTGATTAAAAATGTAGTAATATGATTTCCTTTTACAGTCCTAAATACTGGTTAAGTACACAAATTCTGGAATTGGATTGAACTGAGTTTTAATCCTACTTCTAACTCTTGCTCTTTGTATAACCTAGCAAATGTTACTTACGATCTTGGAGCTCATCATAGGGTTGGTGAGAGGTATAAATACCACAAATAATTGATTGATTAATTAGACAAATATTTATCAAATGTCCGTTTTGTGCCAGGCATTGTTCTAAGACTGGAAATAAAACAGTGAACAAGAGTTTCTAGGGAGATGGAAAATAAACAAATAGTAGACACATACAAACACAAAAATATTTTTAAAATAAGCTTTTTATTTTAGATTAGTTTTAGATTTATAGAAATATTATAAAGATAGTTCAGAGAACTTCCTCATACCCAGGTTTTTCTATTATTAATATCTTACATTAATGTAAAATTATTAACCAAGTTCATAGTTTATTAAGATTTGCTTAGTTTTTACCTAATGTCGCAAGAAGATCCCATCCAATATACCACATTACATGTCTCTTTAGGCAACTCTTGGCTGTGACATTTTTTCAGACATTCCTTATTTTTGATGACTTTGACAGTTATCTTTATGTTAGGTATAGAGAAGTATTATGAAGAGAAATATCCTAGATAAATGATTAAAGAATAAAGGGAGATATTATTTCAGATAGCATGGGCAGGCAAGTCATCTTTTTTTGTGGTACGCGGGCCTCTCACTGTTGTGGCCTCTCCCGTCATGGAGCGCAGGCTCCGGACGTGCAGGCTCAGCGGCCATGGCTCACGGGCCCAGCCGCTCTGAGGCATGTGGGATCCTCCCGGACCAGGGCACGAACCCGTGTCCCCTGCATCGGCAGGCAGACTCCCAACCACTGCACCACCAGGGAAACCCACAAGTCATCTTTTGAGGAGTGACAGTTGAACTGAAATTGCAATGTGTTAAATGTTCAAGTGACAGGACTATCTATGGAAAGAAATTTCTAGACACAGGAAATGCCATTGTAGACACCCTGAAGTGGGGCCTTGGTAGATTGTGTACATATATGTGTATCATATCCTGTCTTCAACAAAGGACTGAATGAAAGAAGAAAAAACATGAAGAAAATGGGCTGAGAGTAGAAGGAATCATTTTCAAGATTCCAAAATCACAACACTGGTTTTAGGATCTGTGCTACTGTCAAAGATATCCTGGAACAACCATCTGTTCCTTGCACAATTCCTTGACTGTAGTGGGTGCTCAATAAACGCTAGTTGAAATAGATTCCTAATTTTATAGATGAGGACACAGGCACTGGTTAAGTGGCATGCCCAAGCTCATGGTGCCACTTGGAAGAGCTTGAGCTAGAAAAGAGCAGTGCTGATGCTTGGCCTGTGCTCTGTACTCAGAGCCATGCTGTCAGGAAGGTAAAGGGTTCCCTGTAGTCACAAGTTTACTTAGAAGATTCCTTTAGCAGAAACTTACTTGGGACCCTGTGGACCTTAAGAATTTCTTCATAAGTAAGTGACATAAAAAATAAAGATTATATTTGGCTATGAGAAAACTAAGACTAGGTCTGAATATACAGTTTGACCTGGAGAAGTAAGCCAATTATTTTCCTAAATTTCAATACACAATGTAAAAAGGACACACTGTAAGTGTATTTGGTAATGACCTGACTTTACACCAACTGAGAATGTCCCCCAAATTTCTGGCCTAATCTCCATGAACATCAACCAGTCATTGAGTGAGTGCCTGTGCTTAGTACCCTTCTAATACTAGGTGCTTCCTTCTAAAGCACTTTTAGTACTTAAATCAATTATTTAGATTATGATGGCGTTTTTTTTTTTTACCTGCCTCAGATAAATTATTTACAAGTAGAAGCCCATAACCTTATCAATAAATGCCTTGACAAAGTTTTTTACTGAGCATGGCCTGTCACAGCCAATCGTAGGGCTGGTTATCACCTACACCTACAAATTGCTTTTGGATTGATTTCTTAATTTGTTCCTGACAACAGCTCTGAGGCAGCTTTTCCTATTACCTTTAGTTGTGGAGATGAGGAAACTGGGACAGCTTGTTTTACAAGTGGTTTACACAGGATTTGAACCCAGATATTCTGATGCCAAATTTTATCCTCTATAAAAAAAATACTAAAATGAAATAACATATATTGGCACTTGGCAAATAGAATATATGTTTATTTATCAACAAACAAGCATATATAAACACACACACATATTGTGAGTCAACCCTGATCATGTTGGGGTTAAAAAAGAGAGTACTTGTGATATCTACTGCCTACAATAATATCTGGTCAAGGAACTTAGAAAAAAATGTCTACAAGGACATTACTCCTATTGGTTTTGTTTTCTAAAATCAGAGCGTGGTGGCTTATGTATAAGGTTCTGGGATGGCTCAAATGCAGTCCTCATTGGTGGAGGGATGTGGTGAAATAGCAAACAAGACAAAGTTTGGCTTCGACAGTATTATTTTACTCCCCACATCCCATATTGATTTTTGGCTGCGTTGGGTCTTCGTTGCTGTGTGCAGGCATTCTCTAGTTGCGGCGAGCAGGGGCTACTCTTCGTTGCGGTGTGAGGGCTTCTCAATGCGGTGGCTTCTCTTGTTGCAGAGCACGGGCTCTAGGCATGTGGGCTTCAGTAGTTGTGGCTCACGGGCTCTAGAGCGCAGGCTCAGTAGTTGTGGCACACAGGCTTAGTTGCTCCGTGGCATGTGGGATCTTCCCAGACCAGGGCTCGAACCCACGTCCCCTGCGTTGGCAGGCAGATTCTTAACTACTGCACCACCAGGGAAGTCCCATAACTCTTTATCTTATCTTTAACCTCAGAGGCTCAAGGTCCTCAGATTCTTTTCCAGATGACTGATCTCATGAATCTTTCACTCAGCTCTACCCTGTAACCAGAATGCTTGAAATAGTTTGATCCTTTTATTTCCTCATCATTTCTCATCCCCCTTGGTGCTGCTGATCCTGGCAAAGTCTTAGGAAGAAAGTAAGCTCATGGACCAATCTAGGAATGACTGTTAATTTCCATTCTTTACCAAATGACTTTCATTCTGAAGGGGATTCTTCTCTTCATTCATCCTTTCATTCACTCAATAATTATTTATTTATCAACCAGTTATGTACCAGGCATGGTGCTAATTTTTGTAGATAAACAGTGAAAAAGAAGACCTAGATCTAGGATTCATGATTTTTTTTTTCTACCAGCAACTACTTCTGTGACAAATTAAGTATAATTGTAATTAATGCAATGTTAAGCAAGATGGCAAGTTGTTAATACCAATAACCTTTCTGAGTCTGGGGTGTTAAGAGAGGTTTCTTGACAAAATGATTTGTAAACTGAGATCTGAAGATACATGGAAGTTTGCAAGGTAAAACAAATATTGATTACACAATGAGAAAGTAGAGAAATAGACTAAAGATAAATCAGACCAAAGAAATTTCAAATATAAAACTGAGATTAATCTATAAATATAGTAGAAGATAGAAAGTGTCATAAGAAATATATAGCAAAGTTCAGTGATGGTTCAGAGGAAAAATGAAAATATTCCTAGTTTGGAGGAATAAGAATAGAATTTGATGTGGGCTTTCAGATATGATATAGTGAATGCTGTGTTGTAGCACCCAAATCTTTCTTCATAATCAAGATACTCATTCCCCAAGATCTTGTGAATATTGGGTGCTAAGAGCTAAGAGCTGTGTTCCTCTCCAGTGATTGTTTTTGACTGAAAGGAACATGTCTCTCCCAAACTTACACCTCCTTCCAGGGGAAGCCTTTAACCAGGAACTAGTTAGTGTGGCATCACAAAGATTTGGCTCCTTTGCCTTGATTGCCTTGATTGAGCTAAACTCTGAAGGATCATCTCAGTATCATAGCTTTCAGGTCATCACCTGCAATTATGTCACATTTCGACTTCCCCCTTCTGCCCACTGCAGCTTTCCTTTCTCTGCCTTCACAATTGTTCTCAATAGCACTGTCCAATAAACCTCTGCACACAAGTCTCTGATTTTCAGTGTCTGTTTCCAGGGAACCTAATTTGCATCAGTTGGTACTGAGAATGGTGCTAGGAAGCAGACCATAAAATGGAATTTTGGAGCTGGGCAGACCAGCTGGCCATGAGGATTCCATCACTGATGGTGACTGGAGCATGGATAGCTCTTGACATGCTATAGTAGAGCAATTGTTAAAACTTTCCTTTTTTAACAGTGGTGAGTTGGATGTAGTATAGGATATTGGTGGAAGGGACTGCACTAATAGGTGCAATATCTCAAGTTTTGAGAGATTTGAGGGAAATTGTAATTATAAGTGTCATGGCTTGGATGGCTGTGTTGAGGGAATCTACACATTGGAGAAAGCCAGTGGAAGGCTGAGAGTAATCACGAATTACAAGCTAAGTGTGAAAGCCGGGGGGCCTCCTCATACAGTGTGAAAAAGACTCTCATCTCCCATGGTTTGAAGGCAGAAGAATCTGAAGTTCAGTCCAGGCCTTAGTTATAAGAGTAACAAATCTCCAGAGGAAGTTGAATTCTCCATGTTAGCAAACTTGCTATGCCAAGGAGAAAAATGGGTTAAGGTTTTATGCTCTAAAATTCTTGAATATTTAGACACTCTGAATTGTCTGGGACTACAGAAGTGGGCCACTGCTCCCAGTTAAAGGCTAGTGCTTGATACTGAGCTCTCTGCTTTGCAAGACAGTATACATAACCTCTACATCTAACCCTACCTTATCTCCTGGTGCCAGACCAATAAATAAGTTCAAATCACAATAATAAATCCAGCAGATAAATGCTGAGCCTGCTAATTTGGGAAAATAACTATTACCCTGATAACAATGGGAATGGCAGGATCCCAAAAATAATAGGCACAATAGAAGCAAGAGAAGTTGTGATGCAAGATTGGAGTGGTAACTAGGATGTGGGGAGATGTTGACTTGCTGAGAGCAATGGAGATGATTAATAAAACATGTTTTTCTCTAGGTAAATGGGCAGATATCAAGGATATTGTTTACATATGCCATTTTTATTTTTTATAAATTTATTTATTTTTTATTGATTTATTTTTGGCTGCGTTGGGTCTTCGTTGCTACATGCTGGCTTTCTCTAGTTGTGGCAAGCGAGGGCTACTCTTCATTGTGGTGCACGGGCTTCTTATTGTGGTGGCTTCTACTGTTGTGGAGCATGGGCTCTAGGCGCGTGGGCTTCCGTAGTTGTGGCATGCAGGCTCAGTAGTTGTGGCTCACGGGCTTAGTTGCTCCGTGGCATGTGGGATCTTCCTGGACCAGGGATTTAACTGGTGTCTCCTGTACTGGCAGGAGGATTCTTAACCATTGCACCACGAGGGAAGTCCCTATGTCATTTTTGTAGAGAAAGAATTGATAACTAGAAGGACAAGGGAAACTGCCATAAACAAATCATATCCCTTGCTCAGTTTCTATAATTAAGCCTGTTTTAAGGTCTAGACTCATCACTGACTGAAGAAAAGGTCCCAGGAAGACCCTATAATACTACAGCAAGTAAATATAATAACTAACACACTAATTTTTTAAGTAAAGAACTCATGCCCTTGTACACTAGTAAAAGAGGATTACTCAGACATTTTACACTTGATCTTAGCCAAAAGGCCGAGAAGCGATTACTCAGACATTTTGAGGACTGTTGGATAAAGGGTCTCAGTTAATCTTGCTATCCAGGGTACTTGTTAGAGTGGAGTATATGAGGCCCAAGAGGAGACATACTTGATATTTGGCAAAACCAACTACTGCACTGATTCCTTCACTCTATGGAATAAGAGCCATCACAGGAAAGGCCAAGCAGAAGTCTCTGAAACCTCTCCCTCAATGGCCTAACCCAAATTAGTTAATCAAAATAATACTGCAATCTGGAAATAATGGCAGATACTGCTGCAACTATTAAAGACTTCAAGGATGCAAGGATGGTGGTCCCCATAATATCCTCCATTTAATTCTCCAGTCTAGTTTCTATGGAAACACAGACGAAGCCTAGAAGATGACAACAGACTTCTACAGAATCAACCAAGTAGTAACACCGATTGAAGCTGTTATGCCAAATGTGCTGTCTGTGCTAGAAAGATCAACATGGCCTCAGGCACATGGTATATTACCAGTGAATTGGAGCGTGTACTCTTTTTCATCTCCATCAACAAGATGGACCAGAAGCAAATTGAATTCTCACAAGGTGAACAAAAGTATTTATTTACTATGTTGTTTCATATCTTGTGCTCTCTATCAAAATATAATCAGAAGAGATCTAGACCACCTATACCTGCCAAATAATTTCACATTGGACTACTACACTGATGACATCATGTTCATCAGAGCAAGTGAGCAAAAAGCGGCAAGTACATTGAGGGCCTTAGTAAGTATGTGCACTCTGAAGGATTAGAAATGAACCCTACAAAGATTCAGGAAACTGACTCATTGGTGACATTTTAGGGGTCCAGTGCATGCCAGCACATCTTTTCCAAAGTAAAGACAAATGGTTGCATCTCATATTCCTACCACTAAGAAATAAATATGGTATGTGGTAAGCTTCTTCAGGTCCTGGAGGCAGCATATTCCACGTTTAGAATTATTGCTCCAATCCATTTACTGAGTTACATGGAAAGCTGCCACATGCAAGGAATATGTTCCAGGCTGCATTTCAAGCAGTCTTGCCACTTAGGCTATACAATCTGGCCTTCCCTCTGGTATTAGGTATCTTGGTGGGTAAAACTCCAAAAGAGAATCATAATATAGACATGCAGCGATCTGGAGTCAGTCACGCCATCTGCAGCATAGAGTTATACACTATTCAAATAAACAACTCCTTGTGTGCTACTGACTGCTGGCAGACATGGAGAATGGGACCATGAAACATCAAATGTTCATGTGACCAGAGATTCCCATTGTGAGCTGGGTGCTGGCAGACTCACTGAATTATAAGTTCAGGCAGGCCCAAGTATACTCCATATGATGGAAATAACTCATTTGGGATGGGGTATGAATAGAGCTATGGGGTACAACAGGCTTGAACAGGTTGCCCAGAACCACATGTCATCTATCATAGTTGCACTGTCACCTTTTCCTTAGGCTTACACGTATGACCACACGAGGGGGTGGCCTTTAGACCAGGTGATAGAAAAGAAAAATGGCTGATTCTGTTTCACAGTTGGGTTGACTTGGAATGAGGGTACAAATGAAGGAGAGTTCCACTCAGAGATGGTCCCAACAGTGTGTTAAAGGGAAATTCTCTCGTTTAGCACAGCTTTGGTCAGTGTCCCTAGTCAAGCACTCCATGCGGAAAGAACCCCATCTAAGAATATATATTTGGGCTTGTGGACAGTGTCAAATGGCTCAGCTCATTGGTTAGGTGGCTTGAAAAGAGAAATGAGTATTCAGCTCATTGGTTAGGTGGCTTGAAAAGAGAAATTAGTATTCAGAATAGAGAAGAGAAATATGAATAGTCCTATGTGAGTGGCATAAAGTGAGATGATCTCTGAAATGCATGTTAATTTCCACCAGAGAGCATTCACTATGGGAAAAGTTACTAATCAACCAAGTAGGCAGCATCAGTCAGCTGGTTGACATCAGTCAGCCTTTTGTTAACAGCCACCCAAGTGCTGCCAAAATGGGTTTATGAACAGAGTAGCCATGGTAGAAAAGATGGAGCTCCAGAATAGGTGCACCTACTTACCAAGACCAATCTAACTATTCTTGCTACTTAGAGTTCAGTATGTTGGCAACAGAAACCAATGATGAGCCATTGATATGGCACCAGCCCTCGAGGGGATCAACCACCAAATTAATGGCAAGCTGATTTCACAGAATTCTTTTTACTCTGGAAGGGACTGTGATGGATATTGTCTGAGATCATGATAGGCTCTTGGTATGGGTTTTCACTTCCAGCATCTGAGCCTCAGCCAGCACCAATACCTGAGAGTGTTTGATCCACCAACATAGAATCCTGCTTAACATTTTCTTGGCTCAATGAACCTACTTTACAGCAGTAGAGGTGTGACAGTGGGCACATTGTTATGGGATACAGTACACCTGTCCTATCATATACTGTACCATCCAGTGGTTGCTGGTTGAATAGTCTCTTGAAGGTACAACTGAGGTAGTAATTTGTTGATAATACCCAGTGTTGATAAGTATCATTCCATGGGATGCACTAGTCAATAAAATAAATGACCATTATAGGGTGCTATGTCCCCAAAAGATGAAATGCATGTCTGGGAATCAGGGTGTAGAAATATAAGTGGCCTCACTTCATATTTTTTGCAGTGACCTACTTGGGAAGTTTGTACTTCCCACATCTGTAACTAGTCTCCATACCCCTAGAAATACTAAATCTTACAGGGGGATCAGGGGATATATCATGAGTTCCATTAAACTTTATGTGATGGATCCCACCCAGTCACATTTGATTATTTTTGCCAAGAGACCAACAGGCAAGGAGAACAATAGTGACCTTTGTAGGTTAACTCATTCTTATAATCAGGAGGAGGTAGGGCTGCTGTTACACAGTGGGAGCAAAGAAGAATAGATTAGGAACCCAGGTGATCCACGGAAGCATTTCTTAGTACTCTCCTATACAACTTGGTGGTAAAAGGAAAAGGGAGCAGCCATTGTCTGATAAATTTGTGGTGACCAGGGAACCAGACACCTCAAATATTAGGATCTAGTTCACTTACATGCTGACCTACTTAAACTAACAGAAGTACTGGACTGGGGGAGGATAATTTACAGCAGATTTTAGAAGAAGGAAAATGAGTATCAAATGTAGCCATGAGCTCTACTTTGTCACACTAACCTTCCTCTTGTAAGTTGTCCCAGTAAAAGAGCCCATCCAGAATTCTGGAGTTTTTCCTGGATAGGGTGAACCTACTCTATGAAGCAAGTAGGTCTGAGTGGCACAAGGGGTCAGCTGAAGTGGATGTGTTGTGGTGCACTGGTCTGCTTTTAAGACCTGCTTGAGTCTTGGCTGACTACTTACAGCTAGTTACATCCTTCTCTCTTACCTCTAGTTTAAGAAATCTTCCTTGCCAAAGGCTATGTCCCATTTTCAGGGCAGCCTGCATCCAGTGACTGGTATATACAGAGATACAAAGGCCTATCTGCTTTACCTAGGCTGGGGACCTCTCTAAAAGACCTTCCCAGTTTCCGAGTTCTCAGTAGGGTCAGTTGGGTCCACTGATCCAAGTGCAACTTCAACCTCTGCCTGTTTCCCTTGCTCTTTTTCAGGTATCATTCCAGAAAGTACACCCCAGTGAAACCCCTGTGCATACATTTCACAGTCCCAGAGTCAGTTTCTTAGGGAGCCCATCCTATGACAGGAGAAAAAGTATAAAGAGAGGATGTTTCCTTTAAGGAAACAGCTTGTATAAATTCACAGAGTTGATAAAATGATAGGTACGAGCATTAACTTACTGTTGTTAAAGTTTAAGAAGTATTGAGGAACACACATGGGAAGAGGGATAAAGCCAAATCATAAAAGACTTTGAATGTCAGGTTGATTGCCTGAATGCCTATTTTAATGGACAATATGGAATATTCATGGATTTTAGAGAAGGCAACGAAAATGATCTGAATTTGCTGTGGGAATGTAAAAGGCATTGACATGGAGGGAGAGTTCACACTGAAGAACCATTTGAGGAATTACCTTCAGTGTCCTAAGGGAGAAATCATTGTTTTGGCAATGGTAGTGACAATGGAAATAGTGGGGAAAACTGATGCAAGAGAGTGTGAAGGTAAGCAGACTTGGTATTTGATTTGATGTGAGGACAAGTGAGAATTGGCAAAATGCAATATTTCTGGAAGTTTGAGTAAAACGTTTTGAGGCCTTTATAGAACTCTTTAGAAGAACCAGGAAGTGCCAGTTGCCTGTGTTTCCCTGGAGATAATATTCTAAAAATCTTCAAAGGGCATGTGGAAGCTTTTTGTTCAGCAGTTCCCTACTATAATCCTCCCAGCTGACTACAGAAATGTTTCCTAATCTCTGTGCCCATTTTCTCCCTAGGTTCAGCCTGCTCCATTCATCCTATGGTTTTGTTCTTTTGGGGATTAGCTGGGACAAACTGTGACCAGGCCAAATAGCTGCTTCTCTATACCACAAACTAGGGCACTATTGTATAGGTCCCCTTTAAAGAGCAAAGTTTCTTAATGACCCTAAGCTTTGACTTAATTATTCTTATTATAGTATTACTTAAACACATTTAAACATAAAAATACATATAAACTCTGTGTGCTTATCAGCTTTATAAAACCATGTATAAGAAAAAGCATTTTACAAGTAGAAGTCAATAAAAACTACAAAAGCCATAAAATTTAGATTAAGATCATTAATTTAATGGACAGATGAAGTGGCTTTGTGGAAATTAAATTGCTGCTCACAACCTAAATGACAATCAGGCTCCTTTGAGCTTGGAATGCCAGTGCTATCTTGTCACTTATTATGACTTAATTCTCTCACCAGTTTCTATATCAAACTATAGAAAAATCTTTATCAGGATTTCAAATGACATTAGTTGGCCTTTATTGAGCAGGTACCCTTCATTTATCTATGAAGCACACTTCTCATTAGCCTTAGACAATTATAGGGGTGCAGATTGATCCAGTGATATCCTGAACACAATGTGTATCTGGGAGTCAAAAGTGAGTTATAGTACATGGTTAAAGAGTTGTCATCCAATGATCCACTGTATGATTCCTGACAAAATTTTAGACTATCAACCTAACGTACATCTACTTTTTTAGGAGCTCAGGACTCAAGCAGATTTTTTTTTTAAATTAAGTTCCTTGGTCTACTGATGGACTGTAAACTGCTGCAGTGATGTTAGGGTCTTCCTTTGCTCTTTTGGATCAGTGACAAGCAATTCTATAGGATTTCATCTCAATGTACAAAGCCCTGTTATAGGCAAAATACTATGTAATTTATTCAAGGTTCCATGATTTGGTGTTTATAAGCCAAAATTTGTATAGTCTTAGATTTGCTGGATTTCTTTCTTTACTAAATAGTCTCTGACACACAGTGCTTGATGATTCTGAGAAGCTTCTAGAGATAAGTGGCACTTTCACCATCCTTAGGAAGGTTGCTTGCATGAATGTTGTGAAGCCTGTCTTGGGTTGGTGATGACTTTTTAATTATTATTCTCAACTTTTAATTATAAGTTCCTTCTAGTTTAACTTCATCGTTACCCACTTTGTTGTGTATTGCTTATTTAATTCTATAGTGGGTAGCAAGGCACAATTTTATCACTAATTCTTTTGTCTTCTAATCTTATAACTTGACTCTAAGATAGGTATTGTGAATTATATATGAATCATCTAACCCTAATCTCTTCCAAATTTAATTGTACAGTGAATGACATTTCATTTCTATCATGGAGTAATAGTTCCAGTGGGAATTAAGAACAGGCAATGTAAATGAGTTTCAGGGTCATTTGCCATGTTGAAATGAGAACTGCTCAAAATAGTTTGAGAGTTACCATTCTAATTAGCAGGAGAAACCAAACCAGATTATTTGTCTTTGTTCCTGGTTCTCCTCTAGGAAAGTCACACCTAAAAATGTGTTGTTTAACTAAATTATCTTTATGTAAACTAGTTTTCATAGTTTACTGCTTAAAATCCTAAGAAAGAATGTGGAAAGGATCCTTAGTGTAATTCTAGCCATAATAGGTCAGGTTTGGTATAAAACTAGTACATGTTGGATCAAATCCAGATGGGTTTATTACCAAATGAACCAGAAGGATCTAATTATAACACTTTCACATAGAACATGTTCCATACAATGGATTTTAAGGATAACATAGTGAGAATGTAGTACAAATGAGAATGAGATGGATAGTTCTTTTGATGGATAAGGGATGTAGGTAGAATAGGTGATAGAACAAATGTTTCAGAGAACACAGATGAAGATGATATAGAGAACCTGAGTCTGGTGTTATTTTAGCACTGGCCTTTGGGTATGAAAGGCAAATGAAACAAAAACTAAAGTCTATGAAATTTAGGTGAATGTCAGAGTAGTTCCTAGTTGAAAACATTTGAAACTGTTATACTAAAATCTGTTCAATATGTTCAGCATTATTATTATTTTTATAACTAATTTTTTTTTATACTGTTGAGTACTATAATAAACTAAACTTCTCAGAATCTTTTTCTGGCAGCTTTCTAGAATAGGGCCTTACATATTTTCTGCTATCTGGGTTGTTTAAGGCATTCAGTTGTCTACTAATTTCCCTAGGTGTCTTAAGTACAAAAATATAAATTTAAGACAATAAGAAAAAGGCTTTGTTTTTTGTTTTTTCGGTACACGGGCCTCTCACGGTTGTGGCCTCTCCCGTTGGAGAGCACAGGCTCCGGACGCGCAGGCTCAGCGGCCATGGCTCACGGGCCCAGCCGCTCCGCGGCGTGTGGGATCTTCCCAGACCGGGGCGCGAGCCCGTGTCCCCTGCATCGGCAGGCGGACTCTCAACCACTGCGCCACCAGGGAAGACCAAGGCTTATTTTTTAAAAATAAAGTTGCTAAGGGTTATGGGTAACCAAATAGAACTTTTTCATATAGTATTTCATTTCATATTTTCACTGCATTTCTTTATTATTTGCATAAAGGTCTTGCCTTTGGGATATATTGATATAATAGACTTTGTTAAGTACAAATCGATGGCAGTACTTTTGGAAGAAAGATTGGTGGTTAGTTGATGGTGCCAGTTTTAAAACCAGAAGCTCTGGTTTTTAAAATATGAATGTTAGTGCTCAGCTTTTTCTACAGAGTGAAAAAGGATGTGGATAGTACATATATAAATCTAACACTCTTCTTTGGGAAAACAGAAATTACCAAGATAGTCTGTTTATACTAATCTATTTCTGAGTCTAATTTCTTAAATTCTCTTAAAGTCACAACGGATGGGCTTCTCTTTCTCTAGTTGCTTATTTTTCTATCTAAATCTACATGTGCATAAAAATTACAAAGTGACTAGCTGGAGTTGCATTAAAATAGTTTTTTAACTTTGTGGCATCTTAAGCAAAACTTTACTTTTTTACTTTTGCCTCTACCTAAGAATATGCATCTGAAATGATGTTTTCTTAAATTTGTAATGGTTGTTATTTAGGCAAAAGTTTTCTGATAAATTCAGTGAATGAAACTCATACTCTGCTTTACCTCTCTGTACTTTTTTCAAAGCAGCGTGGTAACAGCTATGTCTAGAATACTGAAATTCCAGGACAGCAGGACAAGTGAACGTGTAGATTTTAGATCTGGGAGCTGGATGTGGTCTGGTTTCAGTACAGTTCTGTCTTCTCCAAGTTTGTATAATCCCCACATACTCCTTCATCCGTGACTAGCTGTTCCCACACTCTTTTTGTCTCTGGAATTTTTTTCTGTTTATGCCCTGCCAACCATCTCTTCTATTGCTTGCCAACTATGTCCTCCCTTTGGTCTATTTTTCCACTAGGAGACATTTTCTGGTCTCTTTTAGTGGCTACATTAAAGGAGAGGAGACAATTTTGAACAAAAATGTATTTATACACTTTTTTTTCCTGAAAATTAGAAAAATTTTAATCTCCCCCAGACTGAAATTTGTTCAGATAATGTCACATGTAGTATAACAAAGTCATATAGAACTTCATTATCTTTGTGCATGTAAATAATTTTCCAGAACTTATCCAGGTCTTTTTTTATGGTACGCAGGCCTCTCACTGTTGTGGCCTCTCCAGTTGTGGAGCACAGGCTCAGCGGCCATGGCTCATGGACCCAGCCGCTCCGCGGCATGTGGGATCTTCCCAGACTGGGGCACGAACCCGTGTCCCTGCATTGGCAGGCGGACTCAACCACTGCACCACCAGGGAAGCCCTATCCAGGTCTTTTAAGAGTACAGTAATTCATTGATTGTGTCTACATAATGCCCAAACATCATCCTGGAAAATTCAGCCAAATCATTCAGTTGTTCGTTCCACAAGACACCAAACATTTGGATATTTGTTTAATTAGAAGATATCAAAGAACTGTTTCTTAGTATCTGTATGAACGGGTATCACTAAATAATGATACAGATTTTTTTTTAAGCTACTCTGGTTTCAGTAGAGACAACTTTGTGGATGCTTTTTTAACACCTAGGGAGTAATCTATGTACTGTGAGCTCACTGCTGATATTTTTTCTATAATCAGGCTTATTCTAAGAAAAATGTTAGTTTCAGTTCATCACACAGGTTCATCTTTATTACATATGTCACATAATCAATAGGTCTTTATGCATATATATATTATAAATTAACACAATTCATAGAATTCAGTTCTAACACAGAAATTTATTTTATCATGCAGTAATATATCAAAATAGTAACTGAAAATTTATTTTTATACTCATAAGATGTGCAAAATAAAGAATTTATACAGGAAGGGGCAGGGATACAAGAAATATTTACCTAATATTATATTGGTGTGAATATAAGAACTCTTTATCAAGAAAAGTTACTATTTATTTCATCATTAGTATCAAGTATTTTTGTCAAATGAATATTTATTTATTGGTTTAATCAATTTTTAAATTTCATTTCTTCCTTCCTAACTTCCTAAGTATTTACACAATTCTTAATGTGAACAGGCATTTTGTACTAAATTTACATGGAAACATCTCCATGTTGCATTGTAAATGTTATTTTTCTTTTGAATTTCTTTTTGATACTGTTCAAAAAATTTTCTAAACTTGTGTCTACACACAGACACACACACACAGAATTACACAGAATTTAAATCATGACCAACTCAACATTTTTGGGGTATTTTAACCAGATTAATCTGTTATAATAACGGAATTTCTTGGTCACAATAAGTTAAATAATTTATTGATTTTTCCCCCCTTAATCTATTTTAGCAAGTGTTTATTAAGCACCCATTTTGTACTTGAAACAATATGTGTACATAATAGCTGTTTGGGTTAACAACAAGGTTCAGTGCAGTCAAAGCAGATAGTGATTTAAAAATACAGAAATGGCATTTATACTTTTTGTTTTTGTGATGTGGTTGTACTTCTTCACTCAACCTTATCCCTATGTTTTCTAAGGTAAACTTTTATTTGTTGAATGTAATATAAAAATAATTATTGATTCATAGCTCTTGTATGGATAACTCAAACACTATAATTGTGATTTAATAAAATAATTAGAATTTCAAATAATTTGATAAAGTTCAGAAAAACTCAGACATAAAATTTCCACTCTTCACATAAAAGAAAATTATTTTGCTTGCATATAACATAACTAAATAGTTTAGAAATTTATATTACTTCCTTTACATACTTTTTTCTCTTTAGTTTCTATTCGTTGCCTGTATATGCATATCATAATATTTGATAGTCACCTTATTAAAATCTATACTAAATTGTTATAATGACTTCTATGTGAATTTGTATTGCTTATTTCTTTAAAGAGTCAAACAATATTTATTAATTATCAGAAATAGAACTTTTGTAACTGTGTATAGTTTCTGCAATGTAATCAGATGTAACTATGACAAGTCTTTGAAAGTAGAAGAAAACATTACATGGAATCTAGAATAGTAAAGATTGATTCACCAAACATTTATTCAAGTGCTAGATCTCTTTCTCCCTAGCACTAGACATCAAAATGTTTATAAATATTTATAAGTTTATAAATTTATACACACACGTATAAACACAAATACGGCCACATATGAGTACTTAAGATTTTTGTTATTTCAATTGTTTAAAAAACAACAAAAACAAAATGGAAAAAGATCTTTCCAAAATGGTTGGATATTTACCTGAGGTAATTATTCTCATGCAAAATTTCTAGAAGAATATCACTAACAAAAAAAGTTACTGGGGCCAATAACACTGAAAATGTTCCTCTTTTTGTAGCAAAAATAAAGACACACATTTCTTAATGAAAGAAGAAGGAGACAAGTAGTCTGAAACATCTAACCAAAGCAAATGGCTTAAATGAGCACATATTAATTAATAAAAATGAAATGAATTTACACACACACACACAAAATCACTATTAGTAATAAAGAAGAATATTACATGACCTTCTTTAGGACTTCAGTCAGAAAGAGTTTGAGCTTAGCTTCCCACTGTCACTGCTAAAGAGATTAGTGATGTAATTGTCATCTAATCTGATGTCCTTCTAAAAAAAAAAAGAGTGGAATTTGAAATGCAAATCAGAATTTATTGAATCTTTTATGACACAGTGGAA
The DNA here is from genome assembly GCF_951394435.1 of Stenella coeruleoalba. Lineage (NCBI taxonomy): Eukaryota > Metazoa > Chordata > Mammalia > Artiodactyla > Delphinidae > Stenella > Stenella coeruleoalba. The sequence goes on along the minus strand of NC_137169.1, from coordinate 70,683,620 downwards.
GAATGAAAGAACTCTGGTTTATAATGAGAAGAAAAGAATGATAGCTAGGTGAGACCAATGTTTTTTAGCAAAGTAACAAAACAAAATAAGCCTTATGACCAGATTTTGGGTGGTTTCATTGTAATAGGTAAGCAAATCTTTTTAAACTATTGTAAGACAATTACAAAATTTAAAAAATTATCTTCTAGGCATTTAAGCATTCAGATGGCTACCTTCCTTTCATCTAAGCCACTTACTTAATGGGCTCAAATGAAATTCACAGAGGAATCTTAAATACTTGAAAGTCCCATTGTTGACAATGAGAATTGCCTGTATACACATACTATGCTCAATAGTTGCAGCGCTTAACTGTGTCAATAATAGTGGACATATTTGTTTTAGTTTCAGGGACTTAAAGGAGCCTGACAGACATATCCAAGAATTTATATTTATATTCTGTAATGCAACATCAAGTAATATTGCCTATTTCATAACCTGCATTATAGAGGGAAACTCTATATAATCCTGGGTCTAGTTGAACTCAATCCAAAGAATTTTAGTGTGCGAGAATGTGTTTTATAATGCAAAGGCAGATATGGAGACACTGTTAAAGAAACATGAGTTATTGGTTTTAAACAAAAGAAAACAAAAATGGACAAGTTCCCTGTTGAAAGAACATGGTCACTGACTTGACCAGGAAAAATAAAGGATGTCATAAACAGTGGCTAGTTAACTCCTTGGAGTCTGTGCAGCATTAATTGTGATGTTTGTAAAGCATATATTACTCGTTAAATCTAGGCACAAGAAATACAGGAAGTGCCGCCTTAAAACAACTTGTCCTTTTTTTGTTTTGTGGATATAAAAGAGATCACCTTGGACTGGTACTCAACTGACTCATGAAGAAAATATTAAATTTATAAAGGTAAGACAGAAAGTGGAGATCATTTTGGGCAAGGGGTATAACACACGAAAAGTGAAAAGCTTGAATAACAATATTAGGTTATGATAATAATAATAACTGTAGCAAACATTTATTGATTACTTGCGTGAGACTCTGTTCTAAGCACTTTACATCTACTACCTCAATTCATCATAAATCTTTCTTATAAATGAAGAAATGAGAGTCATAGAGAAGTATGTGACTTGCCAATGGAGGAGCTGAAATCCAGACCCAAGTAATCCTGGAGCCAGTTTTACTTTCTTGGTTGAAATGCTCAGATGTAAAACTTGATGGTTATGGGAAAGAATCCACTTAGTGCTGATGCCATATGGACATCTTACTTGGTTTTGCTAACTAGTGTCAGGTATGACATATTCTTTTTTTTTTTTTTTTTTTTTTTTTTTTGCGGTATGCGGGCCTCTCACTGCCGTGGCCTCTCCCGTTGCGGAGCACAGGCTCCGAACGCGCAGGCTCAGCGGCCATGGCTTACAGGCCCAGCCGCTCCGCGGCATGTGGGATCTTCCCAGACCGGGGCACGAACCCGTGTCCTCTGCATTGGCAGGCGGACCCTCAAAAACTGCATCACCAGGAAAGCCCTGACATATTCTATTTTAAAATCAGATTATTGGGTTTCTCTATTTTCAACCATAAGAAATTTCAATTTCAGTGTTTGTAAAAATAAGTTACTGGTCTTATCCAAATGTGAACAGTACATGGCCAAAATGAAACATTAGTTTTTAGTAACTTTTAGTTTAATTGTCCTTTTTACTGATTTTCTTTACTGCCCCAAAGCAAATTCAATCGGTTAACTCAGAAAAAAAAAAATCATGAAAGATAACGTTTAAAATGACCGATTGTTTGACTAGAAAAATGAAAAAAAATCTCAATCTGTGAACACAGTCTAAATATGGAAAAACCATTAAACACTAAAACTTGGGGCAAACTTACAAGTTCTCTTTCTAAATTAACATCAAAATTAATATTACAAAGTCATTACACTATAGAGCTGGATATAAATGTAATTAATTGACATTAGAAATATCATACAATTTAATAGAATTATTTTGCCAATAGATTTTGAATTGAGACTTTGAAATATAAAATAAGTCATTTTGATAGATTTTTTCTGAGAATCCAATAGACACTGTTAATATACATTATTTATGCTCAGCAATGTTTTTTATTATGTACATGTGCCCAAAGGCTTACACAATGGGCGAGGATTTTTTAAAATAAATGGAAAGAAAAAATAAATTAAATAAAATTAAAGCCATATGTTACTATTTTGGGGGGGGTGGGAAGCCATATTTATGTGACTGTTGGCTACTCCATGTTAAGCTTGGGTCTGGCTTCAAGTAATCTTATGAGTAAAGGCTTATTCCCTAAATAGTCTAGGGCAGTCTGTAGTGACATACAGAGAAGGCAATGGAAGGATATTCAAGTTCAGCAGTTCCTCAAGAATCTTAAACACAATGCATGAAGTCTTTGACATAGCTGTGAGGCATCCTGGCAATTTAAAGGGATGATTTCTCCTAAGTAGGTAAATTTAGAGGTGTTCAGTACAATATTAGACAGTTTAGATCATCAGACATGGGCTTTCTTGAGGCTCTTCACAACCCCAAACCTGAAAAAAATACGAACCAACCAGAATTCTCATCTTTTCCAAGAGACAGTCTGGAAACGGATCAGAAGAAACAATATACTCCTCTATCTACTTTTTCTCTTCATCATCAAATGTAAGGGAAGAAGGGAGATAAAAATGTCGGGAAAGCAATAAGAAATTTGTTAAAAAAAATCTGCTATTATGGATTTACTTCCAATCATTCCCTGACTATATGATTATGTATTATGACAGTGTCATAATACCAATTTTTTGATGGAATGTCAGAAACATTTTACAAGTCTGTGGTTCCCTGAAAACTCAAGTGCTTTTATAACTCCATAAAGTTACTATAATAGGCTTTATTCTTTCTTTTAAATGACTGTCAGAGGGACCTACCATTATCTTGACACTTATATTTGAGAAACTTTTGCTGGAGCTCTTATATACCTTCATGGCAACATTCAATTTCTAGGCCCTTTTGCAGCTTCCTCTGTCTGCTTCTCATTATGTCTAACCAGCTGAACATTTTGTCTGTTTTGATCAGCAAGGTTAGAAGTGAGCTGAATTCTGAACATTTTTTGCACTGTTTTTCAGTTCTGCTTAAGAAATATTTACTGAAGCTCTGGACCCATAAAAATAAAGTGGATTTTGAGATTTTACTGTTGTAATTGAAGAGGAACTATTGCCCATTGTTACTATATCCAAAACATTTTAGAAGTACAAGCAGAGAAATATGTCTCTATCATCAGAATTTAATATGAAATCATGTTCTTCTGTCATACAGAAAATTTGTCATAGATTTTATCTGCAATAAAAGCTATGTCAGTGGTGCCACATAATACATTTGTAAAGGTTAGAGATATTTTAACCCTCATCTGTGACCAGAATTATAATAGTAAGTAACCCACTGAAACACCAATGACAGATTGTTAAGAATCTAGAAATTTCCTGCAGACATAAATGCAAAAAGGAATCCACACACTGTAACACAGTGGGATCATTTTGAATAATGTTCTTGAAATGATACATTTATTACACAAGTAAAAAATACGTGATTACAAATTCCATCAATCTCACGTCCTTGTCATGGATTTGTGTTTTTAAAGTCCATAGAGATTATGCTGTTGTATTGGTTAAATTCTCACAAAAGCCTGTGAAAACATAACAGTCACATTACTTTAATGACTTCCTTTTTGAAATGTGTATTGTCTCAGAAATATAGGTTTTACTTCTCTAGATTTCAATTTCCAAAATTTATGTAATTCTCTGTTTTTAAATTCTGATAATTAGGGAAACAAATATAGAAGTAAATATTTGTAGCTGGATGGATTCCTTGGAAAATTAAAGCTGCTGCCATTCACTTTTGTAAAATTGTAATATCTCTTGTTTCCTTCCTATTTATATTTCCTGGTTTGACTTTACAGACAGAATTTACTTTCTCCTTAATTGAACATTATATTTTTAAATTTAGAGCTGAATTTCAGACGCTACGACTTTTCTAACAGGCAGTTCAGCAATTGCTGAGCAGCCACAAGACATATATTTCAGTCACGATAACCAAAATTGAATTATAAGAGAACTGCAGTTCAGAACAAGCTAGAAAAATAAAGTACATTCTTAGATTTTCTTTTTCACTGCATGTACATAAGAAACAAATACTATTTGTACTTAAGAAAATCCAAGTAAAACTTTTTTTTTTTTTTTAATAGCCCAGACAGTAGAATTGTCCCAGCAACTGAGTGCTTTGCTTAAGGTTCAGTCTGGCTACTGGTCATTTCATTCCGACGTTCAGAATATATTTTGAATACAAGATGATTTAATTTAGTTGGTTTAATCCACAGTTTCAACTTTTGCCTTTTCTTCTAAAACAAGTTTCATAAAAGCATCTGCAGAAGCCTTGTTTTGATTACCCTTTATCCTTCAGCCTTAGATCAGTATCAGTCTTTTCCCCTTGCTCATAATCCATTATAGAACATACTATAGATTTCTACAGCATGACCAAAACTCCACATTATGTTTGCAATTTTCCGTAAGATTTGTATAGTATAAAGTAAAAATGTTTGCTTTAAGAGACATCTGCTATAAATAAAAAGACAGTGTAAACTTTCAAGAGAGCTGCACAATTGCTGTAAAGTCTCAAAACATGAGCCTACTAGAGCGGGTTCCAGCACTTCGTGATTTTCCAATGAGTCAATAGTGTTCACCTCAAGGTTCTTGAACTGCCTCCCACCCCAACTGCTGGTTCTCTCAACCTCCTTCCCAGCCCCTGAAATTGCAATGAAATTAGGCTGTAATGCTTTCAACGCCCCGGCAGATCAGCTTTCATTCTCTGGGAAACATGTGAATGGCATTAGAATACGCTTCCCACTCTCACAAAATATTTCCTCAGAATACTTTAGAAACTCAAACCAGTTACTTCAGATTCTGATAGTATCTTTCCTGAATAGCATCAGCCAGCTTGAAAGGGTCAGCCATCCTGGTCAGTGGCACATATTGTTTAAGAAGTTCCCAGACCTACACATTAAAGCTCTGCCTCAGGAGAAATTTGTTAGGGAGAAGAAAGACAGACTGGCATTTCTTCTTCCAAATCTTCCTGTTAGCATTCTTTAAAAACAAGTAACAGAATTCTCATAATATGCTCTTTTTGAACGACAGAATTTTTTTATGTTTCCTCAAGTGAAGATCTCCATAGTGGTCGTGGTCAGAAACTGAGTTGAAAAATCAGTGATAAGAATGACAATGATAGCCCAAATATCCATTGAATTTCAGAGGATAGCAGAGCCGCTTTATTAAAAATGGCCATTGAAGAATATTAAAAAAAAATTCATTTAAAAACTCTTCATGAATGCCATTTATATTTTTTAATACAGAAGGTGAAATCAGAGCATCAAATAGTACTTCACAATTTGAAATATAAAATTCTGTAGAATAACAGATATATTATATTCAAGCTTTGACCTTAATAAAGGCTTCAGGGTTTGATGAAGAAATATGTAAATTAAGACTCATTATTTTCCAGATAACAAGAAAGGCAGTAGCAACTCCTGTGAATATTTCTTCATTTATTTACTGCATATCTAGTATGAAAATATTTTTCAGTATTTATAGAAATATATTTTAAATTGCTTTTTCATTATAATACCCCAAAGGCAAATTAGTTTATTGGAAAATCGATTTGCTATCAAATAAAATAGAGATAAGAGTTTAAAACATCTAAACTAGTCAAATGGTAGAAATTTAGCTCACAAACACTACTGAATGTGTTACAATAGATTTGTATATATATATATTTTAAACCTTCCCTTATTTTTTGTCCTCAAAATTGACTTTTTGTAGCAATGGAGGAAATGCTAGGCTGCCACTTTTTCAGACAGCAAGTGCCTAATGCACACAGAAATTACATAAATGGTTCTGACTATGAAAACCAATTGCCACATTTTTTTTAACAAAATACTTCCCCCCTTATAAATGGTTTAATTTCCCCCTATCTCTTTGAGTCTTTTATCTTCTCCAATGTCCTACCCTGCAGTATGTGTGAAATTTTTTCAAAAGCTTTCTGATATTACCATAAATTACTGTGTAAGCAGAGCTATTGCTTATCTGTCAAGGGGGCTTTTTTCCCCCTTTCTTTAGCAATTTTCTCCATTTCTATATGTGTGAAAGGTTTTCCCTGCTCTTTCTTACCAAGGACTATACCTTAAAATCTCTGACTTTTAGTAAGGGGATGTAGTAGAAACTTGTCCATAGAATAACCTCATGACACCACAAAAGGGCAAGAAAAGCATTTTAGTTCATCTGTTCTTCCTTTAACAAGTATTTGGGAAGAATAATTCCTATATGGTGGGACATATTCTTATGTTAAATATAGAAAATGTATTTCTTTACTGTGTTTAATGTATTTTTCTACCCTTTTGTAGTTCATTTTGGTTGTTTATTTTTCATGCAATGACTATTTACTATTTTTCCAGTTATTTATTTTTAAATCTCTTACAATATGTTTCATTAGTGCAACACAGTAAATGTTAATCTTTTGATAGGAATTATTTTACGGGGCTTTATTGTACCTGGTTAGTCATAATTTTTGACAACCATGCAATTATCTTTTCTATTGTGAGTTTTCTTAAAAAATATTCAAGGTTAATTGGATGAATATTATACTTTGGAAAGAAGTTATGATGATATCCTCTTATGGACTGTATAATCTGGAAAGAGGCTGAATATTAGGGTTGCTTTATTACTGCCACAGGCAGAGATGGAGTGAAAATTCTATTTTGGGCAGCACAGGGAAAAGGGCACTTTGAAGATCCAGACTTTAAGAAGAATTGCCATGATAACAGAATATCTAAAAATTACTTTAAAGAAGAAAACCGTAAAGCCCTAGATGATGTGCCTGGGGTCTCATCAGTCAGCTGGAATTCCCTGTTTTGCACGCAATGACTTGTCCTGCCATATCTCTAATTTTACGTAAATGCCACCTCAGGCATATTTCAAAAGCCTTTACAAAAATTAGACAACCCATCCTTGCCTTTTTAGCACACACCATGTATTAGCCTCACAAGTGGATTGAAAAGCAAAATAGGAAAATGTGTCTCTGAATCTATCCATAATGAGATCTATACAGTAGCAATAGAAAATGTTCATATTTACCAAAAGACTATGTATGTCAACAGTGGTCAGATTGCTTTCAAAGGCAACAGGAAAGATAATAAACAATGACACAAGCAAACGCCTCAGACTATCAGGCTTCCTCCTTCAATGGTAATTTTCTTCTCAGCACAGCTACTACAAACAGATGCCTTCACTCTTTGACCACAAGGCATGGCCACCTCTGCACACTTGATAGGAAATATACTTAGGCCAGCATGTCTTGTTATACCTGTTCTTTAATCACTGTATTCCCCTTGTATATTTAATGCCTTTGGTGAGGGTAAAATGGAGAGTGCTTCTTCTGGAGATGATACATTCTGGGTTCCACCACTGATGCTCCCAAGAACTAGATGTATGAGTTACTATGAGCTTGGACAAGAGTCAAATAACCTGGGTCAGTTTCCCCATCTTCAAGATGGAGATAATCATGGAAACTACATCAAAGTGATTTTATAAGGATTTTTAAAATTTAGATATTTATCTATTACCAAGTTACCAATGACATGTATTTATTTATTTAACTTAATAGACTTAATTGTGGGGGACATTTTTAGGTTTACAGAAAAATTTCACAGGAAGTATAGAGAATTTGAATGTACTCCCTGCCCTGAAACTCCCTGATTATTAACATCTTGCATTAGTGTGGTATATATGTTATGATTGATAAACCAATATTGATACATTATTATTAACTAAAGTCCATACTTTACAGTAGGATTCACTCTTTGTGTCATACAGTTCTATGGGTTTTGACAAATGCATAATGTCATTCATTCACCAGTAGAGTATCGTACAGAATAGCTTCACTGCTCTAAACTGTTCCCTGCGCTCCACCTATTTATCCCTCCCTCCCTCCCCCAAAGCCTTGATCCTTTTACTGTTCCCATAATTTTGCCTTTACCAGAAGGTCACATAGTTGGAATCACACATTATGTAGCCTTTTTAGACTCCCTTCTTTCCCTTAGCAACATATATTTAATAATTCTCCATGACTTTTCATGACTTGATAACTCATTTCTTTTTATTACTGAGTAATATTCCCTTGCATGGTTGTACTACAGTTTGTTTATTCATTCACCTATTGAAAGACATCTTGGTTGCTTCCAGTTTTTAGTTACTCTGACTAAAGCTGCTATAAACATTTGTGGGCAGGTTTTTGTGTGGATATGTTTTAAATTCATTTGGGTAAAAGCGCAATTGCTGGATCATATGGTAAGATTAAGTTTAGATTTTTAAGAAAGTGCCAAACTGTCTTCCAAAGTGTCTGTACCTTTTTGCATTCCCACCAGCAATGAGTGGCAGTTCCTGTTGCTTCACATCCTTGCCAACATTTGCTGTTGTCATGTCAATATTTTGGATTTTATCCATTCTATTTTTTTTTTTTTTTTTTTTTTGCGGTACGCGGGCCTCTCACTGCTGCTGCCTCTCCCGTTGCGGAGCACAGGCTCCGGACGCGCAGGCCCAGCGGCCATGGCTCATGAGCCCAGACGCTCCGCGGCACGTGGGACCCTCCCGGACCGGGGCACGAACCCGCGTCCCCTGCATCGGCAGGCGGACTCCCAACCACTGAGCCACCGGGGAAGCCCTATCCATTCTTACAGATAGGTAAAAGTATCTCATTGTTGTTTAATATACTTTTTTTTTTTTTTTTTTTTTTTTTTGCGGTACGTGGGCCTTCTCCCATTGCGGAGCACAGGCTCCGGACGCGCAGGCTCAGCAGCCATGGCTCACGGGCCTAGCCGCTCCACGGCATGTGGGATCTTCCCGGACCGGGGCACGAACTCGTGTCCCCTGCGTCGGCAGGCGGACTCTCAACCACTGCGCCACCAAGGAAGCCCTAATATACTTATTTTCAAAACAAATATTTGTTAGCTTTTATGTACCTGGCACTTTCTAAGGACTGGGGCTACAGGAATGAATAAAACAGACAAAAAAGCCTTCTGTGGAACTTGTATTCTAGTGGGTAGAGGCTGGAAACAAGAAAAATAGTGGGTAAATGTATATAATATGTAGGATGCTGATAAGTATAGGGGGTGGGGACTACAATTTTAAATTGTATGGTCAGAGGAGGTGTCACCCAGAAGATGACATTTTAACAAAGGCCTAAAAGAGGAAAAGTAAGCAGTCTTGCAAACATTTGGGGGAAATGTTCCAGGCAGAGGGAATATCAAGTTCAAGGCCCAGGGGAAGAAGCATGCCTGGAAGGTTTAAGAAGTGGCACAGAAGCCAGTGTGAGCAAGGAGGAGATGATATCAGGGAAGTCCTGGGGGCCACCTTATGTAGGACCTAGTAGGACAGGATAAGGGCTTTGACTGTTACACCAGGAGAGGTGGAAAGCCATCGAAGGGTTTTGAGCAGGAAAATGATATGGTACTATTTATTCTTTAAAGCATCATTGGGCAAGATATACTGAAAATAGGTTGTAGGGGTCAAGGGCAAGTAGCAGATAGTCAAGGTTGGAAGCTACTGCAATAATCCTCAGGGGAGATGCTGCTGCTTGCATCAGGTTTGAAGAGAGTGGTTCTACAGTGCTTGTAACATTGCCTGTCCCATGGTATTATAGCTATTATTATTTTTCTTATTATTTTTATCACTAACATAAAAATATAAATATCTCTATTTCCTACATCATGTTTCCAATTACTATGATATCATATTCTGATGTTAATTATTCAACTATTTTTGGTAAAATTATTGTAACTATAGTTATGAATCAAAAAAAATCTAACCTCTTCTACTTTGAAGAGTTGAAAAAGTTCTTATTGGATTACACTTTCATGATATTGCTAGGATATATCTTTTAAATATATTTCCCCTATTGGAATATATTTAGCTCATTTAAAATATAATTCAGTTTCAATTTGCAATCCTTTTAGCTAGCAAGTCAAAGTGTCACATGAAATAAAGGCAGAGGCTTGTTAAAGTTTCAGGCTCTTAAACTTTTTTTTTTCTTCCCCAGGAGCAGCAAAATTAGGGGGAGGAGTGTGGTTACAATACTTGTCATTCAGAATTATGAATAGGGGCACTTTTGTTGGAGGTTCAGATCACTGAGAGTGGGACTGGGGAGATTGTAGGGAGATAGCTATTTTTTTTTAAACAAAAGATTAAATCTGGAATGCTAAATGTCCAGCTAGCTGTGAATGGGAGAAACTGAAATCAACCCTGCTATCCTTCTTCTTTCACCCTAGATTGGAATACGGTCACTGGGTCTCAGGCAGTCTACAGAACCATCAATTATACTACAAATGAGTAAGAATTCTAGAGAAACTCTCCAGCAATTTGCTACCTGAATGTGGCATTAGGCAGTTATCTAAATTCAGCCCAACAATGACCTAAGTGTAGATATAAATATAGATGTTTGATCATTTAAGAAATATTTACTGACATGCTCTATATATGAGGAACTCTTTTAGGAACTAGGGTTACAGAGATAAATAAAACAAAAAGTCCGTGCCTCACAGAATTTACATTATAGTAAGGGAGACAGCTGATAAACATTTAAGCAATTGCATATATAATATCATGTTACATTGTGATAAAGACTAAGCAAAAAAACATGAAGCAGGGTAAAGGAGAGACAGACTGTGCATTTTGGATAGACTTTTTAGGGAAGAGATCTCTGAAGAAATGACATAAGGATGAGATACAAATGCAGCAAACATGCAAGCCATGTACCTATTCCTGGGGAAAGCATTTCAGGCAGAGAAAATTCCACGTGTGAAATCTCTGAGGTGGGAAAATTTCTGGTTTGATGTAGGAAGGAGGCCACATCACTACCTACCCTGAGGGACAGAGGAGAGGAGGGGTAGGAGATGAGGCTGATTGGGAAGGATGCTGGGTTTCCACATCATGGGAAGCCACGGGTGGTTGAGACCATCAGAGTATTATGCTTTGATTCTCATTTTGAAAAGATCACTCTGTAGAGCAGGAAGAGTAGGGAAGAAGAGACAGAAAGAGAAGGTGTAATCAGGCACACAGGGAAGACCAGGGCTTGGACTAACTTAGCAGTGATTAAATTTGAGATACATTTGTAGGTAGAGGTGACAGTGTTTGCTCATGTGAGAGAAAAAAAGAAAAGAGATTTGGTGTGAATGGTGCTATTTTACCAAATGAAGAGTTGCGAGAGAGAAGTTGGGGTGCAAGGAAAAATTTTTCAAAATGAGGAAAATACGTCACTTTCTTATGTTCTCCATAAAGCCCACAACCCATCTGAGATATAAAAAACAATTTCCATTGTTTAAAAAAGAGTATAACTTGAGATAAAAAAGGAGATGAACTATTTACCTTTACTCCCTTTGAGATGAACATAAATATTTTCTAAAACAGTGATTCTGAAAGAATATTCTGTGGCCCATTGGTGGTCTTTAAGCGACCTCCCAAAGAGCCCAAATGTACAGGTGATCCTTTACATCATTAATGAAAAATCAGGCTTTATTCCATAGACCTATCTTATCTTTATTTACAACTAAGAGGTTTTTGTTTTGTTTTAATTTACTAGTAACATATGATATTAACACTTGGTATTTATATACCAAAAATATCAAGTTGCTAGAGCTTCCTGCAGACTAATTCAGCTTTATACTCAGAAGTGTTGACAATGCTTGACAATGTTCCCTCAGTTTTAAGGGAGGACAATTTGTTATCGGTGAATCAGAAATGTCTAGATTTGGCCATTATTTTAATTGTTGTTATCTGTGTTTTTTAATTATTAATTAATTGTTGGTTTAGTTTAATCATTATCATTTTAGTTTCTTATGGGATGTTTCACTAAGCTTGCAGTGGGTAGTCATGTGTATTTGATCGAATAGTATTTTTAGATTGTAATATCCCCAAAGCATTGAATCCTAAAGTATTGTGATTTGAATATGAATCATCCATACCCTCTGTTGCTAAAACAGATGTCTACATAATTTCCCTCCTTCATCCCTTAACTTGCTTAGGCAATGACACATTATTGTTATCACTGAATTCATTTTCCACTGGAAGAAGTGATCAGGTAGGGTATGTGAATTATGGAGTCTTTGCTATGATCAAATACTTTAGTTGACAGTTTAGATCAAATAGTGCTACCTGTTGGTATACCCACAAATCTTTGTTTCTTCTAATTTCTCCTCTCTATCATGAAACACTTTAGTGACGAGTTTTATATTTTTTGTTCTCTTTTAAGTTTTCAGATATACAAGGAAAAGTGAATAGAAAGGACATTCAAAATTTGGGGAATTTTCCCTATGCTTCATTTAAAGTCAGACAGGTCTGCAGTTAAGTTCTGGCTGCACTAATAACTAGCTGTTTGATCTCTGACAAGTTACCTAACTTTATAGCCTCAGTTTTTTCAGTGTAAATTGGGATAATATTTTCTTGAGATGGAATATATGAGTTTTATTACAGGTCAGGCACTAAAGTGATTTCAAAAATATCAATAAGAAGATGATAATAAAAATATTAGCCAATATTTAGAGAACAATTACTGGAATAATACATGATTTTAAAAATCATTCTGGTCAACTGTTAATAGAATGATTTCAGTGAGTTTGACAGATTTGACTTTGTTATCAAAAGTATGGCTTTTAGATGCAAAGATTGAGTGAAGAATTAATCTGATGTAAAAAAACACATTGTAGAATATCCTTCCATTATATAGGATAAGCTAATTACAGAGACTCTTTTCATATGAGTGAATGTATTTATGGCTAAAGATGAAACTTTGCATCAAGAATATATCTAAGTGGAGGACACCTTCAAGATGGCAGAAGAGTAAGACTTGGAGATCACCTTCCTCCCCACAAATACATCAGAAATACATCTACACGTGGAACAACTCCTACAGAACACCTACTGAATAATGGCAGAAGACCTCAGACCTCCTAAAAGGCAAGAAGCTCCCCACATACCCAGGTAGGGCAAAAGAAAAAAGAATAAACAGAGACAAAAGAATAGGGACGGGACCTTCACCAGTGGGAGGGAGCTGTGAAGGAGGAAAGGTTTCCACACACTAGGAAGCCCCTTTGCGGGCGGAGACTGTGGGTGGTGGAGGGGGGAAGCTTCAGAGCCACGGAGGAGAGCGCAGCAACCGGGATGCGGAGGGCAAAGCGGAGAGATTCCCGCACAGAGGATCGGTGCCGACCAGCACTCACCAGCCCGAGAGGGTTGTCTGCTCACCCGCCGGGGCGGGCGGGGCTGGGAGCTGAGGCTCGGGCTTCGGAGGTCGGATCCCAGGGAGAGGACTGGGGTTGATGGTGTGAACACAGTCTGAAGGGGCTAGTGCGCCACGGCTAGCCGGGAGGTCGTCTGGGAGAAAGTCTGGAGCTGCTGAAGAGACAAGAGATGACTTTTTCTTGCCTCTGTTTCCTGGTGCACGAGGAGAGGGGATTCAGTGCACCGCCTAAATGAGTTCCAGAGATGGGTGCAAGACGCGGCTATCAGCACGGACCCCAGAGACGGGCATGAGATGCTAAGGCTGCTGGTCGCCACCAAGAAGCCTGTGTGCAAGCACAGGTCACTATCCACACCCCCCTCCCGGGAGCCTGTGCAGTCCGCCACTGCCAGGGTCCCATGATCCAGGGACAACTTCCCCTGGAGAACACAAGGCACGCCTCAGGCTGGTGCAACATCACGCCGGCCTCTGCCACAACACGCTCGCCCCGCATCCGTACTCTTCCCTCCCCCCGGCCTGAGTGAGCCAGAGCCCCCGAATCAGCTGCTCTTTAACCCCATCCTGTCTGAGCGAAGAACAGACGGCCTCAGGTGACTTACATGCAGAGGAGGGGGTTAATCCAAAGCTGAACCCCAGGAGCTGTGAGAACAAAGAAGAGAAAGGGGAATATCTCCCAGAAGCCTCAGGAGCAGCGGATTAAATCTCCACAATCAATTTCATGTGCCCTGCATCTCTGGAATACCTGAATAGACAATGAATCATCCCAAAATTGAGACAGTGGACTTTGGGAGCAACGATATAAATTTTTCCTTTTTCTCTTTTTGTGACTGTGTATGTGTATGCTTCTGTGTGTGATTTTGTCTGTATAGCTTTGCTTTTACCATTTGTTCTAGGGTTCTGTATCTCTGTTTGTTTGTTTGTTTGTTTCAGTATAGTTTTTAGTGCTTGTTATCATCGATGGATTTGTTCTTTGCTTTGGTTGCTGCCTTCTTTCTTTCTTTTTTTATTATTTACTTTTTTATTTTTAATAATTATTTTTTAATTTTTATTTTAATAACTTTATTTTATTTAATTTATTTTTCTTTCTGTCTTTTTTCTTTCTCCCTTTTATTCTGGGCCATGTGGATGACAAAGTCTTGGTGCTCCAGCCAGGTGTCAGGCGTGTGACTCTGAGGTGGGAGAGCCGAGTCCAAGACCTTGGTCCACCAGAGACCTCCCAGCTCCACATAATAACAAACGGCAAAAATCTCCCAGAAATCTCCATCTCAATGCCAAGACCCAGCTCCACTCAACGACCAGCAAGCTACAGTGCTGGACACCCTATGCCAAACAACTAGCAAGAAAGTAACACAACCCCACCCAATAGCAGAGAGGCTGCCTAAAATCATAATAAGGTCACAGACACCCCAAAACACACCTCCTGATGTGGACATGCCACCCAGAAAGATAAGATCCAGCCTCATCCACCAAAACACAGGCAGCAGTCCCCTCCACCAGGAAGCCTACACAACCCACTGAACTAACTTTAGCCACTGGGGACAGACACCAAAAACAACGGGAACTACAAACCTGCAGCCTGCGAAAAGGAGACCCCAAACACAGTAAGTTAAGCAAAATGAGAAGACAGAGAAACACACAGCAGATGAAGGAGCAAGGTAAAAACCCACCAGACCAAACAAATGAAGAGGAAATAAGCAGTCTACCTAAAAAAAGAGTTCAGAGTAATAATAGTAAAAATGATCCAAAATCATGGAAATAGAATGGAGAAAATATTAAAAAAAAAAAAAGTTTAACAAGGACCTAGAAGAAAAGAAGACCAAACAAACAATAATGAACAACACAATATATGAATTAAAAATTTTCTAGAAGGAATCAATAGCAGAATGACTGAGGCAGAAGAAAAGATAAGTGACCTAGAAGATAAAATAGTGGAAATAACTACTTGAGAGCAGAATAAAGAAAAAACAATGAAAAGAATTGAGGACAGTCTCAGAGATTTCTGGGACAACATTAACCTCACTAACATTCAAATTATAGGGGTCCCAGAAGAAGAAGAGAAAAAGAAAGGGACTGAGAAAATATTTGAAGACATTATAGTTGAAATCTTCCCTAATATGGGAAAGGAAATAGTTAATCAAGTCCAGGAAGCACAGAGAGTCTCATACAGGATAAATCCAAGGAGAAACATGCCAAGACACATTTTAATCAAACTATCAAAAATTAAATACAAAGAAAAAATATTAAAAGCAGCAGGGGAAAAAAACAAATAACATACAAGGGAATCCCCATAATGTTAACAGATGAAATTTCAGTAGAAACTCTGCAAGCCAGAAGGGAGTGGAGGGACACATTTAAAGTGAAGAAAGGGAAAAACCTATAACCAAGATTACTCTACCCAGCAAGGATATCATTCAGATTCGATGGAGAAATTAAAAACTTTACAGAAAAGCAAAAGCTAAGAGAATTCAGCACCACCAATCCAGCTTTACAACAAATGCTAAAGGAAGTTCTCTAGGCAGGAAACACAAGAGAAGGAAAAAACCTACAATAACAAAACCAAAATATTAAGAAAATGGTAGTAGGAACATGTATATCAATAATTACCTTAAATGTAAATGGATTAAATGTTCCAATCAAAAGAAATAGACTGGCTGAAAGGAAACAAAAACAAGACCCGTATATATGCTGTCTACAAGAGACCCGCTTCACAACTAGGGACACATACAGACCGAAAGTGAGGGGATGGAAAAAGATATTTTGTGCAAATGGAAATCAAAAGAAAGCTGCAGGTGCAATTCTCATAACAGACAAAATAGACTTTAAAACAAAGAATATTACAAAAGACAAAGAAGGACACTACCTAATGATCAAGGGATCAATCCAAGAAGAAGATATAACTATTGTAAATATTTTTGCACCCAAAATAGGAGCACCTCAATACATAAGGCAAATGCTAAGAGCCAAAAAAGGGGAAATCGACAGTAACACAATCATCATAAGGGACTTTAACACCCCACTTTCACCCATGGACAGATCATCCAAAATGAAAATAAATAAGGAAACACAAGCTTTAAATGATACATTAAACAAGATGGACTTAATTGATATTTATAGGACATTCCATCCAAAAACAAAAGAATACATTTTTTTCTCAAGTGCTCATGGAACATTGTCCAGGATAGATCGTAATTTGGGTCACATATCAAGCCTTGGTAAATTTAAGAAAATTGAAATCACACCAAGTATCTTTTCTGACCACAACACTATGAGACTAGGTATCAATTACAGGAAAAAAATGTGTAAAAAATACAAACATATAGAGGCTAAACTATGCACTATGTAATAAACAAGAGATCACTGCAGAAATCAAAGAGGAAATCAAAAAATACCTAGAAACAAATGACAATGAAAACACAATGACCCAAAACCTATAGGATGCAGCAAAAGCAGTTCTAAGAGGGAATTGTATAGCAATACAATCCTACCTTAAGAAACAAAAAACATCTCAAATGAACAAGCTAACCTTACACCTAAAGCAATTAGTGAAAGTAGAACAAAAAAATCCCAAAGTTAGCAGAAGGAAAGAAATCATAAAATCAGATCAGAAATAAATGAAAAAGAAATGAAGGAAACAATAGCAAAGATCAATAAAACTAAATGCTGGTTCTTTGAGAAGATAAACAAAATTGATAAACCATTAACCAGACTCATCAAGAAAAGAAGGGAGAGGACTCAAATCAATAGAATTAGAAATAAAAAAGGAGAAGTAACAACTGACACTGCAGAAATACAAAAGATCATATGAGATTACTACAAGCAAGTATATGCTAATAAAATGGACAACCGGGAAGAAATGGACAAATTCTTAGAAAAGCACAACATTTGAGACTGAACCAGGAAGAAATAGAAAATATAAACAGACCAATCACAAGCACTGAAATTGAAACTGTGATAAAAATCTTCCAACAAACAAAAGCCAAGGACCAGATGGCTTCACAGGCAAATTCTATCAAACATTTAGAGAAGAGCTAACCCCTATCCTTCTCAAACTCTTCCAAAACATAGCAGAGGAAGGAACACTGCCAAACTCATTCTATGAGGCCACCATCACCCTGATTCCAAATCAGACAAAGATGTCACAAAGAAAGAAAAATACAGGCCAATATCACTGATGAACATAGATGCAAAAATCCTCAACAAAATGCTAGCAAACAGAATCCAACAGCACACTAAAAGGATCATACACCATGATCAAGTGGGGTTTATCCCTGGAATGCAAGGATTTTTGAATAAACGCAAATCATTCAATGTGATACACCATATTAACAATTTGAAGAATAAAAAACATATGATCATTTCAATAGATGCAGAAAAAGCATTTGAAAAAATTCAACACCCATTTATGATAAAAACCCTTCAGAAAGTAGGCATAGAGGGAACTTACCTCAACATAATAAAGGTCATATATGACAAACCCACAGCCAACATTGTCCTCAATGGTGAAAAACTGAAACCATTTCCTATAAGATCAGGAACAAGACAAGGTTGACCACTCTCACCACTATTATTCAACATAGTTTTGGAAGTTTTAGCCATAGCCATCAGAGAAGAAAAAGAAATAAAAAAAATCCACATCGGAAAAGAAGAAGTAAAGCTGTCAGTGTTTGCAGATGACATGATACTATACATAGAGAATCCTAAAGATGCTACCAGAAAACTACTAGAGCTAATCAATGAATTTGATAAACTACCAGGATACAAAATTAATGCACAGAAATCTCTTGCATTCCTGTACACTAATGTTGAAAAATCTGAAAGAGAAATTAAGGAAACACTCCCATTTAGCTTTGCAACAACAAAAAAATAAGACACGTAGGAATAAACCTACCTAAGGAGACAAACGACCTGTATGCAGAAGACTGTAAGACACTGATGAAAGAAATTAAAGATGATACAAACAGATGGAGAGATATACCATATTCTTGGATTGGAAGAATCAACATTGTGTAAATGACTATACTACCCAAAGCAATTTACAAATTGAATGCAATTCCTATCAAACTACCAATGGCATTTTTCACAGAACTAGAACAAAAAAATTCACAATTTATATGGAAATACAAAAGACTCCAAAGAACCAAAGCAATCTTGAGAAAGAAAAATGGAGCTGGAGGAATCAGGCTCCCTAACTTCAGACTATACTACAAATCTACCCTGATCAAGACAGTATGGTACTGGCACACACAGAAATATAGATTAATGGAACAGGCTAGAAAACCCAGAGATAAACCAATGCACATGTGGTCACCTTATCTTTGACAAAAGAGGCAAGCATATACAATGGAGAAAAGAGAGCCTCTTCAATAACTGGTGCTGGGAAAGCTGGACAGTTACCTGTAAAAGAATGAAAGTAGAACACTCCCTAACACCATACACAAAAATAAACTCAAAGTGGATTAAAGACCTAAATGTAGTAAGACCAGACACTATAAAACTCTTAGAGGAAAACATAGGCAAAACACTCCATGACACATAGGCAGAACACTCTATGACATAAATCACAGCAAGATCCTTTTTGCCCCACCTCCTAGAGAAAGGGAAATAAAAACATAAATAAACAAATGCGACCTAATGAAACTCAAAAGGTTTTGCACAGCAAAGGAAAACATAAACAAGACGAAAAGACAACCCTCAGAATGGGAGAAACTATTTGCAAATGAAGCAGCTAACAAAGGATTAATCTCCAAAATTTACAAGTAGCACATGCATCTCAATATCAAAAAAACAAACAACCCAATCCAAAAATTGGCCAAAGACCTAAATAGACATTTCTCCAAAGAAGATATACAGATTGCCAAAAAAACACATGAAATAATGCTCAACATCATTAATTGTTAGAGAAATGCAATTCAAAACTATAGTGAGATATCAGCTCACACCAGTCAGAATGGCCATAATCAAAAAATCTACAAACAATAAATGCTGGAGAGGGTGTGGAGAAAAGGGAACCCTCTTGCACTGTTGGTGGGAATGTAAATTGATACAGCCACTATGGAGAACAGTATGGAGGTTCCTTAAAAAACTAAAAATAGAACTACTGTATGACACAGCAATTCCACTACTGGGCATATACCCTGAGAAAACCATAATTCAAAAAGAGTCATGTTCATTGCAGCTCTATTTACAATAGCCAGGACATGGAAGCAACCTAACACCCTAAGTGCCCATCGACAGATGAATGGATAAAGAAGATGTGGCACATATATACAATGGAATATTACTCAGCCATAAAAAGAAACGAAATTGAATTATTTGTAGTGAGATGGATGGACCTAGAGACTGTCATACAGAGTGAAGTAAGTCAGAAAGAGAAAAACAAATACCGTATGCTAACACATATATATGCAATCTCAAAAAAAAAAAAAGGTCATGAAGAACCTAGGGGCAGGACGGGAATAAAGACGCAGACGTAGAGAATGGACTTGAGGACACGGGGAGGGGGAAGAGTAAGCTGGGACGAAGTGAGAGAGTGGCATGGACATATATACACTACCAAATGTAAAACAGATAGCTAGTGGGAAGCAGTCGCATAGCACAGGGAGTTCAGCTTGGTGCTTTCTGACCATCTAGAGGGGTGGGATAGGGAGGGTGGGAGGGAGACCCAAGATGGAGAGGATATGGGGATATATGTGTACATATAGCTGATTCACTTTGTTATACAGCAGAAACTAACACACCATTGTAAAGCAATTATACTCCAATAAACATGTTAAAAAAGGTATATCTAAGTGGAGTAAAATCCATTCTCTTCTGGAGCTATAAATGGTTATGATTAAATGAATCTGTTAATATATCCTAAGTAGACATTGACTCAAATGGTTCTTTTCCCCTTAAGAAAAGAGACTAAAGTTAATTTTGACAGATCTGGCAATTATCTGATAACTGCCAGCTTATTTTGTTAAAAACTACCCAATAGCAAGAAACTTTGATTATCAGAAATCTTATCTGTAAAAAGCCATATAGTGGCACACTAAAGGGACAGTGATGATAACCTGAGAACCAAATTTTGCTCCAAGAAGAGAAGGACCGTCACCAGCAAAGCCCATTAACTAATTCCCTGGGATTAAAAATAGAGAATCTGTGTAATAAAATAAAGTTTAACCTTTTTTTTCCCTTTGTGTTTAGTCTAGTTTCATTTGCACATAGTGTATATCATGCAGAGGCCTTGCACTTGGCCCTTCAGACCAGAGTCCCTTGTGTGAAACGGTGCCGACACCTCAGATTGGTGGGCTGTGGCAGCAGCATCGTGAGTGACCTCCTCGATCCAAGATGGCGGCGGCAGGCTGTGTGCAGAGACGCTGCACCCGTGCCGGGCACTGCCATCTGGAACCTGAGCAGCACGCCTGCGCCTGACCCACGAGAACTCCGCCTCCTCCTCGCGGAAAAGAACCCTACACAGCAGCCCTGCCCACAGCCTGTCAGGGAGAGTATACTTTAGAGCGCGAGCTCGCACCTCTCCATTTTTGATGAAAGAATAAATCTCTCCTTTGCTTCTGAACCAAACTCCGTCTTGTTCTATTGGCACAAGTGATAGCGGGCAGAAGGAGCCTTGTTGGGGACCGACTCGGGAGGGTCCTTAATAGGTCAGTGACGAAATTCAGGGCCAAAGTGAAAACATTCCCTGGCCAGATAGGTGGTGGTCTGCTAACCCTCATAACTGAGAAATGAGAATGGAGATTGTTTTCCCCTAAGTCTTGGTGTAGAAGACTGATTATTAACATTTGCACAAGACTTTCACATTTTGTTAGGTGCTTATAACACAACAATGAATTTTAAAGCGGGACCAGGAGAGAAAAATGAGGTAAGAGGTCAAAGAAGGAAACGGCATTTCAGCGCTTTGACTCTTATTGCCAGGTACAGTTTTTCCCAACTCTCAGAGCCCTGTTAAGTCCTCTTGAGAAGGAAATTGGACCATGGCTTTCTCCTAACATCATTTATTCTTATTCTGTGCCTTAGATTGTCAAATACCCCAACTGCCTCCCCTCCCCTATCCCCACCCCTGCCCAAATGGCTTAGTCACTAAGGTCAGTTTATAAGTAGTAATGGAATGGTGATAGGAAAGACCAGTGGTTGAAACTAAACAGTTGTTTTACTAACTAGAAAGGCTGAAAATATGGGCAAGGTTTTTAATAAGACCCACAGTGTGAACTCAAATTTGTGCACAAGTGAATAAGCCTGTGTCAATGGTTGTCACTGTACCACATAGTGCTGTTCTTGTGTAAGGGCTCACATACTGGTGAGACATCACTCTCTGATGGTGAAAATTGGACAGCTATATAAAGTTAACATCCTATTTTAATGAGTCTAAAAGGTGCTCAAGGCATTATAGAATTTCAATGAAAAAGGGAAGTCTTGGGGTTTTGAGAAATGATTCTATCAGGATCCAAGTCTAGGAGTTATGAGGCTAGCTGTAAAACACATTCCAAAAATCGTAAGCTGGAAGTTGTAGATGAAACCCAGCCCAAAGACAAAGAGATTGGGCTCTGATGGTAAGTTTTAAGACACGTGATCCCTAATGTGAAAGAGCCATTTTCTTTCTTCTGGCCCTTTGCTTCGGATCAGAAAACACGCAAGAGACTGAGGAGATTTGGTCCCCATAGCTGTGAGAAATGTAGTCACATTTATGGAAAGTCAGAGCAGTACTAGAATTGGTTGGTTTCATGATTCTCCCTGAACCCAAGTCTTAGCAGGTAAAGAGTTAGAAGATGGCCTTTATCCTGACTGTGGTGTTCCTGTGGAGTAAGAAATGGTGTATCTAGAGCCCTGACAGTACATTCCTGAAATTCTGCCTGATTTCTGATCCCCCGATTCCTAACCTAGGGGATGCAAAATGTCTAGAAGGACACTGAGAGGATACTTATGAAGCAGTTGAGTTTATATAGTTCCTTTTTGCTTGCTTTAATGAAAGTTTATTTTCTTTGACTTTTTCATAGAAAGTACTTTCATTACCCTTCATAGTCATGTTTTTGTATTCAGTATACCACTTGTTTCCTATGGTTTCTCTCTTGAAGAGACAACATAGCAGATAGCCTAAAATTATTTCCTTTACCTAGAGGCAGCTACCCCAGAACTAAACTCTGAATGAAGCGCAAAAATTATTCCCAAAGTCATGAGATCATGAAGTCCTGAAAATGTGAAGGGTCTCATGATAATAAAGTCGCTCATTGAAAGAGGGGAGGGATGTCACCATTCTTATTGTGGATGGGAATCCCAATAAACGACAATAGAGAGGGCAAGATAGCAAAAAGGAGCCTGTGACATCTAACGTTTTCTTTTTTTGCGGTACGCGGGCCTCTCACTGTTGTGGCCTCTTCCGTTGCGGAGCACAGGCTCCGGGCGCGCAGGCTCAGCGGCCATGGCTCACGGGCCCAGCCGCTCTGCGGCATGTGGGATCTTCCCGTACCGGGGCACGAACCCGTGTCTCCTGCATCGGCAGGCGGACTCTCAACCACTGCGCCACCAGGGAAGCCCTCTAATGTTTTTAAATATTTATAAATTAAGACTTTGAGGATTATCAGAATCAGATCAGTTTTGAACCATTTAAGCTAATGAAATTTCATCTAAGCCAAAGACGTGGTTAAGACACCCTTCAGAACTAGAATGGCTACATTTAAATTCTTTATGCCATTTACTAGTTATGTGACCTCTGGCAAGTTATTTAATCACTCAGTTTCCTTATCAATAAAATGGAGACCACAATTGAATTAACCAAATTAGGTAGATTATATGAATCAATATATAGAAAGTTCTTAGAAAAGTGCCCGGTGTTTCACATTAGTAAATACTATGTAAGAGTTAACTTTATTATAATTGACTAGTTTCTAAGACCAGATCTTAAATTCTACTAGGTCAGTTATCACCTGAATTACTAAAATGCCTCCCTGTCTAAGGTCAGCCTTCTGCAAAGTATGAGGAAATAAGGCCTAAATTGTAGGCTTAGTATGATGGTCTTATATATATGTGTGTGTATGTATATATAAAAATCCAAATAGGTACCCCTTACTATTTTTATCATTATTATTTTTTTATAATCTCAATGCATGCTACTTAGTGTTTTTTTTTTTTTTCTTTTAGCGATTTAAAAAGAGTGGCTACTTTAATTCTTCAGTACCATTTAATGAATTCACACATTTGTTTACTCTGGAAAGTATGCAATTGTGTTTACTAAAGCATATGGATGTTTACTATAAATGCTTCATTCCTAGGATCTGCTTTCCCATGTGCATATCAGGCATAATGATAATATTTTAACCCTAGTAAAGTAATGCATGCTATATCAATGTGTATAATGTGCTTCATAAGATCATTTTCATCCTCACGTTAATTATTGGAGTAAAATGCAAATATTTAATTGAATGTAAAAATTGATCCTTTACATATTTATCTGCTTTCTCTACTCTCAGTATATTTAGTATGATTACTACGAGCATAATTTCAACTGACTTCTATGAAAAAGGTTTCACAGTTACCTGAAGTAATAGCCTGCAGTCGTCATTATGGAAAGCCCTCAAAAGGAGCTTGCAAAATCTTGGGAGGATTTCCTAAATCTTATGAAAAAAAGAAAGAAAGAAAGTAAAAGCAGATTTCTCCTCAAAAAGAAATTTGAAAATGCGGTGGTAAAAACCAAGGAGTTCTTAATCTACTGACATTTTAAACTCTTACTATACCTAGATTTTTCTTTCATTGTTCACTTTACGTTATTATGTATCTCATTTCAATAGTACTTAAAAATTGCTGCATATTCTTAAGCCACAAAAACAGATGAAAATTGAGATGTAAAATTTTTGTACTTTAAAAGTACTTGCAAAATGGTTTCTTTGAAGGGTCACACACCAACAAAGGATAAAATTAGTGCATTAAGAGAAGCTGGAATACAATATGGTGTGGCTCACCACTAGAAAATATGATTTTATTTCTATCAAAATGTATCTTGAAAACTTCACAGATTATACATCTCTTTTCAATGTATTGTTTAGAGGATAAAGGACAGAAATACTGATGAAAAATTAATGGACCAAGACAGGTTTTGTGAAACCCAGATCTTGCTGTTAATATGTTCATAAATAATACGTGAATGTTACAGCCCAACAATTTTTTGCCCTATTCAGGATACTGTAAGCCAAAATATTTTACATAAAATGCATGTTTTTTTTTTCTTGCCTTCTTTTTCTGTTTTGTTATCTTCAGGTTATACTGTGTTTTTGATATTATAGCAACTTGGACTTTGCACCACTAAATGTAACTCTATAAAGGGCCTCTGATACTGTACTTTGTTATATTTATGTTTTTAAAATATAAAAACAATATACCCTTGAGGGTAAACAAAAACTCAGAATTGCATGATATCAACTCATTTGCAATGTGACTTGTTTGACATTACATATAGTATAATTATATCACTCGTAAAACAGAATATTTACAATCCTTGTACTACCTCTACAATCTCAAGAATTTTAACACTTGAATTTCATGACATCTTAAGAAAATATGTTGGCTTAATGGCCACCTAGCCTAACCTGGGATTTTCATGTAATTTTAAAAGTTCTGGGCAAAGACAAGAGAACAAAATTACTTAACTAGGAGTCATTAACATATAATAACCTTATTGCTTTTTGATTTTGGAAGAGTGCCCTATGAAAACTTACCTATATATGAGAATGATCAGAGATGATCCTATAATATTATTTATAAACTTTCTTACAATAATCTATATTAGCAATTTTCACCAAAAATATCTTTCACCAAAAAATTTTATCCTTGTATCCTCTTTTGGACCTCCTTCAATGGGTCATAGTTATTCTTGCATCCAATATCAAATTATACAGACACTTTCACACAAACACATTCATAAACAAAGCAAATTGAGAAATATGTCAAAGTTAATGTGGGTTATTGTATATTTTAAAAATGCCTGGGAATTCCCTGGTGGTCCAGTGATTATGACTCAGCGCTTTCACTGCTGAGGGCGTGGGTTCAATCCCTGGTCAGGAACTAAGATCCCACAAGCTGCATGGTGCAGCCAAAAAAAAAAAAAAAAAAAAAAAGCCTGAAAGATAAAACTAAAAAAAGAACTACTAAAACTGTGGAAGATCTCACCGTGTTTTCCATGGACTCTCCTATCCATCAATATTCAGCGAAAGCTGAAAACAATCATTCCATAAAATCTTCTCAAAATCCAAAATATTCTGTTTCTTGCATGTGAACCTCAATAGTACTTACTGTCTCTTTTTTGTCTTCAGAAGATGAGTTCTACTTGTGTTGCTACCTAACTTGCTGCGTAGTTAACGTCTCTGAATTACTATTCCTTAATGTGAAAATTTGGATAAAAATATTGGTCTCTGTCTATCTCACAGGATTGTTGTGAAGATCAAATGAAGATTATATACACTAAAACATGTATATATAGTTTATATACACAGTATTTAGCTAGACACATAGCATTAGATGCAAATAATTTTTCATTCTTAGAAAGTAACCTATGGCTCCTCATCTTTTTTTTTTTTTTCCGCGGGCCTCTCACTGTTGTGGCCTCTCCCGTTGCAGAGCACAGGCTCCGGGCACGCAGGCTCAGCGGTCATGGCTCACGGGCCCAGCCGCTCTGTGGCATGTGAGATCTTCTCGGACTGGGGCACGAACCCGTGTCCCCTGCATCGTCAGGCGGACTCTCAACCACTGCACCACCAGGGAAGCCCGGCTCCTCATCTTTTATAGACACTTACTTCTGTTTTATTTATTTATTCTGCAAACCTTTATTGAATATTCTCATTCTGAGTGATGAGTGTATGGTAGAGCTGTCCATAGGGAATGCTGCAGGTGAGATGTCTGGAAAGTAGAGGTATCTGGGTCTTACTTTCTGTGCCAGTCCTTGCTGTTGAACTGCCTGAGATTTAATCAGGGGCTGTAACAAGAGGCTGTGCAAGGTCCATACTAGGTGCTTGGGGGTGGGAGGGATGAAATTCAACCTCCTCTCTGATGTGCCTCAGGCCATATGCTCTGGCAAGCAAGAGAGATTCTGTATCTGCTTGGAGCTCGGGGTTCCTTTTTTCATTCTTCAAAAACCAGAGTGTGAGATAACCCTGTGTCTCTTTCCTTGGGATCATCTCTATTGTCTTCAGGTGAAATAGGATTATTCTTAGCCCTGTAAGAAATGCCAGCTCCTTTTTTTAAAAAAAATAAATGTATTTATTTATTTTTGGCTGAATTGGTTGTTTGTTGCTGGCTTTCTCTAGTTGTGGCTAGTGGGGGCTACTCTTCGTTGTAGTGCGCAGGCTTCTCATTGCAGTGGCTTCTCTTGTTGTGGAGCACGGGCTTCAGTAGTTGTGGCATGTGGGCTCAGTAGTTGTGACTCACGGGCTCTAGGGCTCAGGCTCAGTAGTT
Organism: Stenella coeruleoalba; assembly: GCF_951394435.1. Lineage (NCBI taxonomy): Eukaryota > Metazoa > Chordata > Mammalia > Artiodactyla > Delphinidae > Stenella > Stenella coeruleoalba. Next base: position 70,656,860 of record NC_137169.1, on the reverse strand, counting down.
GTGGCCCACGGGCTTAGTTGCTCCATGGCATGTGGGATCCTCCCGGACCAGGGCTCGAACCCATGTCCCCTGCATTGGCAGGCAGACTCCCAACCACTGCACCACCAGGGAAGCCCAGAAATCCCAGATTCTTCAAGACATGTTTTAGAGAGTTTTTCTCTAGGTCCTAACCATTTCTCAGACCACAATACAGGAAATTTGCCTGACCATATATTTCTAACATCCCCACAGATTCCACACACCTGAGAACTGCACCAGAGTCAAAACTCTGTCAACAGGGCATAGCACAGCACCTGGAGATGAGTTGACATGTCCTTCATCCTTTTGTGAGCACTGACTTTCAGCTCTCAGGCTCAAAATATCACCCACATTTCAGAAACTTTCCTAACCCCATTTTTTCAGTTTCACTGTAAAATATTTGGGTTGAACTTCTCTGCCATTTGTGCAAACTTCAACACAGAGTTCTGAAAGTGTGCTATTGATATGGCTTGGAAAGTTTTACATCTTGGACTGTACACAGAGAAAAGTTAAAATTCTAAATATGAATGTCCAGTTAAGCTACAAAGGGATCTTTAACTATTGCCATATATTCTGTCCTTGAAAATCCTTATTTCCCATTCATGCAAAATCATTACATAATCTAAGAATATAGAATTATTAAAGCATATAAATTCTAAAACTTGTGGCTTGTTTCTGGAAATAATTACATTGATTGAGGCACTGTGAATTTGAAGTAGAATGCTTTTGTGACTTGCTGCAGGAGAAAACTCTTAGGCTTCATAAATCTAAATTGAGTGACTGAGAAAAAAGAAAAGGTCTATAAAGCTATGAATACCTATTCTAGTAAAGGATGCAAAAATTTCAGTAAAGAAATAATTGGTAATCTTGAATTCAGTGACAGAAAATTATAATATGTCTCTTTTATGAAGTCTTTTGTGTGAAATATGGATGTGTTGAGGTTATAAAAAAACATGTTTACCAGCAGGAGCCTAAATCAACAGCTTTGAACATGATAGTTCAGAAAGCAGCAGGAAGCCACTGTTCCTGAGATGGGCAACACTGACATTTATTTAATTTTTTACTTTCCCACTGTATCCATTTCATCTCTTGTCCTGCACCTCTCTACCTTTGTCCTTGGTTAAGACAAACAGTCATAGCATTAAATCTGTCTACTACAGTTAATTACTTCAGTTCTGGGCTGAAGCGTTTAGTTGCAGCCCCTTCTCTCTATGGGTTTTGAAAACACAGTTTAACATTAGTTTGTATGGTGGTTGATGTACATCTTCAAACCATAAACACCATATCAAGTGCTCCAAGGAATAATGAAATATTAATTTCGAGACAAAAAAAGTAAGTGGCTTAAAGCAAAAGCTGTTGTCTATCCCATGAGTGGCTTTTAAGACACTGATATCTGTGCTTTGAACGTAAAAATTCTTAGCCATTCAAACCACAGGTAATGAGCCGTAAGTAACTGTCTACCCTCAACTGTGTAGCACACAGATTGAAACCACCAATCCTTTCTTTCTGTCAGAGCACAAATATGAAAAAAGCCTCCCTTTTCTTATCCACAGTCTTTTATTTTTTGACAACACTATGCCAATATAAAAGACCAGTTATTGTCTTATAAACAAGAAAACTGGAGAAAAGAAATACATCTAATGCTTAAAGAAATAGTAACAACCAAATATTTTGTGGTATGTATACACGTGGATTTGGTAATGCTTTTCCATACTTATTTCATTAAATACTTTACTTGTGAAAAGAAAACCCCAAATGCCAAATGGAAACCTTTTTCTCATTCATTCATACAATAAATATTTATAGAGCATTCTTTGTGAGTAAGGGTTGATACACAAATGATTTGCTCATCCAAAATTTTTTAAAAAATCATTAAAATAAAAATGGATAGAAATAAATTTTTGTTATAAGAAGAGACTTAAATAGCACTGGCTCTCAATAAATATTGAGCAATGATAATAATTTCAAAAAGTAAAAAAGAAAAAAAATACCTTTTTTTGGCTATATGTTATTGGCCTTGAAATTAAAAGCTGCATTCATAAGTGTTATACTAATCTGATGATGGCATCAGCTTTTTTTTTTAAGGTTTTTTTTTTTAATAGATCTTTATTGGAGTATAATTGCTTCACAATACTGTGGTAGTTTCTGTTGTACAACAAAGTGAATCAGCCATATGCATACATATGTCCCCATATCCCCTCCCTCTTGAGCCTCCCTCCCATCCTCCCTATGTAGGAGGATGGGAGGAAGGCTCAAGGTCATTGCAAAGCACCTAGCTGATCTCCCTGTGCTATGCTGCTGCTTCCCACAAGCTAACTTGTATATGTATATACTACTCTCACTTCACCCCAGCCTCACCCTCCCCTCCCGTGTCCTCAAGACCATTCTCTATGTCTAGGTCTTTATTCCTGCCCTGCCATTATGTTCATCAGTCCCCTTTTTTTTTTTTTTAGACTCCATATATATGTGTTAGCATATGGTATTTGTTTTTCTCCTTCTGACTTACTTCACTCTGTATGACAGACTCTAGGTCCATCCACCTCACTACAAATAACTCAATTTTGTTTCTTTTTATGGCTGAGTAATATTCCATTGTATATATGTACTACATCTCCTTTATCCATTCATCTGTCAATGGACATTTAGGTTGCTTCCATGTCCTGGCTATTGTAAATAGTGCTGCAATGAACATTGTGGTACATGTCTCTTTTTAAATTATGGTTTTCTCAGGGTATATGCCCAGTAGTGGGATTGCTGGGTCATACAGTAGTTCTATTTTTAGTTTTTTAAGGAACCTCCATACTGTTCTTCATAGTGGCTGTATCAATTTACATTCCCACCAACAGTGCAGGAGGGTTCCCTTTTCACCACACCCTCTCCAGCATTTATCGTTTCTAGATTTTTTGATAATGGCCATTCTGACCAGTGTGAGGTGATACATCATTGTAGTTTTGATCTGCATTTCTCTAATCATTAGTGATGTTGAGCATCTTTTCATGTGCCTCTTGGCCCTCTGTATATCTTCTTTGGTGAAATGTCTACTTAGGTCTTCCACCCACTTTTCAATTGAATTGTTTGTTTTTTTTGATACTGAGCTTCATGAGCTGTTTGTATATTTTGGAGATTAATCCTTTGTCCATTGTTTCATTTGCAAATATTTTCTCCCATTCTGAGGGTTGCATAACAAAGAAAACCATAAACAAGGTATCAGCTTTTTTTTTTTTTTTTTTGCGGTATGCAGGCCTCTCACTGCTGTGGCCTCTCCCGCTGCGGAACACAGGCTCCGGACGCGCAGGCTCAGCGGTCAAGGCTCACGGGCCCAGCCGCTCCGCGGCATGTGGGACCTTCCCGGACTGGGGCACGAACCCGCGTCCCCTGCATCGGCAGGCGGACTCTCAACCACTGCGCCACCAGGGAACCCAAGGTATCAGCTTTTTAATTTCACTACCAATTTTCCTGCAAAGCAGTAACTGTGAATGCTTAATTAACTCAAACAATAATTATTTGTAAATGGTTTGTGGAACTAGGGTAAGATGGGAAGGGGTATAGAGACAATGTATTGGGGACAATTCTGATAAGGACTGACTGCAAGCTTTAGGACAATTCTTGAAGCCGAGAGATGCTGGTGGAAAAGCTGAGTAGGTACATGAACCAGCAACCTCTTAGAAAATCCTCAAAGCAACACTTTAAGAACATGGTGGAGAAACATCATTTAAAGAGTAAGAGCTTAAAGGGATCCCTTTTCTCATCAATAATTTTATAAAATATACATGGACCACATGGATTATATGCACACATTATGTTGAGGGACATGATGTCATGAGAATCTCTTCTGTTAACGTTCCCAGAACTCTTTGACAGAATCAATATTCATTGTCCTGATTCATTAAAAAATACATCTGTCTCCAATATAATGAAAGCTTACAGAACCAAGGTTTTTAAGCCTCTCCTACTTAATATTCAAGACCTGGATGGCCAAATAGGATAGATATCTTACTGATTGATTCATGGGCTTATCAAGTACCTTCAGCAAACTGTATTTAATGCTCAGGATTGGTATGTTATTCATAACTAGAATTACTATTAGAAAGATCCACCGTTTGACTTCACAGACAAAGCATGTTTATAATATTATATAGCCTGAAAAAACCCAGGCTATTCATGAATATATGATTTCTCATCACCATCTCTTTCAGATGGTTTAGTCTGCTCTTAGTCTATGCTCTTTATTTTGTTGCTCTTATACACTGGGGTTTGTTTGGCTTAAATGTTTATTTATTCCTAAGATGTTATGACAACGACTATTTTAATTTCTCTGTAGAGTTTCAATTTTTTTTTTTTTTTTTTTTTGCGGTACGTGGGCCTCTCGCTGTTGCGGCCTCTCCCATTGCAGAGCACAGTCTCCTGACGCGCAGGCTCAGCGGCCATGGCTCACAGGCCCAGCCGCTCCGCGGCATGTGGGATCCTCCCGGACCGGGGCACGATCCTATGTCCCCTGCATCAGCAGGTGGACTCTCGACAGCTGCACCACCAGGGAAGCCCTAGAGTTTCAATCTTAATAGTCCCACTAGGAAGCCGATTGAGGAAGCAGGGCTTGAGTGTTGAATGATTACATCTGGAATTTTGTCCCACTACAGGTAGAAGAAACTGCAAATAACAAAAGGCGGCGAAGTCTCAAAGAGAGCTGTACTGCATCCTCAGTATTAATCTCTGGTGAGACATTTGTCAATTTACATCTACAAACCAACTAGTGCTTCTATCGACACCTTCTCCAAGTTGCTACTTTTAGCATCCCTTCCTTCTGTGTCATGCACTGAACACAATATGTCCTCAGATACATTTAGTACCATGAATGTAGCAGCGCTCAAAATATTATTAGTCTCTTGGAATAATGCACCTCAGCAACACTTGAAAATGAGCTAAAAATGGGATTTCTTTTTTTATCCAGAGTGTCAATGATTTCAACACCTGAGAGTTGTCTCTTTTCATTAACAAATATAAAAGTAAATGGAAAGAAATGTACCAATCTGGTGTGCGACGTTGACATTGGAGGAAGCTGTGACTGTGTGAGGGTAGGAGGTCTAAAGGAACTCTCTGTATTTTCTGCTCAATTTTACTGTGATGCTAAAACTGCTCTAAAAATAGTCTATTTAAAAAGGGGGAGGGAGTAATACTTCATTTATATAAATAGAGGTGACACATTTAATATATTATTTTAGAGATTTGGTTTCATGTTTCAGATTGATTTTATATTTGCCATCATTTACTGTTTAAGGTGTACTTATTAGTGAATTTAAGAGTCTTAATCCAAACTTTTCCACCATTGTTTGCTGAATGCAGCTTTCTCTGAAGTTGTAATCACCATGCCGAAAATTGTAAGGATTTTATACATTATTTTTCAGCCTACACAGTGGAATGAATGAATGTAATAGGCAAGATTTTGAATTATAAAGATGGCAATGTAGAAATATAAGATTCTCGCTTTTGATATTTTTCTATATGTACTGTAATATGAAAAGGAAATGAATGGAAGAGAAAAAGTGTATGAGGAAGAAGGACACTAGAATAACTGAGAGATCAACCTTGTTGAAAAACATACTCAACATTGAAGACTGTGTTATTTTTCTGCTTCTTACATGTTCATAAATCTATCCTTATGTTTTATTCACTACTCAGTTAAAGACCTAACCTTTTTTTTCCATATAGTGATCTAGAAGACACCAAATCTAAATCAGAAATGAGATGCAGTGCTAGAGCCTTAGAGTGTGTATAATGTTGAAAGCATATATATAAATCAAACAATCTAACTCACTCATCAGAAAAAAAAAAGGATCATGGGTATACTTGCATTGCACTCACCAAATAAAGCACCTGCTTTGGTAGGAGTAAAAACTTGTACAGACAGAATCTTTCTAATCTCCATCTCACATATATTTTGCAATATTTAGAAACCAGGAAAACAATTCACAATGTGAGACTTGGTGTTCAGAATGTTGAACAAAGAATTTGAACTGTTCATTGCTCCACAAACAGAATTTTCAGAATCCCAGACAGCCAAAGCCTGGCACTCTGTGCAGAATGATGTGCTTGGATCTGAGAGAAGAAATTCAACAGCACTGACACAGTCTGTCTTCATGTGATAGAGTCCTACATGGCAAATGGATTTTTTTTTTCCCAAAAAAAGTTTTAATTTATTTTCCCAAAATCTAGACTTCTTTTACATCCTCTTAAAATATATAGAGTTTTTTTTTGCATCAGGTTTGTTTTTGTAGGGTAAGTGATTCAATCACTCAGGGACTCTGTCAGCAAAGGCTGAGGGATTCCTAAGTGCTAGAAGGTGCTAACTTGCCTCTTCTGTAGCCCGGATTCACAGAGAAAATTAGATTCCCCCACACTATGGCAAAGATATTAGCTCTATACAACTAGAGTGTAGGGCAATTCTCTCTTCTCCCTGGCTCCTTTTCAAATAGGTTAGCAATAAAAGTTGTGTACATGAAGAGAGAATTAAATGCCATCTAATTCAGACTGCACTGGGGTATTCAATAGATTGTGGGAGGGGCCAGATTTCGTTAATATTCACAATAATAGTGGAATGTTAGAAATAATTTAAAATATATATTAAGAAATAGACTTCTATAGATTTGAAACTGGCTGCCCATCACCAGGGAAGAGAACAAAGCATGGGGATGTTGATACACACACAAACTGAAATAGGCGACCCTAGTCAAAGACAGCAAACAAAACCACAAAGAAACAGGAAAAGGGATAAAACGGGAATCAATATGTAACCATGCAAAAAGAAAAGTTTGGATTTAAGTCTAAGCTGCTAAACACTGGGTGAGCAGGTTTATTGTTCTCTTGAAAAAGAAATCGCTACTTCAGCATTTAAAGTGAGAATATACTCAAGAAGGCCCCTTTAGGCTTTGGCTATTTTCACAGTACCCTATTAAAACGTACCATTGCATACTAATGAAAGTAAACATAGAGGAGGTGAAGGGGAAGTTGGGGAGATTGAGAGAGAGTGACAGAGAGAAGTAGAGAGAAGGAAAGAAGGATCAAGCCTCTCTTTCAAAAAGAATTTAGAGTTTCTAAAAAGCAGAGTTCTCAAACCACTGAAGAATTCACTGTTGGTTTTTTTTCCCTAATTTTTATAAGAGTAGAATAGCCCTAGAAGAAATCTCCTAGTGACAGTTTAAATAGGAACTGAGATAGAAGTTTGGAGGAAAAGAGAATGGAAAACAACAAATGTAAAACAGAACCAAAATAAGTATGCTAACTTAGTCAATCAAGGTGAGTTTGCGTGAATTATTTTAGCTTCTCTACAACAGTCAGTTTGTACCACTGCAGCTGCTTTTCTCAACTGCCTGTGGCATTAACTTTTAAAACTTTAATTTTCCAGTCAGATGCCAAGCATACCTGAGTTCACTTATGATGGGCATGATTAGCCATGCTTGTTAGGCATAGTAACCATGGGGTCTTTACTGCAATGAGGAATTAAACTTTAAAAAGTCATTCTGATTTACAACTATACAAATTCTCACAACGTGGTAATAAAGAGGCTACATGATGAAACCTGACAGGATGTTAAGCTTATTGCACAAGTGTGGACAGCTGAAGAGGCAAGAAATAATACAGTTGTCACTGGGCTGTTTCACCTCAACACGGAGCAAACAAAAAGAGCGTTGTTAATCAGTTCAACTCTTTGGCTGGATAATCCTAAACCAGTAATTGATAAATGGGAAAACCAAACGACCTCAACTCTGTGATTCATAAAACACATGAATATTCATACCATCTCTTTTGGTCAAGAGGCATTCTACATGCTTCTGGGCAGGCTTTGAAAGAGGAATACAAATAGTTTCTTGCTCAGCAGTAAAATACTGCCTCCCCTTTCAGGCATATTTTCTCCTATTAAAAGTGAAGTTTAGCAATACACAGAGGACAGTAAACACAGTAAATGAAGGTAAATGACAAATGGTTCCGTAGGAAGTGCTGTACTTTAGCTTTTTCATACTGCTGCATTTGGAAAAATATTAAATCCTTAAAGGAAACTGAAGACTTACACTACCAGAGAAATCGTGCTGGCAATATAACATATTCATCCTGGAAAAACGTACTCAAGCTCTGCATTTATGAGAATCATTTCTTTCCCACCCCACCAACTCTTAATATCTGAATTATTGATACTCTTTATACAAATAGTAGATTTTGGACAATATATAAAAATAATTTTCAGTATAATGTTGATATAAAATATTCTGCTTATTCTTAATAAAATCCATTTTAAAAGTACATAAAAATAAAGTTTATGGTATTTGTATAAATTAATTTTACCTTTAAAAATGTATCGAAATTATAGTGAAATAAACTCAAGGCACATATCAACAGAAATTTGTGCACTAAGGCATATAAGTTAATATGTTATAAATATGAGTATACTTTAAGCACATTTGTAGTTTTAGACCTTGTGGGAAACCACTCATATAAAACGAAGAATTTGTTCACAGTTTTCTCTCTTGTAGAAACTGATTTTAATATGTGACTTTTCCTTAAATCAGAGCACCTGTTGCTATATCTCATTTATGATATAAATATCATGGATTATTCCAGACTTCAAAGATAAAAGCAGAGGAAGAACCAAAATTTAAGGCAAATAGTGGTGTATTTTGTTATACAAAAATATCAAATATTCAATATAAGGATACTCTTCAACATTATTTAGAATACTAGTAAAGGCTAACCAAAATGACCATTGCAAAATAAGGACTGATAAAATAAAATAAGATATACTCATGAATGGAATTCCAGGCAGCAATTAAAAGTCATAGCTTGAAGAATAAGTAATGATATGTGCAAGGTCTCATGTTATATTTATAAAAATGGGTTAAAATCACTTATGCAGTGTGATCCTGATATATGTGTACGTATGTGTAATTAATCTATACTATCTATATATATAATTAATCTACATGTTTGGGGGGATTTTTCAATCCCCAGACCCTCCCCTGTAGTTTTTCTCAAACATATTAATTCTGCCAGATCACTCTGCTCCAGTCCTTAATTTCTGTTTAATAAGAGTTTGATTTTAAATTGTCCCTTATTGTGTTAGTTTTGTTTCTCCAAGTAAATCATATGCAATTTGAAGATAGGGAAAATTTATATATATAGTGTGTATGTGTGATTCTAACAATGTACTGCATGTAACAGAGTGTCAGCATACTCTATTTGTGATTGTTCTTTGAATTTTCTATTATTTGGATTTTAATGAAATTTAAAAAGTAATTCTTCTGGCACAACCCATGGGGAGAAAAAATTTCTCCATCATGAATGACATCCGTTTCGTCTTCACACTCCATCAAAAAATAGAAAATTTTAAAGCAGTACAGTGATCCATTTTTTGTTTCACTGATAACTTTTCTACAAATTTTATTTTACATACAAAATGGAAATAACTTTTCCTAATAGGTAATTTAAGCTTTTGCATAAAATATAACCAACTTCGAGGAAGTAAAGTCTCTTATTAATTCCTACTCTTCACACCATTAGTTTGCTGTGTAATTTCTAGACTCTATTCAATTGTATGCAAACCTCCGCCACCCAACATTTTAATATGAAAATTTTCAAACATACAGAAATGTTGAAAGTATTCTACAGTAAACACCCAAATACACATTACTTAGTTTGTACGATTAAATTTTACTATATTGTATCTTAAGCTTTTAACATGTAAGAAAAATCATGTGTCTTATTTCTTAATCATTAAATGACTTTCATCTTACTGGCATGCAAAGTATGTAATGAAAAGGAATCTTAACACAAGAAGAGAAGTGTCATTTATATTTTTTCCTGGTTCTCTGAGGACTTCAGACTAGGAGTGAGAAAGAGGCTTGAACTGGAACAGATTGAAAGCTTGACAGAAAGTGAAACGTGTGTCCTGTCTACTTAAAGAAACTCCAAACCAAAAACAAAGAAGCAGAAAAACTTCATGTGTGTTAAATTTAAAATAGGTGGCAGCTGATTACTTTCCCGAGTTTTGTTTCCATAAACGTTGCCAGCATCTACTGTTATCTTGCAGGTGCAGCCTGAGAGGATGGCTTGTAAGTGTTGCAAACTTTACATCCAGTTCTATCACCATCAGACCAAGAAAGGAGTTAACAGTTTTCTACAATTGCTTACTTACGCATTTGCTGCCACAGGTTTGTCTACAAATTGCATAACAAATCTCCAGACTCTAGGACAAACATTCTAGAATTCTGGAGTAAAGATTTATAGCCCCTAGTAAAGTCAATGACAGATAGTTAAATATAGTGAGCAAAGAAATGGCAAACTTTAAAAAAGTCTTCCTATTTTTAACACAGCACAGTGCTTTAGGTTTAAAATATCCATTCAATCCATTTTAATCTATAAAATGACGTTAATACAATACCCATCACAAACATATCTTGAGGTCAAAATGATATAACATTTAAAGCCTGTAATCTACTGACTGACTGTCATATAATAAATAGTCAATATATCATAGTATTTGCTACCTAGTGCTATTCTCCTTATTTTCACAGAGAATTAAAATGACAATTTGCTGTAATTATACTGTATTTCTAAAAAAATAGGTAACTATATGGATTATATATACAAATATAAACATATGTTTAAATTGTTTTATCAAAATATATAGGTATCCCTTCCAGTTAGACTATAAATATTCCAAGAACTCTAAACTGTGTTTAGAAATAGTGTATATATTAGGATGGAATGTCACAAATTAGTTGTGCTTTGGGGAGAGAGAGAGGAAGGGAGACTCACATAGAAACACTTTATTCCTTCATTCAGCAATGAAAGTGGTTCAAATTCTAGCTACTAAGGCACTACATGTGGCAGGCTTATGAACAGTGTAAGATGCCACAGATGCAAGAATTTACCATGTTATCGTGAGAATTATATTATACCTTTCAGAGTTACCAGGACCTAGTGAATTTAGGACAAGATCTTTAGAAGAAATTATATATATATGAATACAAGAAATTATATATAAAAAATTATATATATTTTCACACACTTTCAAGATCATAGTTTATTTATTACTTCAGATAAAAAGATAGTATATATATACATATTAGGGAACCCCATATATATATATATATATATATATATATATATATATATATATATATATATGGGCTTACTTATGACTATGCACTTTAGTCCTAGTTCACATTTTGATCCAAATACAGTCTTTTAACAATAACATTATCTTTTCTTTAACCAATTTCCCCTTTAACCATCACTCTGAATGATTGTTTTTAAATTAATAGTAATAAAGTATTTAAGAGGAAACTTTAAATATTTTTGGTTTTAATTCTTTAACTTTTGTTAAGTTTGAAATTTCCTTATTCTTTCTGATTTAATTTGTTTAGGAGTGAACATGACCCCTGGAGTTTGAGAAAATTACAAGGACTGTCCCAGAAATGCTTATGAACCAACTGAGACTGTGCTTAACTTTTAGTGATGAGGATTTAAATTTTTGCCCAAAGATTTAGGTACATAACTGGGAGAAAGCTATAATACTGAACTTTCAGACATTTACTTACTAAAATTATAACAGACATTATTAACTGACATTTAATGTGAACAGCTCTGGGCAGATCCAGACTCAACCTATTTTTGTCCGTCAACACTTTGCTGACAGGTTTAATGGACACCTTTGTAAATTATTTTAACTGGTATTAACAATACCAATCCTTAAGCCCCCTCAAACCTTATCCCACAGATTGACTTCCAATGGATTAACTGAATTTAGCAGACAAGAGCTGCCAAAGCATTAGCATTTCTTTACATTTCAGTTTTGGCTTTATGCTAATATGTCAATGTTTACTTTAAAACTAAACCCGATCTCTGCAAAATATTTTTAGTCCATGTGCCAATAACGTCTCACGCTATGGCACAGGTAATTATAAGTAATGGAAATCGGCAGTGATAAACTTGCTTTATAATAATCTCAGAGATGCTAGCAGTACGTGGAACACATGCTTTTTCAATCCATTATTAAAAACATCTGATACATCTGTGAGAACTGGAGTTCTCCTCTAGTGTTCTGAGTACTCGGAACAGTTACAACTACAACATTTTGAGAGGCGGATTTTTTTTCTTTAAACACAAAACCATGAAGGAAGCTTTTACAGGAAGTAACAAATACTCCTAAATGACATTTCATTAAAAATGTGTTCCCTTGGAAAGCGGACAGAACTAAAAGCCATGATTTTACTTGGCAGAGAAAGTGGTACAGCAGGCAATGTGTGAAACTAAGGAGCATCAAAATCTACTTTGCCATGGATGTGAGCAGCATTCTGACCTAGAAAATAAAAAGGCAAAGGAATTTTACATGCGCTTTGATATCTTCTAAACTAAAATTTCAGTGGAATTCCCATTTCAAGCAAAGAACAAACAGGAAATGCAGACAATTGTATAAACTATGTTAGTATAAAACTACCAGATACATTCTTGGTTTCATTTTTTAAATATCTTATGTCATAACAATAAAAACTAAGTGTTTCTTTTCTTTTTTTTTTTTAAGAAAAGTAAATTTGGTTATGCCCTATGCTAAATGTGTCAATTTTCAACTCTGGATAGATCAATGACAGTGTGTCAGTTTTTTCCTCATATACCTTTTTCTTCTATTTTCCCCCTTTCCTTTTCTTTTTATTTCTATTCTTTTTCTTTTTTTTCTGTTTTTTTTGTGGTTTTTTTTGCCAAATCAGATTTAGCTAAAGCTCCAGTACATGTTAATTGTTTCTGTGATTAATTGAAAAATAATAAGAAAATTTTAAAAGTTGTAAGCACAGTGGCCAAAATAATACTTTAGGTCATTCTTACCTAAGACATCTGCTTTTAGCTATTCTTACCCAAAGGACAAATGATTAATGAGTCGTTTCCTTCTCTTCTAGATAGAAGCATACGCAAATCATCTTTCCTCTTGCCCCCTTCTAGGTCCTAAAAAAGGAGATTAAAATTGTCATTGAAAAATCTTATGCCTGTGACAAGTTTTAACATACTCAGTAAGAGTTTGCAAAGCAGAGTTAAAACTCTACTGGGAATGGCATTGCCAATTTGTTTTTCAAGGTTACTTTCTCTTCATCAAAAACTGTAAAATAATAATGAAGAAGAAACTGCTTCCCATTAAGGAAAGAATAAGATCACTCATCAGTTTTACTGTTCCCCTACTTGAACTTTCTCTTGGTTGGAAGGTAATGCTGCTGGTTCCTGTTTCTGTAAAAATTCTTTGCTTCACATTCCCTGTAAACAGAAAAGAGCCATAATTACACCACATTTGATCCATATCAAAGCAAGTGACCCATGTACCGATTTACATAAAGTAAAGCATATAAAACATTTTTGCTTTTCACCCTTACTTCACCACTTTCTAAGGAAAGTTTCCTTTTACATACTTCATTTGAATACAAAACGCTCCCGTTGAAATTTGTGATGTTAAACAAACCATACCAGTCATTCAACTTTTTAATTAAGGATTCAGTGTTCCATCCTTTTTCTGACATTAAAATTCAGGTGCAGTCATTAATCTTTCTAAACGAATTCACCTGTGGCTAATACTGATGTATTTTCTATGAGGCTTGTCATGGGCTGCATGCTGCATGCATAGCCACTCCACAGTTAATTACACAGGGGATTATCGTTAGCGTCATAAAGATAAAGCCTTGCTAGCAGCATTATAGAGAAGTTTCTTTTTCTTTCTCCCTCTTCCCCCTTTTTTTGGAGCAATGCCCTATTTCATTTTAACATCCAAATGGGTGTTTAAGAATAAACACATCGTGTTTACCTCAATGGCAGGCTGAAGATAGAAGTCAAGGAAAAAGAAGGTAGGCATGAAGGGATACCTAGTTTAGAGTTTTGTTATGACAAACTAATTTGTAAGATACAGCCCAAACCATAAAACGCTGAGAAAGGCACCTTGATTAAACATATAAAATAGATTTCTTTTTCCTGAATTCGTGACTTGAATGGTAGCTCATATACCTACATTCAGAAAACCAAAAGAAAAAGATTTGCCAGTTTTAGTAAAAGACCATTTGAGATATGTAATGAGTAAAACTTACAGAAGAGTTCTTTTCAAAAAATATAAAGTAACTTTACAGTCTGAATTAACAACAATAAAAAAAAAAATCAAAAACAAAAGATAAACAAAAACCAAGACAGCAAGTTAGATGTGTTTTACTTCAGCAACTTAGACCAATCATATATAGCAATTCTATGTACTTATACTTTGTTAGAAATAAAATCAGAATGATTTTTTATAGTCACACATTGAACTTTAAATACATACATTCTAGTTGCAATTGACTGATAATTTTCTTTGAACTTGTTACCCACAGTATAGTACTGAGTATAGTACATTCTCAGAAAATAGAGAAAAATGTGTAAATATAAAATACAGGTGAAATTAAGTGAAAATATAAGAGGTACATAAGCTTCAGTTAAAGACAACTTAAGATTACTTTAACCAACAACAATCTTAGTTAAAGAGTCTGAAATGCCATCCGATACATTACAGTAAGGGAGAAATTAGGACAAAAGAAACTTTAAAAAAGCCTAGCTGCCATCAAAAGAACAGAAAATGTAGGGTTTTTTTTTCCTCCAATTTCTTTAATGTGGATTAAACATTTTAATTTTTAACAAAATATGGAAGAATAGAATTTTTATTATACTTTTTGATACCATTATATTTAGAAATATGAAGGAATTGTTCCTGTCAGAAATTTAGGTATTTCCAAAATCTAGGCAATTGCCTGTATTTAAAAATTTTATCTATGGTTGGAAGCAAGTAGATGCAGCCACATTGTTTTTTTGTTTTGGATAATGAAATGAAATCTATTTTTAATCCACTAGGAGATGATCAATTTGACTGTTTTGCTTCACCAAAAAGCAGCTTCTTTTGTTTTGAGTAGACATGAACTGATTGTTAAACTTAAAAGATTAATTAATGTTATTTCTCACAAAGTTTTCAATTTCTTCATATTAAAAATTTAAAGTGCAAACACATGACATTCCTAGTTTTTCGATTTATCTACCCACTTGAAAACTGATTATACTTTGCTTTTTTGTTTCTTAAGTTCTTATGTTTCTAAAGACATGTTTCTATAAAAAATAGATCATGAGATTTAGGCATATAATTCAATTTAAATTGATTATAACAATAATGGAGTAACGCTGTGGTAGACACTGAGCCTCTCAGTGGACAATCTTTTACTAGCATCACTGCCTTTGTCGTGAATGATCTGAAATGGAACCAAATATCTTTCATGGGCCAGATAGTTTGCATTTAAGAGTTTGGTCACTAAAGTCCATCAGCAGAGTTTTCTCCCCCATGGCAATGTGATTGTGAACAACCAGGCCCTAGG
This sequence comes from Stenella coeruleoalba, assembly GCF_951394435.1. Classification (NCBI taxonomy): domain Eukaryota; kingdom Metazoa; phylum Chordata; class Mammalia; order Artiodactyla; family Delphinidae; genus Stenella; species Stenella coeruleoalba. The sequence continues at coordinate 70,641,432 of NC_137169.1, read as the reverse complement.
ACGTGATTGTGTTCCTTGTTTTTTTGATTAGGTGCATGGTGATAACTTAAATGGATTCTCTTCTATGACTTCCTTATGTTTCCTAATGTTTTACATTCATGTGTTCTGAAGAATGTCTGATGTTTTCATTCTTAGTGCATAAAATGCTAACAAAGTTAAATTAATAATACAACCACTATGAAATACAAAAACTTTTTTAAGTAAGAATAAAATTATTTTTACCCACTCAACTTTTCTTTAAAGCTTTCAAACTTGATGGGAAATTTTTTTGAGATTTCTGTTTAAGTTATATAAGTATATTCCAAAATATACTTTTAAAATCATGACTTTTCATATCATTCCTAACGTGGTAGGCATTTATACCTTTCAGATATTACTTCATACCTACTGCTTTTATCATTTTTTTTTCATAAAACGTTATCCTCAAAGCAATCTTCACAAAAAAGTCTTGCTTTTCATCCTCACAATTTAATATAAAAATTATTACTCTCTTGATGGACATTAAATTTGAATTAATCTGCAAAAGGAAATAGAGGGAGTATAAGAAGATAAGTGTGCTTGGATAATGAGGTTTTCAAATTTTGTGGTATTTACTATTTTCTTACCCCTGTTAGATTTAGCGCTGATTGTAACTATACCTTTAAAAATTTGGTTTTCTTCTTGCTTTAACTTAAGTGATTTAGAGTTGTACAAACTTTATAATACCATGTATTATTTAAAAACATTCTTTTATTACTTTCAATACTTCCTACCCCCATGCTGTCTATTCAAAACTGCTTTCTGTGATCCTTTCTATGTACATTCTTCCCATCCCTCAAAACTCAAATACTGACTAAAAAGCAAGTTAGAATGTATAGCTGACAATTCTTTCATTTTTAATGTACTATTCTATACAAGATACATTGCAGCTCAACTAGTGTAAATATTATCCAGGAATGCATATGTAGGTTTCTGAAATTCTTAGGTAAAGCAGAATTAATAATTGGACTAATCAGGCTTAAACATATATTGACTTTTTTAATGTGTGTTATAATAGTTGGAGCGTAAGATGGTGATAAATTTTATGTGTTAGATGCAGTAGTAATATCTTGGCAATTTAAAAAACTACATCTGTGGTCTCTGTCAGTTTAACAGATGATTGGAAAGACCTAAATCTGTGAACAGTTAACATGATATTTTCTTGCCATAGATCTAGGTCAGTATATGTCATATTGGTCTATAATATTGCAAATCATTATAAAGCTTTAAATAATCTCCTATGCATAAGATGGTCAATTTGACTCTCCTATGATTTGTTTGGAAATGTTGACAAATATCTGCTATAATGACAAAACTAACATTTTTAAAAACATTAGATTGCAATATTTATTCAATTTTGGTTTGCATTTATTGTCTACAACTTTAACCTAAAGATCAATAACATTAAATATACGTATATATCAGAGTGTAGAAATGTGCTGTATGAATTCAGAACAAAGAAAAAAATAAATGAGGTAAAATCTGTGTAACTAATACTTGAGGAGACTCATAAATTTTTACTTCAATGTTTTAGAAAGTAAAATATTGATTTAAATATTCTTTTTTAGCAGAAATCATCTTATTTCTCAGTGTTCTTGATTAAATTAATAACAGGTAACTGAAACAACATGTGCCAGAAGAGAGATTGTGTATATTCACAATTTTTCATTTAAACCTCACTCCAATTACCTTAACTGAAGAAATAGAGAAGCTTCTTATTTTAAAAATCTTTTCCATTCATTGGGTTAGAATCAAGAATTACAATATCAAGTATAAATTCCAGGAACCTATTTTCAAGCAATATTTTAAGATGATTTTCAGGCCATGACCTTCCTTCCTCCCTCTCTCCCTTCCTTCCTTCTTTCCTTCCTTCCTCCCTCCCTCCCTCTCTTTCTTATTCTTTCTTTCTTTCTTCTTCTTCTTTTTTTTTTTTTTTTTTACAATTTCAGATACTATACAAATCTCTAGTTTGAATTGGCTGCCAGTTATTAAATTCAAAAACATTTAATACAAATTCAAACTCAGGTAGTGAAAACAATATCCTAACAGACAAAGACAAAGTTCAGCATTGTGAGTTAAGATTACCACTGATCTCACAGTATTTTCCTTAATCATAATGATCCTTTCTAGTTTTTGCTTGCTGTGCATACTCCTAATCTAATTCAGGATCTTGAATTTCCTTGTTCATCAATATCTCTACTCAAACTGAAAACATATTTCTTAGCCTAACTTTTGTACCTATGGAAGAAAAAGAACATTCCATCTACCTTTCATGCTGGTTGTGCACAGTAGACATATGCTGCACCCCTAATAGTCCCAGACCATGACTCTGGTTTTACTGCAGACAGCTTGCAAACCTACTGACAGGATGCAGTATAAACACACCAGGCTTTATGGAATTAGTTGGTGCACTTGCAAGGTTAATGTAGCATCTGTGATGCAAATATGTGACCATTCTAATAGCTTTATTGGTAGACTGATGCCATTTCTCAGATCTGCTCTTGAGTTCCATTAAGCAGTTTCCTAGTCACCATTAACTTCAAGTATCATTTACGTAGTGAATATATGAATCTATGGAAAGGAATACCAGAAGTGTAGCCCATTTACACACCACAGGATACTGTTGAATCACAGAAGCACCAATCGCATTTAGAATATCCTGAACTGACAGCGCATTCCAAAGCCTCACTTTGCATTTCTGGACACATGTTCAATTTCTGCTCACGAGTAAGCTGGTCACTGGGCTGATACATTTGTTATGAAAGGCTTCATTTTCCTCATTTAGGGGTTCAGCAACATGTCTTGCTGAGGATATTTATGTCATACTCTAACAAGCATGGGATAGACTCTGGAGTCAGAAACAAATTTCACACAGGACAAGCTTTCTTTTTTATCTGAGAGTACTAAGGCTGAGAGCCCAGCAGGATTCATCTAGTCCACAAAAGCTCTTCCATCTTGCACACAGTGTGTGCTTAGCCAGAACACCCACACATCGTGTTTTCTTACCAAATGACATTTTCTGGCTGCTCACTTCATATTTGTCACTTGTATACAAAGTGTAATGTCTAAAGAAAGCATGATCAGCTTGTGCATCACTAATCTCATTTGTGTAATAGCTCTGAAAACATGCAACAAAAAAGTAACTGGTAAGCCACTACACATACACATGCCATGCTCAGCATGCACTCATTGAAATGTGAAATTCACTGGCTGCTAAGAAAGGCAGTGGTCAGCAGTGCCAATCTGACTTCTCACTCCCTGTTGCAAATGAAGAATAACTCCTCAGACCTAAATGAAAGGTGTGCTGACAGGCCTATCTACCTTAACATGCTGTCAAGTACAAGGGGGCAGGGTAATACCCACCAACCTTTCAAATCTGATTGAATATTTCTCTTTTTGGAGACAGGAGCAAAGGAGCTCTGTCTGTCCATTTAAAGTTTTCTTATTGTCATTTATTCTCCCTTTCATTAGACTATGACTCCTTAGACTTCAATTTGAGGTCTATGGAGACCCAGATTACATCATTACTGTTATGTGGTATATTACACACTAATCATAACCATTACCACTTACAAGTCAACAGCTTCATTCAATTAGCTGCCTGACATGGATTTTTAAGTTAATTCATGGTGAAGGTCAGCAGTGGTCAGAGTGGCAGGTGCATTCTGCTACTCTTTGAATGCCAATTATCAGTCTTGGATAATTAGAGTGATTCTTAAATACAAGTTAATTAGAGAGATCAAAACCTAAGATATGGAACTTATGTAACTGTCCAGTACTATAAAAAATCATATAGGATAGTCTATGTATTTAAATAAATACATATCCCTTAACTTATTCAAAATTAAAATCTATATCTTTACACTTAACTCTTTATTCTTATTACAAAAGAAAATGTGTATACCATGGATATAAGGGTATATATAATATCCTTAATATATATAATTGACTTCAATTGATAGGCAATATTAATAAATCATAATATATGTTTTTGAAAGTACTGTTAATTATAATTTCAGATATTTTTCTGCATAAAGTTTGTAAACTAAATCACATTTATAGTTTAAGCTTCCCCCCACCCTTTCCAAAATTGTCTTTCTTGAAAAACTAGAGTCTATTTCTGATCATTAGAATTATATATCATATGCACTCCTCTGTGTTGTGCTTATCAGGAAGCTTGGTGCTAATTATGGTGTTCCTTTAAAGTATCTATATTAGCCATATCCTTAACATATTGCTTTCTTTCCTGATTCATTTACTTTGATTATTTTAGATCTTTTAGGTAAGTGATATCAATATATAATATATGCCTAATAATTTCATGTTATAGATTATATATCTTTAACAATTATATGTATTTTTGAGACAGCTTACCTCCTGTCTCAAAAGCATATGTGTTTGTATTTGACTGAGCACACACACACACACACAGGCACACACATAGACATATATACTTAAATCATTTTAAGTGGATAAATACTATAAATCAGTCACTAACTAAAAACTGGTTACTTGGTGGACCTTCAAGATGGCAGAGGATTAAGACATGGAGATCACCTTCCTCCCCACAAATACATCAAAAATACATCTACACGTGGAACAACTCCTACAGAACACCTACTGAATGCTGGCAGAAGGCCTCAGACTTCCCAAAAGGCAAGAAACTCCCCACGTACCTGGGTAGGGCAAAAGAGAAAAGAAAAAACAGAGACAAAAGAATAGGGATGGGACCTGCACAACTGGGAGGGAGCCGTGAAGGAGGAAAAGATTCCACACACTCCGAAGCCCCTTCACTGGTGGAGACATGGGGGGTGGTCGTCGGGGTGGGGGGATCTTCAGAGCCACGGAGGAGAGCGCAGCAACAGGGGTGCAGAGGGTAAAGCAGAGAGATTCCCGCACAGAGGATCGGTACTGACCAGCACTCACCAGCCTGAGAAGCTTCTCTGCTCACCCACTGGGGCAGGCGAGGACTGGGAGCTGAGGCTCCGGCTTCGGAGGACAGATCCCAGGGAGAGGACAGGGGTTGGCTGTGTGAACATAGCCTGAAGGGGCTAATGCTCCACAGCTAGTCGGGAGGGAGTCCGGGAAAAATTCTGGACCTGCCTAATAGGCAAGAGACCATTGTTTCGGGGTGTGCGAGGAGAGGGGATTCCTTCCCCGTCTGCCCACAGAAGGCAGAGCACTGCCTAAATGAGCTCCAGAGACAGGCATGAGCCTCAGCTATCAGCTCGGATCCCAGAGACGGGCATGAAAAGCTAAAGCTGCTGCTGCAGCCAACAAGAATCCTGTGTGCAAGCGAGGTCACTATCCACAACCCCCTGGGAGACTGTGAGCCCGCCACTGCCAGGGTCCCATGATCCAGGGACAACTACACCGGGAGAACACTCAGCATGCCTCAGGCTGTTGCAACATCATGCAGGCCTCTGCCGCCACAGACTCACCCTGCATTCCAATTATAACTACCGTACCCCTCCCTCCCCGCGGCCTGAGTGACCCAGAGTACCCTAATCAGCCGCTGCTTTAATCCCATTCTGTCTGGGAAGGAACGGAAGCCTGAGGGCGACCTACATGCAGAGGTGGGGCCAAAACCAAAGCTGAACCCCAGGAGCTGTGCAAAAAGAAGAGAAAGGGATATTTCTCCATGCAGCCTCAGGAGCAGTGGATTAAATCCCCACAATCAACCTGAGGTACTCTGCATCTGTGGAACACATGAATAGACAACAAATCAACCCAAAATTGAGGTGGTGGCCCTTGGGAGCAACTGTAGACTTGGGGTTTGCTGTCTGCGACAGACTTGTTTCTGATTTTTATGTTTATCTTAGTGTAGTTTTCAGCACTTGTATCATTGGTGGATTTGTTTATTGGTTTGGCTACTCTCAGTTTTATTATTACTTTTTTTTATTTTAATAATTGTTATTTTCTTAAAAATTATTTATTTATTTATTTATTTATCTTTCTCTTTTTCTCGCTTTTCTTCTGAGACGTGTGGCTGACAGGGTTTTGGTTCTCTGGCCTGGTGTCAGACCTGAGCCTCTGAGGTGGGAGAGCCGACTTCAGGACACTGGACCACCAGAGACCTACCAACCCCACATAATATCAATCGGCAAGAGCTCTCCCATAGATCTTTGTCTCAATGTTAAGACTCAGCTCCACCCAACAGCCAGCAAGCTCCAGTGCTGGATGCCCCTTGACAAAATCTAACAAGACAGGAACATAACCCCACCAATTAGCAGAGAGCCTGCCTAAAATCATAGTAAGTTCACAGAAAAAACCCTGAAAAACACCACCAGATGCAGCCATGCCTATCAGTAAGAAAAGATCCAGTCTCATCCACCAGAACACAGGCACCAGTCCCCTCCACCAGGAAGCCTACACAAGCCACTGAACCAACCTTATCAACTGAGGGCAGATACCAAAAACAAAGGGAACTATGAACCAGAAGCCTGTGAAAGGAGACCACAAACAGAGTAAGTTAAGCAAAATGAGAAGACAGAGGAATACACAGCAGATGAAGGAGCAAGGTAAAATCCCTCCAGACCAAACAAATGAAGAAGAAATAAGGAGTCTACCTAAAAAAGAATTCAGAGTAATGATACTAAAGATGATCCAAAATCTTGGAAATAGAATGGAGAAAATACAAGAAATGGGTAACAAGGATTAGAAGAACTAAAGAGCAAACAAACAATGATGAATAACACAATAAATGGAATGAAAATTCTCCAGAAGGAATCAATAGTAGAATAACTGAGGCAGAAGAACGGATAAGTGACCTGGAAGATAAAATAGTGGAAATATCTGCCACAGAGCTGAATAAAGTATGAAAAGAATTGAGGACAGTCTCAGAGACCTCTGGGACAACATTAAACACACCAACATTGGAATTATAGGGGTCCCAGAAGAAGAATAGAAAAAGAAAGGGACTAAGAAAATATTTGAAGAGATTATATTTAAAAACTTCACTAACATGGGAAAAGAAAGAGTCAATGAAGTGCAGGAAGCGCAGACAGTCCTATACAGGATAAATCCAAGGAGAAACATGCCAAGACACATATTAATCAAACTATCAAAAATTAAATACAAAGAAAAAATATTAAAAGCAGCAAGGGAAAAACAACAGATAACAGACAAGGGAATCCCCATAAGGTTATCAGCTGATCTTTCAGCAGAAACTCTGCAAGCCAGAAGGGAGTGGTAGGACATATTTAAAGTGATGAAAGGGAAAAACCTACAGCCAAGATTACTCTACCCAGCAAGGATGTCATTCAGATTTGATGGAGAAATTAAAAAATTTACAGAAAAGCAAAAGCTAAGAGAATTCAGCACACAAATCCAGCTTTACAACAAATGCTAAAGAAACTTCTCTAGGCAGGAAACACAAGAGAAGGAAAAGACCTACAATAACCAACCCAGCGCAGTTAAGAAAATGGTAATAGGAACATACATATCAATAATTACCTTAAATGTAAATAGATTAAATGCTCCAACCAAAAGAAATAGACTGGCTGAATGGAAACAAAATCAAGATCCGTATATATGCTGTCTACAAGAGACCCACTTCAGACCTAGGGACACATACAGACCGAAAGTGAGGGCATGGAAAAAGATATTCCATGCAAATGGAAATCGAGAAAAGCTGGTGTTGCAATTTTCATAACAGACAAAATAGACTTTAAAACAAAGAATATTACAAGAGACAAAGAAGGACACTACATAATGATCAAGGGATCAATCCAAGAAGAAGATATAACTATTGTAAATACTTATGCACCCAAAATAGGAGCACCTCAATACATAAGGTGCTACATAATGCTAACAGCCATAAAAGGGGAAATCGACAGTAACACAATCATAGTGAGGGACTTTAACACACCACTTTCACCCATGGACAGATCATCCAAAATGAAAATAAATAAGGAAACACAAGCTTTAAATGATACATTAAACAAGATGGACTTAATTGATATTTATAGGACATTCCATCCAAAAACAAAAGAATACACTTTTTTCTCAAGTGTGCATGGAACATTGTCCAGGATAGATCATATCTTGGGTCACATATCAAGCCTTGGTAAATTTAAGAAAATTGAAATCATACCAAGTATCTTTTCTGACCACAATGCTATGAGACTAGATATTAATTACAGGAAAAAATGTGTAAAAAATACAAACATATGGAGGCTAAACTATGCTCTATGTAATAAACAAGAGATCACTGAAGAAATCAAAGAGGAAATCAAAAAATACCTAGAAACAAATGACAATGAAAACACGATGACCCAAATCATATGGGATGCAGCAAAAGCAGTTCTAAGAGAGAATTTTATAGCAATACAATCCTACCTTAAGAAACAAGAAACATCTCAAATGAACACCTAACCTTACACTTAAAGCAATTAGTGAAAGTAGCACAAAAAAAAATACCAAAGTAAGCAGAAGGAAAGAAATCATAAAATCAGATCAGAAATAAATGAAAAAAAATGAAGGAAATAATAGCAAAGATCAATAAAACTGAAAGCTCTTTCTTTGAGAAGATAAAGAAAATTGATAAACCATTAACCAGACTCATCAAGAAGAAAAGAGAGAACACTCAAATTAATAGAATTAGAAATGAAAAAGGAGAAGTAACAACTGATAATGCAGAAATACAAAGGATCATGCGAGATCACTACAAGCAAATATATGCCAATAAAATGGACAACCTGGAAGAAATGGACAAATTCTTAGAAAAGCACAACCTTCAAGACTGAACCAGGAAGAAATAGAAAATTTAAACAGACCAATTACTAGCACTGAAATTGAAACTGTGATTAAAAATCTTCCAACAAACAAAAGCCCAGGACCAGATGGCTTCACAGAAGAATTCTATCAAACAATAGAGAAGAGCTAACACCTACCCCTCTTAAACTCTTCCAAAATATAGCAGAGAGAGGAATACTCCCAACCTCATTCTACAAGGCCACCATCACCCTGATATCAAAACCAGGCAAAGATGTCCCAAAACTAAAATTACGGGCTAAGATCACTGATGAACATAGATGTAAAAATCTTCAACAACATACTAGCAAACGGAATCCAACAGCACATTAAAAAGATCATGATCATGATCTTGTGGGGTTTATCAAGTGGGGTTTATCCCAGGAATGCAAGGATTCTTCAATGTACACAAATCAATCAATGTGATACACCATATTAACAAACTGAAGAATAAAAAACATATTATCATCTGAATAGATGCAGAAAACACTTTCAAAAAAATTCAACAACCATTTATGATAAAAAACCTCAGAAAGCAGGCATAGAGGGAACTTACATCAACGTAATAAAGGCCATATATGACAAACCCACAGCCAACATTGTTCTGAATGGGGAAAAACTGAAACCATTTCCTCTAAAATCAGGAAAAAGACAAGGCTGCCCACTCTCACCACTACTATATAACATAGTTTTGGAAGTTTTATCCACAGCAATCAGAGAATAAAAAAAATAAATAAAATGATCCAAATCGAAAAATAAGTAAAACTGTCACTCTTTGCAGATGACATGATACTATACATAGAGTATCCTAAAGATGCTACCAGAAAAATACTAGAGCTAATCAATGAATTTGGTAAAGTAGCAGGATACAAAATTAGTGCACAGAAATCTCTGGCATTCCTATACACTAATGATGAAATATCTGATAGAGAAATTAAGGAAACACTCCCTTTTACCATTGCAACAAATAGAATAAAATACCTAAGTATAAGCCTACCTAAGGAGACAAAAGGTCTGTATGCAGAAAACTATAAGACACTGATGAAAGAAATTAAAGATGATACAAACAGATGGAGAGACATACCATGTTCTTGGATTGGAAGAATCAACATTGTGAAAATGACTATACTACCCAAAGAAATCTACAGATTCAATGCAATCCATATGAAACCACCACTGGCATTTTTCACAGAACTAGGACAAAAAATTTTCCAATATGTATGGAAACACAAAAGACCCTGAACAGCCAAAGCAATCTTGAGAAAGAAAACGGAGCTGGGGGAATCAGGCTCCCTGACTTCAGACTATACTACAAAGGTACAGTAATCAAGACAGTATGGTACTGGCACAAAAACAGAAATATAGATTAATGGATCTGATTGAAAGCCCAGAGATAAAACCACACTCATATGGTCACCTTATCTTTGACAACGGAGGCAAGAATATACAATGGAGAAAAGACGCCTCGTCAATAAGTGGTGCTGGGAAAACTGGACAGCTACATGGAAAAGAATGAAATTAGAATACTCCCTAACACCATATACAAAAGTAAACTCAAAATGGATTAAAGACCTAAATATAAGGCCAGGCACCATAAAACTCCTAGAGGAGAACAAAGGAAGAACACACTTTGACATAAACCACAGCAAGATCCTTTTTGATCCACCTCTTAGAGAAATGGAAATAAAAACAAAAATAAACAAATGGGACCTAATGAAATTTAAAAGCTTTGGCACATCAAAGGAAACCATAAACAAGGCAAAAAGACAACTCTCAGAATGGAAGAAAATATTTGCAAATGAAGCAACAGACAAAAGATTAATCTCCAAAATGTACAAGCAGCTCATGCAGCTCAATATCAAAAAAACAAACTACCCGATCCAAGAATGGGCAGAAGACGTAAATAGACATTTCTCCAAGAAGATATACCAATTGCCAACAAACACATGAAAGTGTGCTCAGCATTACTAATCCTTAGAGAAATGAAAATCAAAACTACAATGAGCTATCACCACACACTGATCAGAATGGCCATCATCAAAAAATTTGCAAACATTAAATGCTGGAGAGGGTGTGGAGAAAAAAGAACCCTCTTGCACTGTTGGTGGGAATGTAAATTGATATAGCCACTATGGAGAACAGTGTGGAGGTTCCTTAAAAAACTAAAAGCAGAAGTATCATATGACCCAGCAATCCTACTACTGGGCATATATCCCGAGAAAACTATAATTCCAAAAAATCACATAACGTAATGTTCATTGCAGCACTATTTACCATTTTCAGGACATGCAAGCAACCTAAATGTCCATTGACAGATGAATGGATTAATGAGATGTGGCACATATATTCAATGGAATATTGCCCAGTCATAAAAAGAAGCAAAACTGGGTTATTTGTAGTGAGGTGGTTGGACTAGAGTCTGTCATAGAGAGTGAAGTAAGTCAGAAAGAGAAAAACAAATACCGTATGCTAACACATATATATGGAGTCTAAAAAAAGTCGTTCTGATGAACCTAGGGGCAGGACAGGAATAAAGATGCAGACGTAGAGAATGGACTTGAGGACACGGGGAGGGAGAAATATAAGCTGGGACGAATTGCGAGAGTAGCATTAACATATATACACTACCAAATGTAAAATAGATAGCTAGTGGGAAGCAAGTGCATTGCACAGGGAGATCAGCTTGGTGCTTTGTGACCACCTAGAGCGGTGGGATAGGGAGTGTGGGAGGGAGATGCAAGAGGGAGGGCATATGGGGATATATGTTTACATATAGCTGATTCACTTTGTTACAGCAGAAACTGACACAACATTGTAAAGTAGTTATAATCCAATAAAGATGTTAAAAAAAACTTTACTCACTGTAAATTTTTTAAATATTAATTATATCAACAGTATATTCTGTAGGCTGTTCCTATTGAGACTGTAAGACTCTGAATTCATAATTTAGAAAACATGCCTTGTGTCAGACAGTGGGCTGGCTAGGCAGTAGGCATAAATAGTGAATCAGACAGACTTGGTTCTACTCACTGTTGAAGTTAGAGTCAGGTGTGATCCCAATATACCATCAATTCAAATAGAGTGTGATAAAAAATATGCTATGAAGGATGGCAGAATGATAACTGTATATTTAATTGAGTTACATGTGCTCATGCTACCATTCTCTCTATATTGATATATTTGGAGCAGATTAAGCTCAATTTTTTAAGGTAATGTCCTTCTTGTGGAGAAAGTGACTTATCAGCTTAGACGGAGCTTGGTAGATTCAGCCAAGAGAAGGCACCTGTGAAGAAATGATTGTGGTGGGATAGAGAAAACGGCCTCCTCAAACACTGCAAGTACTTGAGTATTTTCTCGGCAATAACAGAATGTAGTTCAAGACGAAGTCATGAGACATGAGCCTGAAGAGGAAAGCAAAACCCAAATCACCAAGTCTTTTCAAAGTAAGTTTCTATTTTATTCTGAAAATACCTTGTCTAAGGCCAAAGTTTGTAAAGAACTCTGTTATAAGTAGTAATGTATTTTAGTAATAACATTTACATTTTCAAGGAGTTGAATCAATGCTTTGGGGACAATGTTTTATTTTTTTGTATGTGAATAAATAATTAGAGACTTTGAAAACATGATACATGAATATAAGAAGTTGAAGACACTTTATAAGAAGTCTGGACAGAGTTTCAACTGATTTTTCTAAATAGACATTTATACAATATTGTAGCCCTTAGTTTAGTAGAAAGAGTCATTGTACAATATAAAGTCATATCTCAGAAAAGTTTATGGAACTGTGGATGTGGCGTGAATGCTGACTGGGATAGTCAGTTTGTTGATAATTGAAAAGCCATATAAATGGTGTGAAAGTGCCTGTTCTGGAACAGTCTTCTATAGAGACAACTATAGCCTGACACACAGCCAACTGTTCAATAGGTCTTATTTGCTTGAATTTATAAATTAATACAGTCATGTATTATTTGCTTGAATTTATAGGTCTTATTTGCTTGAATTTATAAATTAATACAGTCATGAAAGAACCAGATGAAAGGAATAAGTTATTAAGCTGACCAATACTTAGTTTGAGGAGTCCTTCAAGATTTTAGAATTTTATTTGTTGTTTATATCAGTCATTCCTGCATTTTATTGATTCTTACATTTCCTTTGATTTATATTAACATTCTACAATCCTAAATCTCCAAAACAGTTCATCTAAACAATGGTAATGAAAATCTAATGGCATTAGTTAAAGGCATTAACTTTACAATTGTTACTTTACAGCCTCATTCCCAAAAGTTATGAAAAATAACTAGAAATTTGGAGAAGTAAATTTGCATGCAACTCTTTTTTTTTCTAAGATCATTACTATCTGTAAGCACAGAACACTTCAGAAAATAACTGTAACAACTTGTAGAAGGTAATGATATACCGGGAAAACTATTGATTTTTAAAATTTATTTAGAAGGTAAGAGAAAAAAAATCTACTGTCTGGACTAAGTCAAAGACTCAGCATGAAAAGTTGGTAATCAGTCCTGATTTTCATGTCTTTTGCAATAAGAAAATAACATCCTATGTGTAATGGGACAGACACAAACACAGACATTTAGGTTCATAAATACCAGATGACTGCAGAAATGTGACTCTGAATGGATCACCTGGATTTACTTTTTCTTCTGAAAAGTAATGCTCTTTATTTATATTAATTGGATATCTCCTTCATTTGAAAGTACAAATTACTCATCAGATGTCAAGGACAATATGTCACTACTGTAGTATGGTGGGTGATTTTAAATAATTTGTTAGAGAACTTTTATCTTTTTACTTCTCTTGGAAGAAGTAGCATATAGGTTAATAATAATATTTTGGAAATTATTCTTGTCTTTAGCTTTGAATGTAATGTGTTATTTTACCTAATTTTTAAAAGCTCATTGAAGTGTTAAATATTAGTATATTTAAAACACTATAACATACCATCTGAATAAAAGACAATATGCTCTAAGACACTCTGTGGAAGAAGATAAATTATACTATCTTTGAGAAATAATATAGAAAAAGAAGATCTGAAGCAAAACTAGTGACTACTGTCTATAAAGGGAAGCACTTTTAACTCATTCATTGATTAGCATCCTATTTTTGTGAGGTAATTTGTGGGCTTGTGATTGGCAATTTATGAATGGAATTTGGAATCCAACTACAAGATATAAGATGCACAAAATTTAAATAGTTTTGTTATATAGAAACTATGATAAATACAATAATTTATTCTAAGATACATGAAGAGAATATATTTGACCACAATAAAGAAAAAAAAAGAAATGAATAGAGTTTGCAATACAAACAGAATTCTAGTTAAATGTATTATTTTTCCCCTACTCAAAACACCAGCCCTTTTTGATTTTTACCAATAGTACATAATGTCTAGATTAAGTGAAAGACTTAACATGAAACCTAGATAATTATTCCTGGCTTTCATATCTTTGTCAATAAAAAACGAGTGTCTTATTTGGCAATGGGACATACACAAGTACAGATATTTAAGTTACAAATGTCTAATGGATGAAAACATTTGACTCTAAAGGACTATATTGATTCTAAATATATGTTGATTTTTATTATGGAATGAAAGAAGAATTTATGGAAATGCAGAATTGACGTTTGGCTTTTCTACAGAAAATATTATACACAGTAAAGTAATAGTGAATAACATTTCATAGATTTAAGAAAGGAGAAAAATGTGTGTGTTAGTGGAATATATTACTCAGAATTATGATTTTAAATTTCATGGATAGTGATTTGCTTGGGAATTATTTTTTGATGTCTTTCATGGAAAGCAATTGTATTTAAACTTAGCTGCAAGAGGTCTGAAGACCTTGAAATATTAGCACTGTTTCTAATTGATTTATTAAGAATTTTATGTTTTTAATAAGAAGCTTACTAAGAAATGTTAGTTGCTTGCTGCACTTCTAATATTTTGTCTTTTCTTTTTCAAGCCATATTTAAAGTTATATTGTATACAATCATGACATTCTACCTACAGATTTTTCTTTGCATATAGGTTCCAATGAAATTAAATATCCACATAAAATATTTATTCAATATGTACTTATTATATACTTACTACAAATGAGGTTCTGTGCTAGGTACTAGGATACAAGAATAAAGGTTTATAATTAACAAAGATTTTTTAATACCACATGTGACAATTCCCAAATAAAAAGGTATTTATTTAACTTTTTATTCACTTTTACAATTTTTTAATATGGCAAAAGTATATACAGCACTTAGAAATGAAAATCAGAAGATTCACTTATGATTTAATCCTATCTTTGAAATTCACCAGTGAAGGACACTAAATTAAAAAGTTAAGTGGAAGTTAAAAGAAGCTGTAATATTTTATGACGGCTAGGTATTAATTGAACAAACTTAATTCTGCAAACTATAACAGTGACATAAGGGTTACCAAAAGTAATCCCACAAAGATTAAATTTGCAGTGTTATGGAAAAGATCTTTCTCTTTTCCCACCAAACTGAAGATAACCTAAATGCACTTTGATTATTTTGCAAAGTATTCTTAAAATCTTTCTCTGACACTTGTAGATAAATATTGTCAGTATAGATGCCAAATGGCCAATTGTTTATTGTAATTAAAAAATTATAAGTGATAAAATCTTTTAAATTATGACCATTATATATAACCTTTTATGAATTATGATACCTATAAGTGATATTTATTATACATATACAAAAAGAATAAAAAAGTAACTCACAATTTAACAAAATGTGTATTCATTTTATTCTATATGCATTTATTATAGTTAAAATATATAAATCAAACTATCTAGTGATAATATGTATTTATGCAAAGTATATATTTATTTGTATCATAGATAAATAACATTTATAGTATGAAATAACAGGAATGTGTATGTGTATGTTATGAAAACAGCAATATACTTTTCAGAAATATAACAAATGATTTCATGAATTGCTTTGCACTGGTGTGTATGCTACATAACTAATTTACACTAATAATCCAGAAAAATAAATGTGTTTAATATGATTCTTCACATTTTATTTAATAAACTTAGATATAAGATTTGTTCTATATAGATACCAATGCATTAAATTTTAATATTTTTTAGCTACATGGAACATAACGTCTTCTACCATAATTATCTATGTATGTTTCACTTTTTTTTTTTGCATTTTTACTTTCAATTTTTTATTAACATCTTTATTTTGGAATATAATTGCTTTACAATGTTGTGTTAGTTTCTGCTGTGTAACAAAGTGAATCAGCTATATGTATACATATATCCCCATATACCCTCCCTCTTGCGTATCCCTCCCACCCTCCCTATCCTACCCTTCTAGGTGGTCACAAAGAACCAAACTGATCTCCCTGTGCTACGTGGCTGCTTCCCACTATCTATTTTACATTTGATATTGTATATATGTCCATCGCACTCACTCACTTAGTCCCAGCTTACCATTCCCACCCACCCATGTCCTCAAGTCCATTCTCTACGTCTGCATCTTTATTCCTGTCCTGCCCCTAGGTTCATCAGAACAATTTATTTTTTTTAGATTCCATGTATATGTGTTAGCATACAGTATTTATTTTTCTCTTTCTGACTTACTTCACTCTGTATGAAAGACTCTAGGTCCATCCTCCTAAATACAAATGACTCATTTTCATTTATTTTTATGGCTGAGTAATATTCTATTGTATATATGTGCCACCTCTTTATCTATTTATCTGTCAATGGACACTTAGGTTGCTTCCATATCCTGGCTATTGTAAATAGTGCTGCAATGAACACTGTGGTATGTAACTTTGAAATATGGTTTTCTCAGGATATATGCCCAGTTGTGGGATTGCTGGGTCATATGGTAGTTCTACTTTTAGTTGTTTAAGGACCCTCCATACTGTTCTCCACAGTGGCTGTATCAATTTACATTCCCACCAACAGTGCAAGAGGGTTCCCTTTTCTCCACACCATCTCCAGCATTTATTGTTTGTAGATATTTTGATGATGGCCACTCTGACTGGTGTGAGGTGATACCTCATTGTAGTTTCGATTTGCATTTCTCTAATGATTAGTGATGTTCAGCACACTTTCATGTGTTTGTTGGCAATCTGTATATCTTCTTTGGAGAAATGTCTATTTAGGTCTTCTGCCAATTTTTAGATTGGGTTTTTTGCATTTTTGATATTGAGTTGCATGAGCCGCTTGTATAGTTTGGAGATTATCCTTTGTCAGTTTCTTCGTTTGCAAATATTTTCTCTCATTCTGAGGGTTGTCTTTTTATTTTATTTATGGTTTCCTTTGCTGTGCAAAAGCTTTTAAGTTTCATTAGGTCCCATTTGTCTATTTTTGTTTTTACTTCCATTTCTCTAAGAGGTGGGTCAAAAATGATCTTGCTGTGATTTATGTCATACGGTTTTCTGCCTACATTTTCCTCTAAGAGTTTTATAGTGTCTAGCCTTAGATTTATGTCTTTCATCCATTTTGAGTTTATTTATCTGTATGGTGTTAGGGAGTGTTCTAATTTCATTCTTTTCCATGTAGCTGTCCAGTTTTCCCAGCACCACTTATTAAAGAGGCTGTCTTTTCTCCATTGTATATTCTTGCCTCTGTTGTCAAAGATAAGGTGATCATATGTTTGTGGGTTTATCTCTGGGCTTTCTATCCTGTTCCACTGATCTATATTTCTGTTTTTGTGCCAGTACCATACTATCTTGATTACTGTACCTTTGTAGTATAGTCTGAAGTCAGGGAGTCTGATTCCTCCAGCTCCGTTTTTCTTTCTCAAGATTGCTTTGGCTATTCAGGGTCTTTTGTGTTTCCATACATATTGGATAATTTTTTGTCCTAGTTCTGTGAAAAATGCCAGTGGTAGTTTCATGGGGATTGCATTGAATCTGTAAATTGCTTTGGGTAATATAGTCATTTTCACAATGTTGATTCTTCCAATCCAAGAACATGGTATATCTCTCCATCTGTTTGTATCATCTTTAATTTCTTTCATCAGTGTTCTTATAGTTTTCTGCATACAGGCCTTTTGTCTCCTTAGGTAGGTTTATTCCTAGGTATTTTATTCTTTTTGTTGCAATGGTAAATGGGAGTGTTTCCTTAATTTGTCTTTCATATTTTTTGTTGTTAGTGTGTAGGAATGCCAGAGATTTCTCTACATTAATTTTGTATCCTGCTAATTTATCAAATTCATTAATTAGCTCTAGTAGTTTTCTGGTAGCATCTTTAGGATTCTCTCTATATAGTATCATGTCATCTGCAGACAGTGACAGTTCTATTTCTTCCTTTCCAATTTGGATTCCTTTTATTTCTTCTTCTTCTCTGATTGCTGTGGCTAAAACTTCCAAAACTATGTTGAATAATAGTGGTGAGAGTGGACATCCTTGTCTCGTTCCTGATCTTAATGGAAAAGGTTTCAATTTTTCCCCATTGAGAATGATGTTGGCTGTGGGTTTGTCATATATGGCCTTTATTATGTTGAGGTAAGTTCCCTCTATGCCTACTTTCTGAGTTTTTTTAATCACAAATGGGTGTTGAATTTTGTTGAAAGCCTTTTCTGCATCTATTGAGAAGATCATATGGTTTTTACCCTTCAATTTGTTAATATGATGTATCACATTGATTGATTTAAATATATTAAAGAATCCTTGCATTCCTGGGATAAACCCCACTTGACCATGGTGTATGATCTTTTAATGTGCTGTTGGATTCCGTTTGCTAGTATTCTGTTGAAGATTTTTACATCTATATTCATCAGTGATTTAGCCTATAGTTTTCTTTTTTTGTGACATCTTTGTCTGGTGTTGGTATCAGGGTGATGGTGGCCTCGTAGAATGAGTTTGGGAGTGTTCCTCCCTCTGTTATATATTGTAAGAGTTTGAGAAGGATAGGTGTTGGTTCTTCTCTAAATGTTTGACAGAATTTGCCTGTGAAGGAACCTGGTCCTGGGCTTTTGTTTGTTGGAAGATTTTTAATCACAGTTTCAATTTCATAGCTTGTGATTGGTCTGTTTATATTTTCTATTTCTTCCTGATTCAGATTCGGAAGGTTGTGCTTCTCTGAGAATTTGTCCATTTCTTCCAGATTGTGCATTTATTGGCATGTAGTTGCTTGTAGTAATCCCTCTATATTCTTTTCATTTCTGCAGTGTCCACTGTTACTTTTCCTTTTTCATTTCTAATTCTGTTGATTTGAGTGTTCTCCCTTTTTTTCTTGATGAGTCTGGTTAATGGTTTATCAATTTTGTTTATCTTCTCAAGAAGCAGCTTTTAGTTTTATTGATCTTTGCTATCGTTTCCTTCATTTCTTTTTCATTTATTTCTGAGCTGATCATTATGATTTCTTTCCTTCTGCTAATTTTGGGGTGTTTTTGTTCTTCTTTCTCTAATTACTTTAGTTGTAAGGTTAAGTGGTTTGAAATTTCCTTGTTTCTTGAGGTAAGATTGTACTCCTATAAACTTCCCTCTTAGAACTACTTTTGTTGCATCCCATAGGTTTTTGGCTGTTGTGTTTTCATTGTCATCTGTTTCTAGATCTTTTTGATTTCCTCTTTGATTTCTTCAGTGATTTTTGGTTATTTAGTAGTGTATTGTTTAGCTACCATATGTTTGTTTCTTTCTTTTTTTTTTTTGGTATGCGGGCCTCTCACTGTTGTGGCCTCTCCCGTTGCGGAGCACAGGCTCTGGATGCGCAGGCTCAGCGGTCATGGCTCACGGGTCCAGCCACTCTGTGCCATGTGGGATCTTCCCGGACCGGGGCATGAACCCGTGTCCCCTGCATTGGCAGGCGGACTCTCAACCACTGCACCACCAGGGAAGCCTCCTGTTTGTATTTTTTACACAGCGTTGTGGTCAGAAATGATACTTGGTACGATTTCAATTTTCTTAAATTTACCAAGGCTTGATTTGTGACCCAGGATATGATCTATCTTGGAGAATGTTCCATGAGTACTTGAGAAGAAATTATATTCTGTTGTTTTTGGATGGAATGTCTATAAATATCAATTAAGTCCATTTGTTTAAAGTGTCATTTAAGCTTGTGTTTCCTTATTTATTTTCATTTTGCGTGATCTGTCCATTGGTGAAAGTGAGGTGTTAAAGTCCCCTAATATTATTGTGTTGCTGTGATTTCCCATTTTATGGCTGTTAGCATTTGCCTTATGTACTGAGGTGTTCCTATGTTGGGTGCATAAATATTTACAATTTTTATATCTTCTTCTTGGATTGATCCCTTGATCATTATGTAGTGTCCTTTTTGTCTCTTGTAATAGTCTTTATTTGAAAGTCTATTTTGTCTGATACGAGAATTGCTACTCCAGCTTTCTTTTGATTTTAATTTGCATGGAATATCTTTTTCCAACCCCTCACTTTCAGTCTGTATGTGTCCCTAGGTCTGAAGTGGGTCTCTTGTAGACAGCATATATACGGGTCTTGTTTTAGTATCCATTCAGCCAGTCTATGTCTTTTGGTTGGAGCATTTAATCTATTTACATTTAAGATAATTATCGATATGTATGTTCCTATTGCCATTTTTTAAATTGTTTTGTGTTCGTTATTGTAGGTCTTTTCCTTCTCTTGTGTTTCCTGCCTAAAGTAGTTCCTTTTGCATTTGTTGTAAAGCTGGATTGGTTGTGCTGGATTCTCTTAGCTTTTGTTTGTCTGTAGAGGTTTTTATTTCTCTGTCAAATCTGAATGAGCTCCTTGCTGAGTAGAGTAATTTTGTTGTAGGTTTTCTCTTTCATCACTTTAAATATGTGCTGCCCTCCCTTCTGACTTTCAGAGTTTCTGCTGAAAGATCAGCTGGTAACCTTATGGGGATTTCCTTGTATGTTTCTTGTTGCTTTTCCATTGCTGCTTTTAATATTTTTTCTTTGTATTTAAATTTTGATGGTTTCATTAATATGTGTCTTGGCATGTTTCTCCTTGGATTTATCCTGTATGGGCCTCTCTGTGCTTCCGGGACTTCATTGATTATATCCTTTCCCTTATTAGGGAATTTTTCAACTACAATATCTTCAAATATTTCCTCAGTCCCTTTCTTTTTCTTTCTTTCTTTTTTTTTTGGTGTTTTAAAACGTTTCAGTTTGTATTCCTAAGTACATTTTGTTGTCAATGGTCACATATATCAATGTGTCCATTTGGGCAATTTAACAATAAACCTGCAGATCACAATAACAACAGAAATATAGCTAACAAACATTTTTTAAAAAGCATCTTCAAAGATATAATTTACATACTATAAAATACCCCCACTTAAAGTGCACAATCCAGTGGATTGTGTAACATTCACAAAGTTGTGCAACCATTGCCACTACCTAATTCTAGAACATTTCATCCCCCAAAAGGAAACCCTGTAATCAATGGCTACCCATCTCTCTCTGGCCTAGATAATGACTAACCTACTTTCAGTCTCTATGGTTCTGCCCACTCTGGACAATTCCTGTAAGTGGAACTGTACAATATGGGGCCTTTCGTGACTGGCTTCTTTTACTTGGCAGTGTCCTCAAGGTTCAACCGCGTTGTAGTATCAGGATGGACCACATTTTGTTTATCCGTTCATGAGCTGATGAACACTGGGGTTGTTTCCACATAGTCACGTAGCTGTTGTGTCTATGCTGCTAGTACGAGTCTTTGCGTGGCTTACGCCTTCGTTTCTCTTGGATAGACACCCAAGAGGGGAGTGGCCAGCTCAGAGAGAAGCTCCGTCCATCACACTGAGCAGGCTGTGCCCAGGGCAGCCACACCAGTTCACGTTCCCACCAGGAACGTGAGGTTCCATTTCCCCACATCCTCTCCAAACACGAAAAACTTCATTTTATTTTTAAAGTGACCCTCTTGCTACTGGAGAGAACTGAAACGCATTCATCTCAATTCAACACCAATCTTACAAACTGCAGGTAAGCAAAAACATTTACATCCAAAACCTTTCTCATAACTAAGAAAAAGCAGGATATGTTCCAGAACACCCATTTCCTTCTGTACTCTATCCCATTATTCTGTAGAATAAACAAACAGTATGGGGGAAAGGGGACTAAATATTAAAAAAATACATTCCTGAAACAAGTTATGGATCAGGCCCAATTAAACTGCAAAAAAGACCACTTCCCACTAGCTTCAGATTTTTCCACTGCGAAATGCCTGACCCACTGGTCTCACTCCCCAAAACCTCAACTGGGTGCTCGGTGTGACCTGGAGGCACCTCCCCTCCTACTGTGACGTGACCCCCAGACGCCCCTGGAGAGGGCACACTGTCCTCATCTGTCCAGGCACCTCCCGATGATGCTGACCTGCAGTACCACCACCAACTTTGCTTCATGGTGTGTGTGCTTCTGGGGCTAAATTCTGGGAAGTACTTCAGCAGTGGGTCCCCAAGCACCTGGACCAGAGCCTCTGTGGCCTCAACAGTGGATGCTGTTGCCTCCTGCCCTTGCTGCCACGGGGGCCTCCAGCTGGTCTTGACCGATGGCTAGGTTTCTGAACCACACGGTTTGTGGACAATGCTAACTGGAAATGACTGCAGTACATATATGTGTATGCATGCGTGTTTGTCTCCATCATTTTACTCCAGAAATTCCAGAGATGGGCTGACGTCATTATGAAAAAGAAGTCTTCGGCTTAAGTTTAAATTTTCTGAAATAATGACACTTAAAATACCAAAGCCTTTGAAGACCTGTAACAATTTACTTTCTACAAGGTACTGCACACGTATCTGCATCCCGAGGGCGGCTACGCTCCCGTTCCACGGGCACAGCACACACGGAGCCATTGCATGGCTGTCTAATTCAGACGAGCCGGACTCCCCCACTCGGCAGAAACCAGCAGCACAGAATTAGCACGGCCAAGAGGACACGCCCCCAGCACTCGCTGACAGGGGTCCCGAGTGTTCCTGTGCACCCTCTACCTTGGGTCACCTCGGGACAAGGGACAGGCTTGTTTGAGGCCACTTGTAGGATGGGGCTCCACCGCCCCCATGCCCCTACCCCCCGTGCAGGCAGCACGCAGCTCCCGTGAGCCTTGTCATGGCCGCTCTCTGCCCTCAGAGTCTCCCCCTTCCCCTGGCTTCACAGCAGTATTCTGGATCCAGGAGAAAGGAGTCTGGCCTCTGGAGCAGGGGGACTGTGAAGTACTAAAGAGATGAATATCGTATATTTTGTACCTTTAACCTGGACTCTGAATGGTATGGAATTTGATATTGGTGAAGGAGGAGTGGACAATGGTGTCACAACATCTTTCATGAAGAATCGGCAGGTGGGACGAGCCCTCACCTTCCTGTCACTGGGGTCCTTCACTTCATCCTCCTCCAGGTCATCATTGTCGATCTCTCCATCGTTGTCCTCTTTTCTCCTTGGCGGCCTCCACAGGCTCCCTGTCCTCCATGCCGCGGACGCCCGCCTTCCCGTCCTCCCCCTGAGCCCCTTCTCTCCTCTCCTCGTCATCCTTGGGCCCGGCCTTCTAGGTGTCGTCCTCCTGCGTGGCGGGGGCGGGCTCCTTGGGGACCTCCTCATCGTAGTCTAACTCGTGCTTGTCCAGGTCCCTGGTGACTGACGAGGCCTCGTCCCTCAGGTCGCTGGTGCAGTCTTCCTTCCCCGGGTCCCCCTCAGCCTGCGGGGGCCTGTCCGGGCCCCCGCTTGGCTCCTGAGCCTCAGCGTCCCGGTCCTCCTCGTTGGAGCGACTCTCTTCTTCCTCCTGGCTCAGTCCCGGGGCGACGTTCTCCTCGTCCTCCACGTCAGAAGCCCTCCCCCCGCCCCATCCAGATCCTGCTCAGACCCACTTTCCCTGAGGATGTCATTGTCAGAGAGCCCCTGCTGCTCCACTTCTTCATTCTCTGGAGAGCAAGGGTCCCAGTCAGGGCTCTCGGCCACAACCATCAGTACCCACGGTTCTCAGCACAAGGGCAGAGAAGGGGCCACGGCTTCGCAGGTGTCAGGGCAGAACGGAAAAGACGTCCCTCAGCACTTCCACTCCTCACAGGCTCCGGCTTGAGGCGCGACGCAGGCGGAACAAACGGGCTCCACTACCTGAGGGGGCCGGCCATTGTGCGACGTCATCAGGCCGCGATGGTTGTCTGCGGGCCGGCGGGCTTCTCTCGCTTCCCACGCCCTCCGTCCGCTTCCTTCCAGCCTCCGCACGGCCGCCTCTGCGTGGCGGCGCCCCCACAGCGCACCTCTTTTTCTCTTCTTCTTCTGGGACTCCTATAATTCGAATGTTGGTGTGTTTAATGTTGTCTCAGAGGTCTCTGAGACTGTCCTCAATTCTTTACATTCTTTTTCCTTTATTCTGCTCTGAGTAGTTATTTCCACTATTTTATCTTCCAGGCCACTTATCCATTGTCCTGCCTCAGTTATTCTGCTAATGATTTCTTCTAGAGAATTTTTAATTTCATTTATTATATTGTTTATCATTGTTTGTTTGCTCTTTAGTTCTTCTAGGTCCTTGTTAAACGTTTCTTGTATCTTCTCCATTCTATTTCCAAGATTTTGTATCATATTTACTATCATTACTCTGAATTCTTTTTCAGGAGACTGCCTGTTTCCTCATTTGTTTGGTCTGGTGTGTTTTTACTTTGCTCCTTCATCTGCTGGGTATTTCTCTGTCTTCTCATTTTGCTTAACTTACTGTGTTTGCGGTCTCTGTTTTGCAGGCTGCATGTTTGTAGTTCCCGTTGTTTTTGGTGTCTGCTCCCAGTAGGTAAGGTTGGTTCAGTGGGTTGTGTAGGCTTCCTGGTGGAGGAGACTGACGCCTGTGTTCTGGTGGATGAGGCTGGATTTTGTCTTTCTGGGTGGCAGGACCGCATCCGATGATGTGTTTTGGAATGTCTGTGAACTTATTAGGATTTTAGGCAGCCTCTCTGCTATTGGGTGGGTTGTGTTCCTGTCTTGCTAGTTGTGTGGCATGGGGTGTCCAGCACTAGAGCTCGCTGGTCTTTGAGTGGAGCTGGGTCTTAGCATTGAGACGGAAATCTCTGGGAGAGCCTTCACTGATTTATAGTACTTGGGACTGGGAGGTCTTTGGTGGTCTAATGTCCTGAACTCGGCTCTCCCACCTCAGAGACTCAGGCCTGACTCCAGGCTGGAACACCAAGACACTGTCAGCCACACTGCATTAGTTGTGCCACCTGCATCTTCTCACTGAGCTTTAGCCGAGTCTGCAGGAAAAGCTTTGATAATTTTCTGAACCTGCCAGCCTTTCGTCCTGGAGTATTCAAGGTTCTCTCAGCCCATGGGTGCACTGCTGGGGAAGAGGGAGGCAGCCACTGACCAGATGCGGCATGGAGCCTGGAGCCAGGCAGGGAACGCACTCAAGCCCTGAACCCCTGGCTGTTTCACCTTTAGTAACAGTTTTCAACTTTGTAATATGTATTGTACTTTCAGTTAAATTTTATAAAATATATTCATCTGACATTTGGGCCAGATTGTGTGACAGAAAGCAAATGTCATGCATTATAGAGAACACCTTCAATTTACTTTATAACAGTCTAATAGTTCGTTTACTATTATTTTTGATGTTCAAATAACTGTAGCAGAAAACCAGAAACATTGAAAAAGAAGTCTAATTTTTATTTGTTTAAATCTCAAAGGATCACATTTCACAAAAGAAAGTAAAGTCAAGTCCAGGGGCCTGGTATAAGGCTCTTAGCTCTAGCAATTACTTGTTGTGTCCTCTTGGAAAAATGACTACTTGCTGCCTCTTTTTTTCTCATTTGTAAAGTGGGAAGATTGTAATAGAACCCACTCCAAAGAATACAAGGAGGAGAAATTAAGTAATCTACAGCAAATGCTGGTAATTAGGAAACAATTGGTAAACATCAGCATTATTATCTGATGTTACCATTTTGAGTACACATACATGCTTTTCATTGTCATAGTTTCCTGTATGTGATTTTTTTCCCTTCACCTTGGTAATATTTTGTTCAAAGGCAAGGGGATGAACAATAGATATTCATTAGCCCACAGTTTGTCTGAAAATGATCATCTTGCATTTTTGGTACGAGTTGCCGAACTTGAATAGTACTAAAGATTTAAAAAATGATAAAATTGAGCATCCCTGGTGGTGCAGTGGTTGAGAGTCCGCCTGCCGATGCAGGGGACACGGGTTCGTGCCCTGGTCCGGGAAGATCCCACTTGCTGTGGAGCGGCTGGGCCGTGAGCCATGGCCACTGAGCCTGCACGTCCAGAGCCTGTGCTCCGCAATGGGAGAGGCCACAACAGTGAGAGGCCCGCGTACAGAAAAAAAAAAAAAAAAAGATAAAATCCAATGAATATGCAGATTATACTAGATACTAGATGGACCAAAACATATTAGAAGGACAGAGCAACAAATTTGTTTTTCTCTTCTTTTAATTGTGCCTTATGAAGTTAAAATGTGTAACAAAGTAATTTTTTAATCTCTGAAAAGAATTATTTTATTTGCTTTTTATGACATACCAAAATTATTTAATTAACATGGAATTAGATAATTAAACATTTAATCTACATTTGGGAAATATAAGCAGAAAATGCCACTATAATTAAAAAATGTATTATGCATTTATATAAAATATTCTATATTCTTGGTATATTACTAGGTAATTTTTGTTGTAAAATTAAACTATTGGTCCTTATCTTTAAAAGCATAGAAGCTCAGAGTGATACTGATGATACAAATATGCAAGAACTTAGAAACAACTGAAAAAATAAGGAACTAATACCAGTGAAACAAAGTTCTTATTTGAAGTACACTCTGGTGGGATTAGACTTTATTTACTCTGAGAACTGTGATTGTATTACCTGCAGAACTGGGTGGGTGGGTATTATTGTATGCTTTGTATACTGGCAGGGTTCAAAAGTTCACAACTCTCTTTTTGCCAAGGGTTATGTCTGCCTGTTTGGATTTTCCTCTAACCTCCCTCTCCCCTCACCCTGCGCGTGCGCGCACCCACACACATACACACCCCCCTCACCTGTAGTTTCTGTATAGCCCATTCTTTACTCACATTCCCAGATCTGAACTTGGATCTTACTTCTGTCACATAAATTAGCTGTGAACTCAGTCCAGTTATTGAAGCTCCATGAGCCTCAGTTAACTGGGTTCATTCACTCATTATGATAGTAACCAACTCACACAATTTTTTTGTCAAAGATATGAGTAGGTAAAATATTTAAGCTGATTTTATGAGTTTCACATCCTTGCTTTAAAATA
The DNA here is from genome assembly GCF_951394435.1 of Stenella coeruleoalba. NCBI lineage: Eukaryota > Metazoa > Chordata > Mammalia > Artiodactyla > Delphinidae > Stenella > Stenella coeruleoalba. Next base: position 70,614,458 of record NC_137169.1, on the reverse strand, counting down.
CTTCCATTAATCCAATGAACCTGTATATTCCTATAGAAAATGTTCAGGGAAAAAGGATTTCTGTGAAATCCCCCAAATGTGGGACTTTAAAATAATGTGTTTTATAAATGCATGTGTGTTATAAAATGCCTCCACCAGTGAAAAAATATTGCTTTGAAAGAAAACTCTGAAGCCAGTAAAGATTTGATTAGAGGCAACTTCTTTGGGAAACTACCTGGTTTGTAAAGGTGACATTAATTCTCTTCTTACTCTCAGAAATTTGACAATACTTAAATATCTTATTTCCTTTCTATTGCTCAGAACTCTCTTGACTCATCCTCTATATTTTTTCTTTGTCCTGTTATCCCACTAGACAACAAAGCCCCTTGCACCTGAAAATCCTTTCCCTTTGGATCTGCCAAATCAAGGCCTTCTGCAAATTCCCTTTTCATGTTGCTTCTCTGAAGTTTGCAATATGCACTAGACAGAACACTAGTTGAACAACAATAGGCACCCCAGGAATAGACTGATAAATAATAGATAGACAGAGAGATGGTAAAAGCTATTGACTCTTTCCTTCCATAGTTAAAAAAGAGAAAAATGAGCAGGAAAGATGAACAGGGAATTGGATCAAAATTAGCCAAACTTTTAACAATTGAGCCTTATCTTATAATTTATTAATGCCCTTATAATAGCCAAGAATTATTTTTTTGTTATTTGTAATAAATATATTAAATGAGGCTAACATTATTAAATGGATTAAGTTTCAACTGCTAAGCACAAAGAGCAACTTAATTAGATGTTAGTATTGAGTAGTAACTTAATTAGATGTTAGTATTTATCATATGTAAAGATCAATGCCTCCAGATAAAATAGCTAATGTTTATATAGTGTTTACTATGTCCTAGGCAAACTAACAAACTCTACCTAGATTAACTTAATTCCTACAGAAAAAACTATAAGCAATATACTGTTACTGAGGTTAAGGGAGGTTAGAGAGATTTGTAATAGGGTAAAGAACTGTCTGCATTTATTCAGTTTAGAGGTAGAAGGGTCCAGGTATGGTTGCTGATCATTTGATGCTTCCAGAGCCAATGCTCTAAGCCTTTATGCTCAAAGACCTAAACAACAAACAAAGCTGGAATAAACAGCAAAACATACTTTACAAAAAGACAAAATAACTTCTGACTTGAATGGCATTTTTTATGTTAGAACATGATTAGCCAAATATAATATTGTATTAAACTATTCCTGCATCAGATATTTTTTCCATGTCTAGCAAAGGTTTTAATACAAGATATTATCCTGCTGGTATGCAGACAATTTACAAAATCAATATATTTTGTATAGTCTGTTAATAGATATTTCAGCAGAGCATTTTGTCTCATGTATGTCCAGCAACATTATTACACCTCTGAAAAAGAAAGCAAAGGTTTAAAAATATTTAATTAAGAAATATTTTTTTAAATTGCCCTTAATTCCATGTATTTTCCTATTCATATGTTCATCTGAAAAATATTTACTTCCAGATTGTCAGTGCAAAAAGGGAAAGTGTTTTTTCACATTCATCTCGATATCTTTCTCCAGTACATTGTATTCTTATGTAATTCAGATATGAAATAATTATTTTGTGGTTTCAGTGTTTTAAAATATAGACATATCTACATTCATCCATGAAAAGTGACTTGTTTTTCTTTACATGTATGTAATTGGGATAAAATTAAGTAGTGTTTTTTACTTTACCTAAAGAACTTATTCAAGAAGTCATCTTTTGACAAATTATATGCTCATTTTTTTATCCTCAAATTTCAGACTGTGTTTTGCAAACTGATTTTTTTAAATAACACGTATTATTTTCTTTTCCTATACCACTAGGGAAAGCCATTCTTAACAAATAGAATTAGGATTGGTATTGCACCTACATATATATACATATATTACATTTAAGACTTTAATAATATTATAAGCCTAGGTTAAGACAAATTTCAATAGATGCTAACTATTAAAACTGAACTTCTCTGAGTTCAAATTTTCTATCAGGTGGAAGGAAAGTAAGAAGCTCAAAACAACATGTTCTAAGGAAGAATTTTGGAAATTTATCCTAAGGAAAAATAAATTTTATTTATGTGACATGTACTCAGAAATTATTAGTACTATTGTGAAGATTTGAAAATAGTTTATCTAAAAAAACCAGAAAAGGAAGAACAAACTAAGCTGAAATTTAGCTGAAGGAAGTAATGAGATCAGACCAGAAACAAATGAGAGACTAAAAAGACAACAGAAAAGATCAATGAAACTGAATTGGTTTTTAGAAAAGAAAAACAAAATTGACAAATCTTTAGCAAAACTAACTCAGAAAAAATGAGTGATGACATAAATTAATAAAATAATTAATAAACAATGAGACATTACAACTGATACCACAGAGATACAGAGAATAATGAAACTACTATGAGCAATTATGTGCCAACAAATCAGATAAATTAGGATAAATAGATAAATTTCTAGAAACACACAACTTACTAAGACTGAATCATGAAGTAATAGAAAAATCTAAGCAGTCCAATAACAAGCCAGGAGATTGAACTGTAGTCAAAAATTCCCCAACAAACAAAAGCACAGGACCAGATGGCTTCACAGTAAAATCTACAAAATATTCAAAGAAGAATTAATACCAGTCCTTCTCAAATTCTTCCAAAGAATTGAAGAGGAAGGAACACTTCCAAACTCATTTTACCAGGCCACCATTACCCTGATACAAAACCAGACAAGGACATTACAAGAAAAGAAAATTACAGGCCATGTCCTTGAAGAACATAGATGTAAAAATCCTGAACAAATATTTGCAAACCGAATTCAAGAGCACATTAAAAGAATTATACAACATGATCAAGTGGGATTAATTCCTGGGATGCCAGGATGATTCAACATATGTAAGTCAGTAAATGTAATACACCACATTCACAGAATGAAGAATAAAAATCATAAGATCATTTCAATAGATACAGAAAAAGCATTTAACAAAGAGCAACAAATTTTCATAATAAAAATTCTCAAATTATTGCATAACTTTAATATGTTGAGGGAATGTTCCTCAACATATTAAAAACCATATTTGACAAATCCACAGTTAACATCATACTCTGATAAAAAGTTAAAGACTTTCCTCTAAGAACAGGAATAACACAAGGAAGCCCAGTCCTTCCGTTTCTATAGCATTGTTTTTTCCGTTAACATAGCACTGGAATTTCTAGCCAGAACAATTAGGCAAGTAAAAGAAACCAGCCATACAAATCAAAAAGGAAGAAGTACAGTTGTATCTGTTTGCAGATGATGTAATCTTATATTTATAAAACCCTGAAGACTCCACCAAAAAACTGTTAGAATTAATAAATGAATTCAGTAAATTTGCAGGATATAAAATCAACTACAGAAATCAGTTGTATTTCTATACACAAATAACAAATTATCTGAAAGAAAAATTAAGAAATTTCATTTACAATAATATCAAAAAACAGTAAAATACTTAAGAATAAATTTAATCAAGGAGGTGAAGACCTGCATACTGCAAACTATAAGGCATTGATGACAGAGATTGAAGAAAACACAAATAAATGGAAAGATATCTCATGTTCTTGGATTGGAAGAATATTGTGAAAATGTTCATATCATCCAAAGCAAACTACAGATTGAATGCAATCCCTGTTAAAATTCCAATGGCATTTTTCACAGAAATAGCAAAATTATCTTAAAATATGTATGAAGCCACAAAAATTCCTGAATAGCCAAAACAATTCTGAGAAAAAACAAAGCTGGAGTCATCAAGCTTCCTGATTACATGCTATATTACAAAGCTTTTGTAATCAAAACAGTATGGCAGCAGTTCCCCAACTTTTCTGGCACCAGAGACCGGTTTCGTGGAAGAAAATTTTTCCATGGACTGGGGGAGGGAGATGGTTTCGGTATGATTCAAACACATTACATTTATTGTACACTTTATTTCTATTATTATTACATTGTAATATATAATGAAATAATTATACAGCTCACCATAAAGCAGAATCAGTGGGAGGCCTGAGCTTGTTTTCCTGCAACTAAATGGTCTCATCTGGAGGTGATGGGAGACAGTGACACTAACGTGTGTTACTTATGTCTAGTTTACTCCGTAATCTCGTTTTGGTTGCTGTCACTGCAGAAAACTGCTTCACAAAGATAGGATATTGGAAATGGAAGTACGCTTTTCATTGCTTTTGTGGCAATCTCAGGATATCCCACCTTGACTTTAATCCAGAACGTATGGAGATTTGAAGTTGTGTCAAACACACTTTTTTTTTTTTTTTTTTTTTTTTGCGGTATATGGGCCTCTCACTGTTGTGGCCTCTCCGGTTGCGGAGCACAGGCTCCGGACGCACAGGCTTAACGGCCATGGGTGGGATCTTCCCGGACCGGGGCACGAACTCGTGTCCCCTGCATCGGCAGGTGGACTCTCAACCACTGCGCCACCAGGGAAGCCCTCAAACACACTTTTAAGGCCACCATCACTTGCAGTCTCAAGCAGTTGATACTCTTCTAGCATGGACAAAGTCTATTCACCTGGCTTATTCACAAATCGGTCACGGATCCATTCCTTCCCAGTTCGGAGGTCTTTTGTGGTTGGGAAGTAATGCTCAAGCTCTTTTGAAAGCTGAGATCAGTGATCGTGCACCAGCTGGTAGAAAGAAGGCCCTGGCTCATTCTCTTTCAAAATCTCTGCTAATGTTTGAAACATGTCAGAAATCCCAATGTTCACTCGTTGTCCCCATAATTCTGGTTTGGCTTTGATGCAGCCACTTCATCTGCCAACTTGAACACAGTTGTTGTTCTCCCCTGACGTGACAGATTAAGTTCACTGAGCAGGTTGAATATGTCACACAAGTAAGCAAGTTTTGCAACCCATTCTGTGTCACTGAAATGTGCTGCCAGTCGTGACTGTTCTTCTAAAAGTAATCTCTGGAGCAGCTCTCATAACTCAGAAACTCTGGCCAGTAATCTACCTTTAGAAAGCCATCTCACTTCTGTGTCTAAGAGAAGACGTGTGTGCTCTGCGTCTGTCTCCTCACAGAGCTGTGCAAAGAGATGCGAGTTAAGGGCATGTACTTTAATGTGGTTGATAATTTTAATCACATCCTGCAAAACGTTGTTAAGTTCAGGTGACGTTTCTCGGCTAGCCAGCATTTCTCTATGGGTGACACAGCACATAGACTCACATTCAGAAGCGACCTCTTTGACCCGAGTAGTGAAACCAGAAAGCCATCCAGTCATGGCAGCCGTTCTGTCTGTGTGTATACCGACACAAAATCACCAATTCAGTTTTCCTGATATGTAATAATTCAAAGACTTGAATAGTTCTGCAGCTGTGGTGTTGGTTGGCAACAAAAGTGCACATAACATATCCTCACGCGCATCCTCCCAAAAAATATATCACACAAAAGCAAGCATTGTTGCCTTGTTGTCAACATCGGTAGACTCGTCAACCTGGATTGCATACCATGGTGACTCATTAGTTCTCTCTGACAATTGTGTCTTAATATCCTCTGCTATTTTATCTGTTTGTCTAGTTATGGTCCTAGCCGAAAGAGGAACATGTGCCACCTTTTGAACTGCAGCCTCACCTAAAAGTTCACGACAAATGTCCTTAGCAGCAGGCAGGATCAACCCTTCACCAATAGTAAAGGGCTTCTTAGATTTAGCAATGCAGTTAGCCACCAAGAATGATGATCTCAGTGCAGACAAATTTGATGAAGTGGTGGCCTTCAATAATTGCTTCTGTTCTTCATGTTCACAATTTTTTCTTTTGAAAAACTCCAAAGGCTTGTTTTTTAATGCAGGATGCTTGGTCTCCATGTGGGGAAGCAGTTTTGAAGATTTCATGGCTTCTTTGGGTAGCTAGTCATCACATATTATACAAAGAGGGCTTGGAGAATGTGAATCACCTGTTGTAATGAACCTGTAGTTTAAGTAGCACTCTTGGTATTTTCTTTTAAATGCAGCTTTCTTTTTGTTGGCAGTCTTAGAGTCTTCTGCTGTCTCATCATTGGGTCTTTCCCCCTTTTCAAAGAAGCTCTCCAGCGACGTTTGCTTTTTACTCATTTTGGCTAGGGTTAGCTTGTGAGCTTACCAAAACTGTGACTGAGACAAGTACGCAGTGCAGGAAAGAGGCGCAGATGGAAGTGGTAAATAAAATAATAGGTGGGCCACATTCGAACTAAAATAAGTGTCCAATTCTGACTTAAAGCCTGCGAACAGATGCAGCTTAATTGTCACTTGCCACTCGCTGATGGGTTTTGATATGAGTCTGCAAGCAATTGATTTATTATGCTCTTTGTGCAGTCAAACCTCTCTGCTAATGATAATCTGTATTTTCAGCCTCTCCCCAGTGCTAGCATCACCACCTCAGCTCCACCTCAGATCATCAGGCATTAAGTTCTCATAAGGAGCGTGCAACATAGATCCCTCGCATGTGCAGTTCACAGTAGGGTTTGAGCTCCTGTGAGAATCCAATGCCACCGCTGATCTGACAGGAGGCGGAGCTCAGGTGGTAATGCCAGCGATGAGGAACAGCTGTAAATACAGATGAAACTTCGCTCGCTTGCCCGCCGCTCACTTCCTGCTGTGTGGCCCAGTTCTTAACAGGTCACAGACCGATACCAGGGGTTGGGGACCCCTGCAGTATGGCACTGACATAAGAACAGGTGCATAGACCAGTGAAACAGAATAGACAGCCCAGACATAAACCCACGCATATATGTTTAACTAATTTTTGACAAGGATGTCAAGAATATAGAGTAGGGAAAGGATAGCCTCTTCAATAAATGGGTTCAGAAAAATTGGATAGCCACAATATCCACAATATCCAGAAGAATGAAAGTGGACCTCTATCTTACACCACTCAGAAAAATTAACTCAAAAAGAACCAAACACTTATATGTATGACCTGAAACTGAAACTCCTCAAAGAAAACACAGAAAAAAAGATCTTTGACCTTCGTCTTGGCAATGATTTCTTGGATAAGACACAAAATCTTAGGCAACAAAAGCTAAAATAAACAGGTAGGACCACATCAAACTAAAGAGAAAGGAAGATCAAAGGAAAAAATCAAACTGCACATCAAAGGAAATAATCAGTAAACTGAAAAAGGGGGAAATATTTGCCAATTGATAATATAAAAAGAACTCATAAAATTCAACATCAATAAAACAAGTAATCCAATTAAAATGCAGACAAAGAACATAAATAGACATTTTTCCAAAGAAGACATACAAATGACCAATAGGTACATGAAAAGGTACTCAACATCACTTATCATCAAGGAAATGCAAATCAAAACCATAATGAGATTTCACCTCACACCTGTTAGAATAGCTATTATAAAAAAGAGAAGAGATAAATGTTGGCATGGATGTGACACTTTATACACTTTGGATGGGAATGCAAACTGATACAGCCACTATGGAAAACAATATAGCAGTTTCTCAAGAAACTAAAAATTGAACTACCATATCATCCAGTATTCCTACTCCTGAGTATATATCCAAAGGAATTGAAATCAGTATTTTGAAGAGATATCCACACATCCATGTTCATTGACTCATTACTCACAAAGTAAGATATAAAACAAGCTAAATGTCCTTCAACAAATGAATGAGTGAATAAAGAATATGTGATATATATGCATATAATGTAATATATATATATATAATATATACACACACACATGATGGAGTATATCTATCATCTCTCTCTCTCTCTCTCTCTCTCTCTCTCTCTCTCTCTATATATATATATATATATATATATGTGATGAAATTTTATTCAGCCATAATAAAGGAACTCCTGCTTTTCTGACATGGAAAGACCTGGATTGTGCTCAGTGAAGTAAGCCAGATAGAGAAAGACAAATACGTATATCACTTACATGTAGAATCAAAGAAGAGAAAAAAGCCAGTTTTAGAGAAACAGAGAGTAAAATGTTGGTTGTCAGAGGCTGGGAGGAGGAAGAGTCGGGTGATTTAAGTCAATATGTACAGCATGATGACTGTAGTTAATAATATGCTTTTGTATACTTGAAAGTATACGAGTAGATCCAAGGTATTCTCACCACACACACACACTCACACACAGACACACAGACACACACACACAAACACAAAGTTAACTATGTGAGGTGATGGATGTGTTAATTATCTTAATCTTGGTAATTATTCCACAATGTATATGTACATCAAAACACCACACTGTACATTTCAAATATATACAATTATATTTGTCAATTTTTCTTCAATAAAGTTAAAAGAAATAATTCAATTAACTATTCATATCTGATTTGGGGAAAAAAGAGGAAGGCTTCACTGCTTTCTGTTTTCAAATTTTTCAATTGGTAATCCAACTCCCCTGCTTGACATACACACACACACATGCATACTTCAAAACATATTCCAAGTTGAAATCTGAAGATAATTGTGTATTGTAAAATAACTTATAATTTAGCAAAAAACACAAGCAACTAGGATTCTCTCATGAATCTACCTGGCATGGCTGATATGCAAGAAATGTTATGCTTGTCAAATTCCACTGCAAAAGCACGCAGGTTCCCAATCTCTAAAGTCTCTTTTGGAGTCCTTAACCAAAGCTGAATTTCAGATATGAAGAATATTAGTTTCCAAAGGATATGCCCTGCTGATTCTTTCCCTGTTAATAGTATTAAATCATCTTTGAACAGAAACCCTTTAGAGTTTATCATAGCCTGGCAGCCCAAAGATACAGGTGACTTCTATTTGTGGTCATTCAGGTGGGGCACCTGAAGTCATTGATATACATATATTCCTATAATGCAGTTTTGAAAGAAACGGTTATCTCTTTCCTTTTTTGTTCTTAATGTAAATATATCCCCTCCTTTGTTTTCTCCCCAGCCACTCTCTCCAATTCGGGGAGAAATCTTATGTACCCTGAAAGCCAAAAAAAAAAAAAAAAAAAAAAGAAACAAACAAAAAAACCCCAATCCCCCAAATCAAAAATAGGAAGCCAAAACCTAACCATTTTAAAGAAAAGAAATGCAAATTGAAGGAGAGCTTCTGAATGCTTTAACTTTCTTCCCACATTTCATAACCTCTCTCATCAAACTGGATTGTCTGTGGTGTAAAGAACTATTCGTGTTAGGCAGGTAGTTAATGTAATATGCTGTGATGGTGATGACTTCTACAGGAGCAGGAGGACACAGTCTAGCACTTCTATTTTGTAGTTAAGCAAGGCAGCCTTTGTATGTTGTTTGTTAAATACCTCCACTGCATACACCATTAGGTCAGTTGTTTACTTCCAAGTTATTTCAAGCTTCAAACCAGACTCAACCAAGAAAATATATCAATCACTTGTATTTGTTTCCTTGAAAAAGGGAAGGAATCCAGACAAAAATGGCAATTTTACAAATTTGGTGACTAACCAATCATAAGATAGCTATAAAACCATTGGAGAAAATAAAATATAAAATTTGTATTCTTACTGGGAAAATACTTTAGCTTAAAGATAACTAAAATTAAATGAAAATAATTTTTGAAATGTGGGATAATTAGCCAAATGGCATTTTACTCGTGACTTTCTTAAACAGAACATTTAAATTATTTTTGCTTCAGTCCATCAGGTACAGATAAAATAAGTAGACAAAAAAAAAATTATTTTGGGTATCGAAGCGGGGGGTAAAGAAAATAAATATTTTTTCAATGTAATAAAAAAGGATATATATGATATGAATTTAATAAAAAACCTCTAAATTTAAAAATGTAGAATATTTTGCTCATTATTTTTCTAATTTATTTTACATTTCAAAATCAGCAACAATGAAATAATCTAGAATATTCTTTTTGTCAATAGTTGAAAGGAATTTTTTTTTTTTTTTTTTTTTTTTTTTTTTTTTTTGCGGTAAGCGGGCCTCTCACTGCCGTGGCCTCTCCCATTGCAGAGCACAGGCTCCGGACGCGCAGGCTCAGCGGTCATGGCTCACGGGCCCAGCCGCTCCACGGCATGTGGGATCTTCCCGGACCGGGACACGAATCCGTGTCCCCTGCATCGGCAGGCGGACTCTCAACCACTGCGCCACCAGGGAAGCTCCGAAAGGAACTTTTTAGTGGAGGAGAGTTTTCATATTTGAAGTGAGTAAAGCAAAAACAGTATTGTTTCTTATTTTGGTTGAAAATGTTACAGAAGAAATTCATTGCATCTTGAATTTAAGCAATCATCTGTACTGTAAGCAGAAAATAACTATTTTTTATTAACATCTTTATTGAGGTATAATTGCTTTATACTGTTGTGTTAGTTGCTTCTGTATCACAAAGTGAATCGCTATATGTATACGTATATCCGCATATACCCTCCCTCTTGCGTCTCCCTCCCACCCTCCCTATCCCACCCCTCTAGGTGGTCACAAAGCACCGAGCTGATCTCCCTGTGCTATACGGCGGCTTCCCACTAGCTATCTATTTTGCATTTGGTAGTGTATATATGTTAGTGCCACTCTTTCACTTCATCCCGGCTTACCTTTCCCCCCTCCCTGTGTCCTCAAGTCCATTCTCTACGTCTGTGTCTTTATTCCTGTCCTGCCCCTAAGTTCTTCAGAACCTTTTTTTTTTTTTTTTGATTCCATATACATGTGTTAGCATAGGGTATTTGTTTTACTCTTTCTGACCTACTTCATTCTGTATGACAGACTCAAGGTCCATCCACCTCACTAAAATAACTCAATTTCATTTCTTTTTATGACTGATTAATATTCCATTGTATATATGTGCCACATGTTCTTTATCCACTTGTTGATGGACACTTAGGTTCTTCCATGTCCTGGTTATTGTAAATAGTGCTTCAGTGAATTACTACATGACTCTTTTTGAATTATGGTTTTATCAGGGTGTATGCCCAAGAGTGGGATTCCTGGGTCATAAGGTAGTTCTATTTTTAGTTTTTTAAGGAATCTCCATACTGTTCTCCATAGTGGCTGTATCAATTTACACTCCCACCAACAGTGCAAGAAAGTTCTCTTCTCCACATCCTCTCCAACATTTATTGTTTGTAGATGTTTTGATGATGACCACTCTGACTGGTGTGAGGTGATACCTCACTGTAGTTTTGATTTGCATTTCTCTAAGGATTAGTGATGTTGAGCACACTTTCATGTGTTTGTTGACAATCTGTATATCTTCTTTGGAGAAATGTCTATTTAGGTCTTCTGCTCATTTTTGGATTGGGTTGTTTTATTTTTTGTTTTTTTTTTTTTAAATATTGATCTCCATGAGCTGCTTGTATAGTTTGGAGAGTAATCCTTTGTCAGGTGCTTCATTTGCAAATATTTTCTCCCATTCTGAGGGTTGTCTTTTTGTCTTGTTTATGGTTTCCGTTGCTGTGCAAAAGACCTTAAGTTTCATTAGGTCTCATTTGTTTATTTATGTTATTATTTCCATTTTTATAGGAGGTGGGTCAAAATGTATCTTGCTGTGATTTATATCACATAATATTCTGCCTATATTTTCCTCTAAGAGTTTTATAGTGTCTGGCATTACATTTAGGTTTTTAATCCATTTTCAATTTATTTTTGGTATAGTGTTAGGGAGTGTTCTAATTTCATTCTTTTCCAGGTAGCTGTCCAGTTTTCTCAGCACCACTTATTGAAGAGGCTGTCTTCTCTCCATTGTATATTCTTGCCTCTGTTGTCAAAGATAAGGTGACCATATGTGCATGGGTTTATCTCTGGAATTTCTCTCCTGTTCTATAGATATATATTTCTGTTTTTGTGCCAGTACCATACTCTCTTGATTATTGTAGCTTTGTAGTATAGTCAGAAGTTAGGGAGCCTAATTCCTCCAGCTCTGTTTTTCTTTCTCAAGATTGCCTTGGCTATTCGGGGTCTTTTGTTTTTCCATACAAATTGTGAAAATTTTTGTTCTAGTTCTGGAAAAATGCCAGTGGTAGTTTGGTAGGGATTACATTGAATGTGTAGATTTCTTTGGTATAGTCATTTTCACAATGTTGATTCTTCCAAACCAAGAACATGGTATATGTCTCCATCTGTTTGTATCATCTTTAATTTCTTTCATCAGTGTCTTATAGTTTTTTGCATACAGGTCTTTTGTCTCCTTAGGTAGGTTTATTCCTAGGTATTTTATTCTTTTTGTTGCAATGGTAAATGGGACTGTTTCCTTAATTTCTCTTTCAGATTTTTCATCATTAGTGTATAAGAATGCAAGAGATTTCTGTGCATTAATTTTTTTATCCTGCTACTTTACCAAATTCATTGATTACCTCTAGTACTTTTCTGGTAGCATATTTCGGATTCTCTATGTATAGTAACATGTTATCTGCAAAGAGTGATAGTTTTAATTATTCTTTTCCAATTTGGATTCCTTTTACTTCTTTTTTGTCTCTGATTGCTGTGGCTAAAACCTCCAAATCTATGCTGAATAATAGTGGTGAGAGTGGCATCCTTCTCTTGTTCCTTATCGTAGTGGAAATGATTTCAGTTTTTCACCATTGAGAACAATATTGTCTGTATTTTTGTCATATATGGCCTTTATTATGTTGAGGTAAGTTCCCTCTATGCCTACTTTCTGGAGAGTTTTTATCATAAATGGGGGTTGAATTTTGTCAAAAGCTTTTTCTGCATCTATTGAGAGGATCATATGGTTTTTCTCCTTCAATTTGTTAATATGGTGTATCACATTGATTGATTTGCATATATTGAAGAATCCTTCCATTCCTGGAATAAACGCCACTTGATCATGGTGTACAATCCTCTTAATGTGCTCCTGGATTCCGTTTGCTTGTATTTTGTTGAGGCTTTCTGCACCTATGTTCATCAGTGATATTGGCTGTAGTTTTCCTTTTTTGTAGTATCTTTATCTGGTTTTGGTATCAGGATGATGGAGGCCTCGTAGAATGAATTTGGGAATGTTTCTCCCTCTGCTATATTTTGGAAGAGTTTGAAAAGGATAGGTGTTAGGTATTCTCTATTGTTTGTTAGAATTCTCCTGTGAAGCCATCTGGTCCTGGGCTTTATTTGTTGGAAGATTTTTAATCACAGTCTTAATTTCAGTGCTTGTGATTGGTCTGTTTATATTTTCTATTTCTTCCTGGTTCAGTCTCGGAAGCTTGTGCTTTTTTAAGAATTTGTCCATTTCTTCCAGGTTGTCCATTTTATTGGCATAGAGTTGCTTCTAGTAATCTCTCATGATCCTTTGTATTTCTGCAGTGTCAGTTGTTACTTCTCCTTTTTCATTTCTAATTCTATTGATTTGAGTTTTCTCCCTTTTTTTCTTGATGAGTCTGGCTAATGGTTTATCAAGTTTGTTTATCTTCTCAGAGCACCACCTTTTAGTTTTATTGATCTTTGCTATCATTTCCTTCATTTTTTAAAAAAATTATTTCTGATCTGTTCTGATCTTTATGATTTCTTTCCTCTGCTAACTTTGGGAGTTTTTGTTCTTCTTTCTGTAATTGCTTTAGGTGGAAGGTAAGGTTGTTTGAGATTTTTCTTGTTTCTAGAGGTAGGATTGTGTTGCTAAAACTTTCATCTTAGAACTGCTTTTTCTGCGTCCCATAAATTTTGGGTCATCGTGATTTCATCATCATTTGTTTCTAGGTATTTTCTGATTTCCTATTTGATTTCTTCAGTGGTCTCTTGGTTTTTTAGTAGTGTATTGTTTAGCCTCCATGTCTTTGTATTTTTTTCCATTTTTTTCCTGTAATTGATATCTAGTCTCATTGCATTGTGTTTGGAAAAGCTACTTGATATGATTTTAGTTTTCTTAAATTTACCAATGCTTGATTTATGACCCAAGATATGATCTATCTTGGAGAACGTTCCATGAGCACCTGAGAAGAAAGTGTATTCTGATGTTTTTGGATGGAATGTCCTATTAATATCAGTTAAGTCCATCTTGTTTAAAGTGTCATTTAAGCTTGTGTTTCCTTATTTATTTTCATTTTGGATGATCTGTCCATTGGTGAAAGTGAGGTGTTAAAATCCCCGAATACTTTGTGTTACTGTTGATTTCACCTTTTATAGCTGTTAGAATTTACCTTATTCATTGAGGTGTTCCTATTTTGGGTGCATACATATTTACAATTTTTATATCTTCTTGGATTGATCCCTTGATCATTATGTGATGTCCTTTTTTGTCTGATATAATAGTCTTTGTTTTAAAGTCTATTTTGTCTGATATGAGAATTGCTACTCCAGCTTTCTTTTGATTTCCATTTGCATGGATATATTTTACCATCCCCTCACTCTCAGTCTGTATGTGTCCCTAGGTTGTAAGTGGGTCTCTTGTAGACAGCATATATGCAGGTCTGTTTTTTGTGTCCATTCAGCCAGTCTATGTCTTTTGGTTGGAGCATTTAATCCATTTATCTATTAAGGTAATTATCAATATGTATGTTTCTATGACCATTTCTTAATTGTTTTGAGTTTGTTATTGTAGGTCTTTTCCTTCTCTTGTGTTTCTGCCTAGAGAAGTTCCTTTAGCATTTGTTTTAAAGCTGGTTTGTTGGTGCTTAATTCTGTTAGCTTTTGCTTGTCTGTAAAGGTTTTAATTTCTCCATCGAATCTGAATGAGATCCTTGGTGGATAGACTTATGTTGGTTATAGGTTTTTCCCTTTCATCACTTAAATATGTCCTGCCACTCCCTTCTGGCTTGCAGAATTTCTGCTGAAAGATCAGCTTGTAACATTATGGAGGATTCCCTTGTATATTATTTGTTGCTTTTCCTTGCTGCTTTTAATATTTTTTCTTTGTATTTAATTTTTGATAGTTTGATTAATATGTGTTTTGGTGTGTTTCTCCTTGGATTTATCCTGTATGAGACTTTCTGCACTTCCTGCACTTGATTGACTATCTCCTTTCCCATTTAGGGAAGTTTTCAACTACAATCTCTTCAAATATTTTCTTAGTCCCTTTCTTTTTCTCTTCTTCTTCTGGGACCCCTATAATTCGAATGTTGGTGTGTTTAATGTTGTCCCAGAGGTCTCTGAGACTGTCTTCAATTCTTTTCATTCTTTTATTTTTATTTTGCTCTGCAGTAGTTATTTCCACTATTTTATCTTCCAGGTCACTTATCCGTTCTTCTGGCTCAGTTATTTTGTTATTGATTCCTTCTAGATAATTTTTAATTTCATTTATTGTGCTTTTCATCATTTTTTTTTTTGCTCTTTTGTTCTTCTAGGTCCTTGTTAAACATTTCTTGTATTTTCTCCATTTTACTTCCATGATTTTGGATCATCTTTACTATCATTAATCTGAATTCTTTTTCAGGTAGACTGCCTATTTCCTCTTCATTTGTTTGGTCTGGTGAGTTTTTACTTTGCTCCTTCATCTGCTGTGTATTCTCTCTGTGTTCCTATTTTGCTTAACTTACTGTGTTTGAGGTGTCCTTTTCACAGGCTGCACGTTCATAGTTCCCGTTGTTTTTGGTATCTGCCCCCAGTGGCTAAGCTTGTTTCAGTGCATTGTGTAGGCTTACTGGTGTAGGGGACTGGTGCCTGTGTTCTGGTGGATGAGGCTGGATCTTGTATTTCTGGTTGGCAGGACTGCATACAATAATGTGTTTTGGGGTGTCTGTGAACTTATTATGATTTTAGGCAGCCTCTCTGCTAATGGGTGGATTTGTGTTCCTGTCTTGCTAGTTGTGTGGCATGGGGTATCCAGCACTAGAGCTTGCTGGTCATTGAGTGGAGCTGGGTCTTAACATTTCAATGGCGATCTCTGAGAGAGCTCTTGCTGACTGATATTATGTGGGGCCAGGAGGCCTCCAGTGGTCCAATGTTCTGAACTTGACTCTCCCACCTCAGAGACTTAGGCCTGACTTCCGGCTGGAGCACCAAGATCCTGTCAGCCACTTGGCATAAACAATTTATTGGTATCTTGGATTTTTCTTTGCTGGGTGATTTATCCAAGCCAGGCTCCCTTTGTCAGAAACACAGCAAGCCAAAAACACTGAAGCATCCAAGGTTTGCAGCAAAGACATGGCTTATTCACAAGGCAGCCAAGGAGTAGACAGGAGAACAAATCTCAAATCTGGCTCCTCGAAGAGAAAGGACTGGGGTATTTATGGGATAAAGAATAATGTAACAGGGCTGTCTGAGGTGTAGGGAGCATGGGGAGCATGGGCAAAAGTGATTGGGGAAAGGTGTGGTAGGTGTGCTAATCACCCGTTCAGCACAGGTGTCAAAATAATAATTTTGAAATGAAAATTTCTGCTGCTGTTCATATTACATCCTTAAATACACGATTTTTTTTAAAAAAATTAATTTAACCATTAGAATAGCAAAAAATATATTAAGTGAAAATATAAATTAAGATTGAAAAAATCATATATGCATAAATAACTGGAGTTTAAATTCTGTCTGAGCTTTTTCTAGGTCTGTGTGACTCTGTGAATCTCAGTTTCATCTTTAACATGGAGAAAATATCCATCCTACAGGATAATTGTATAGATTAAATGAGATTATTTTATGTAAATGACCTAATTTGTTATCTGAGACATCTATAAATAGTAGCAATAGTAGTATATAAATAGGAAAGAACATCAGAATTACACAAATAATTCAGGTACACAGTTTACACCTGCAAGGGAAAAGAAAAGCAGCAAGATATAAAATAGCATAAGATTCTCCTCTTACTTTTCAGTCCTCCCCCTTCTTTTCTTCCTCTGTTTCCTCTTCTTTGGTTTTTATTTTGAATTTTATTTTATTTGTTTTTTTTATATACAACAGGCTCTTATTAGTTATCTATTTTATACATATTAGTGTATATATGTCAATCCGAATGTCCCAATTCATCCCATCACCATCCTCTTCCTTGTTGAATAAAAAAAAAATTCAAGGCAAATTTTTCTTAATGAACTTATTCTAGAAAGATTTGAATCAAGACATATACATTAAGACACTGGGAAAAGTATTTGTAAAATATTGTGTATTAAATTTCTATCTATGTGGAGTATGAGAAATGTTTAAGATGGTAGAGTGTGGTACTACCTTGTCCCACTAGGAGTCAAAATGTTTTTGGAAGAGAAAATACCAGAAACAGGTTATACTCATTACAAGTAATAAACCTGAGAGATTAAAATAATTGATGAATAATTCCATATTATGAGGTCTTGCTAAGATGAAGTCATTATTTCTACGATTTTTGATTTTTGATTTCTACTTGACCTTTTGTTATATATGTGTTTTATTATATATGTATTCTTGTGTAATGAATCTCAAAATAAACTTTGGTGCTAGTAGGTAGAAATTACATGTAAAACCACACAAGTTCTTTTGATTCATTTTTCCATAAATTACAGGCAAGTCTTTGATTCATTACTGATATTTAAAGATAGAGAGCTCTATGATTTCTTTTTTAAAATTGGTTTAACAGATTTCCCAATATCTGATTTAAAAATAAGAAATAAAACCATATATTAATATTATGATTTTTATATAGGTAGAGACTGTAAACCAAGTTTGAAAGTAATGTAAGTTTAACTTTGGGTCAGTTTAAAATTTTCCACTTATAGCTTATATCTGCAAAACTTTAAATAAAAGAGGTAATACACTTCACCTAAATAGAGATTATAAATAAATTATATAAATTATAAATAAAGTAATTTGGTTCTGAAATACATATTTGTCTCTTCTAATAAAATAAAAGGACTTCTTCCATCTCTTCTCTTCATTTTCTGTTTTGTACTCACAAAACAATATCTCTCATCTGAAAGCCTCAAGCTCCAATTATCAGTAATGAAACTGCAATCATTAGCAAACACATAAGCATGGAACTATATTTCCATTTCTACCTTATGTCCAATCACATCAAAAATTAAATAATCTAAGACTTTTAGAGAGTGTGCAATTGTACTCAAAGAGCGAGTTACAGTCCACTTCCCCCATTTCTAATCTTAGCATTGGTAGTACTAACAAGACATCCAGGTTCACTGAACATTCTGAACAATGCACGTTGAGGCTTCAGTAAGTCAGCAAAGTTTCAAAGATTGTACCATGTAAAAGTCAAGTAATTAAACACTGATTACTTACTGTTTTTTTTTAAAAAAAGAAAAAAGGACGGCTGGGAAAAGTTGGATTTGTAAGGTCTAATTTCACAGGGAAGATTTCAGTGAAAATTAAGCCTTTAACTATATTCTGCTTGCATTGATTTGAAAGAAAAGGATTAAAAGAAAGATTATAAAAGGCATTCAGTACTGTCTTTCTGCAGCAGAGCTTTGGGAGGTGACAAACAGCCACTGATAATTCATTCAGTCATCTTTTCCCCAAACAGCATTTAGATTCTCCTTCAAAATTTGGCTGCAACTCTTCTGTTTCATTATTCTTTCAAAACAAAAAACCTCCTCCCTTCTGCACTCTTGGCTCCAGCTGAAATGTTTTAGCTTCCTAAAAACAGCTAATTTCTAATAAAGTTTGCAAACATGGCAAAGTCCATTTCACCTGATGCTGTTTTATTTCTCACACATTAAAAAAAAAAAGAGAGAGAACCAGTTATCAAGTTCTAAATTTGACCTATTTTCAACCCTACTGGTATTTAATAGTAGAAAACTTTATGATTACCTTTTTTAAATTGGCTTAATTTATTTCTTGATATTTGATTATAAAATAAGAAATAAACCACATTTTAATATTGTGATTCTTACACAGGCAGAGACTGTTAAACAATTTTGAAAGTAGTATAAGTTTAAATCTTTTCATTCAGGACAATTAGAATTCATATGCCATATATAAGACAGGTGCTAAAATTCTTTTACTTGCTGAAAGTCATCTCAATTTTTATCATTCTTACGCCACTCTTCCTGTTACAGGAGGACATTTGTTTCCATTAAATGGATGAGATTAGGGTTATTTAATCGAAATAGTTATGCTTCCTGTTAAAATTTACTTAATTTGTTTCTTGGAAATACCACCAACGATCTGTTTATAAGAACATATAAGATTACTTGTTTTCTTATTGGTCTTAAATTGCCTGTGCTGAATTTATCAAATATTTTCTGTTCAATTGTTCCTTAAAAAGCAGGTCTATTTTTACTCACAGAGAAAATCAGTTTGGATTATTATGTGTACTGAAACACAAACATAAATATGTGAGCCTATTCATACCTACCTTGGCATAAACATTTCAGTAGTTTAGATACACTGCAGGAAGTTTTTGTAGCAAGGATGAAGGAGCAAAGAAGAGTTGCAAATCATGTATGAGCTACTTAATAACTAAACATCTTTGAAGATGCTATTGATGAAAACTGTTGTAGTTGAAAGGAAAAATTTTGTACATAAATAGGTAATAATAAAATATGAAGCATTTTTATTTCAGACACCTTCACTGATAGTATTGCTTTATTTAAATTAACTTTATTTTCATATGAGAAATGTTAAGAATAGTAGTGGAGTTAAAGAGGATTTTCATAGATCTTGGCAGTCAAACTGAAATTTTTATAATAAAAATAAGATCATAAATATGTATTTGGAAAATAGTATTTTTAAATGCTAACATTTTTAATGACAAAAATACTGTGCAGTGTAACTATTTTCATAAATCCAGCATTCACCCAATATTTCCATTTTCTTCCCTTGTGATAATCTTTTCTCATCCAGGTAAAGAAACCACTGTTCACTGGTGAAATCCTACCTGGGAGACAAATCGTTTTCCAGGAATATTTGTACAGTGAGAAGAAAACCATGTTCTTTTGTAAAGAAAAAAGATGGTGTGAAAAGTGTATTAAAATGGTTTTTACAAAGAACCTGTACCAACAGGCCTTTTACTCTTTTATTGAGAATATTTGAATCTAATTTCTGAACATTTCCAAAGATTGCAGATTTCACCATGGTCATGCAAAAGCAGAGTAAGATGTTGTTTCTATGATGCACAGGAGTAGGAAAGTGAACATTAATATCCCTTATGAAGAAAGAGAGCCATTGGATTTTACCAAGAAAAACAGTATGGTTGTAGATGGATTCCTATTAAAGAAAATTGCATTGGAAATTCTTTGCCTGAATGACTTTCAGAAAAATACTAAGACGAGCAATGTGGGTGGTATCTTTGCCACTTCTCTGGCAGAAATAATGGAATAACTACTAGGAGTCAGAAACACTTCACTTACGATCGGATCCTACACTTATCTCCATTTTGACAGCCTCTCCTTCTACTTGTTAAAATAAAAATAGCAATCTCCAAATTTTTATACAGTTCAAAAAGACTGTGTCAAAATGAGGATATTTTCTTGGTTTATGTTCTCTAATACTTTTGATTCATCTATGAAAGCACAAAATCTCTTATTTTATTCTTGAAGTTAGCATTAACTAACTCGATAACATGACCCAATAATCCATAAGACACATGTATTTTGGAGGAACTTTTGCAATGTAAATAATAATAGTTTACTGAGTTACTAAAGTTTCTTTTAGAAAGCATACTTGCTGATAATTTCAGTCTTGCTAACTTGGTAAAGATTAATCAATAGCTAGAAAAACTCAAAAGCAAGCAACTTTGTCTTGATAAATTACAACTGCATTTTGCCAAGGCTGTTTCTTTGAATATGTAAAACTGTCATATACAGGAAAAACACAATCATTGACTTGATATTCATGTATACTATTTTTTCATCATCAAAATCTTTGTGAGAGCTAATTCATATCTAATGACACTAATATTTTCAATTGAAAATGTTTACATTCCTTTAAGTTTTTTTTTTAACAACTAGCAAATAATATAACCTTAATAAATTTAAACACAAAGGTGTTCAAGTTACTCTGTAATCCAGGAATTTGGGAAGCAGAATAAATTTCTTAAAAGGTTTTTCATATAGAGATACAAAGGTATCAAACTCATAGTGATGTTGAAATTGTATGTGCCATATTAGATCAAAGAGAAATTATTTTGTCTGAAAGAAACAGAAAATCTGGGCAGTAGTAACTGAAACAAATACAGGTTTATTTTTCTCTCATGTCAAGAATCTCAAAATTGCTGCTATTGGTGAAGTAGCTAAATGTTATCAAAACCGACATTAGACTTTCTGTAGTGGTTCTTAGATAGAGGATCCAGTGTAGACATTAACACTCTGTTAAAGGCTGGAAAAATAGGTGAGTGAGGACTAGATAGTGAGGACTAGCAAATAGCCATCTGTCATTTTTAGCAGGAAAGCACATGTTTTCTGGGATGTCTGCTTATATCTCAGCATCCAGACTCCATTGTATTATTATCACTCTCTGTTGAGGAAGTTGGGGAAGGGTTTGGTTTGGTTGTATTTTGCCTCTTTTAGCCTATAAAGTGAAGGTAAATAAGAGAGGAAAAGTTGAAATGGTGTTGGGTTAGCTTCATATAGTACTTGCCCTATACTTTTTATTCTTTCCTTTTTTAAAAAAAAAATTATAAAATAATGAAACATTGTGAAAACTTGGCAAATGGAATATGAAAAAAATATCTTGTTTCAATATCGTAACAGAGCCAATATCATTTTATTCTGTTTCTATATGCACATGTTTTAAAATCTGTTCTTGCTACAATGTGATAGACTCCTTTTCTTTTACAACGTTTCATAAGGCTTTTCAACATTTGAAAAGTCTTTTTAATCAATATTTTTAGAGGTTCTTTAGTATGTAGATTTATCTGTTTTCCTAGTAATCTCATATTGCCAATACATGGTTTCTTTACATTTTTTTCATTTTCTGGTTGCTGTTGTTAACAACATTTCAATTTAAAGCATATTAGAGACTTTCTGAGGATCATTTTATAGACGTCAGTAGGCAAATATAGCAGAGAGCCAGGGGAAGTGTAGTAGAACTGATGCAGGATGCACCTCAGTTAAAAACTGGGAAGGATTTCTGAAAAATAGAGGTTGTAAAACTTTGAAATATATTATCATGGAAGATAGAAATGTCATCTTTACAGAATATTCTCTAGAAAAGGGTCATATTGGATGATTTAATTTCTGTTCAGACTAAATTTGGAAGAATAAACTAGATGACCTCTCAAAGTTTCGTTAAAGCCTGTGGATCTATGCTCATGGTTCATTTAATTATGACTCTTGTTCATAAGTTATGAGTACCTTTTAGAGAAAGTGATTCCCTTATATCTGAGTTCTTAGAAGTCGATAATATAATGATTTAATACAGATTTTCTGTTAAAAAATTGTGTTTTTTTATAATTCCTTTTGAGTTTTAAGCTAGAAAATGAACTATCATCTGTGTCTAAGCTTATAAAGCATTTATAAATGGAGAAGTAATAAAATATTATTAAGAATACATATTGAAATTAAACACAGTTCTTCCAAAATTACACACCAAAGGATTTCACTAACTTGAGAGTTACAAAAGAGGAGTCATGAATAGAATATAACAACTTGATAGTATTTAAAATAATTCCTACTCTAAATAATAGGCTAGATGAAACCGTCAAATGGTATTAAGTGCAACCCAGTGGGAAGGTTTTCTATAATTCAGCTCTAAGATTAGATATAAATGGAGCTATTACCATGGAAACTATTTTTGAGGCTAATAAAAGTGTAACAAATATGGACTAAAAAATACTTACAAAACCTCTACCCAGACAGTAGATGTTCCCTTCTTAGTAAAAAAAGTCATTAAAAAAAGAAAAAGCCTTCAGACATATAGACTCCTTTGTTTAGAGAATAGTTGTTTTCAGCTGGTTTCTTCTTGTTTTTTGGAATGTAAAGCTTCCCTTCAGGGTAAAAGTGAAATTTGTTCTGATGCATAAAGGGGGGAAAGGGTTTAGAGAAAGTGAAATTTGTGGAAAGCACACACTTTTAAAATATAGTTTCTTTCCTACCTTAAGTGTAAACCATAGTTTATAAACAAGATCTATTGTTCCCTCCTTTCTTTTAAAGCAGGCATGACTATAATACAGTATAGGTAATTTATAACTGCCCAGGAAAAAAAAATCTTTTGTAGTTTTTTTTTTTTTCCTGAAAGCTTCTCTGAAAATATTTTATATCATTTTTACTTTTGGAGTAAAATATGTTTTATTTATGATGCCATTTAAAAAGCAGTGTTAATTTTAAAATACAGTTGTAAAAGGAGTCTAGGTGAGGATTTGCAATGGAAGGCATTTTTACAAGCACTTTGCAAAAACGTTGAACCTCAGTCCACTGGAATAATACTTCATACATCTTCAGAAATGATACTAATCAAATATTGTTTTACAAAATGGAATGTAATATTCTGGCTAAGCAAGAGGAATAAAGGCAAAATATAAGATAATTCATTTCTAATTCATTAATAGACCATTTCTAAAAAGATAAGTGAATAGTCCACTGAGCAGTAGAAGTTTCTATCCTTCAATATTGCTGGTCTATTGGCAGGGTCACAGATATTAACATCCAGTCTCTCAAGCATTTTCATCAGCATCCCAGTATTTCTCTACTTTGATGTAAAAGTTTCCCAGCACCAAGCAGGTGGTGCCTGGCCAGGCTAATTAAAGAAATATGCAGTATAGTTCATATTAAAACAATCCACTGGGCTGGCTTTTGTGGAGTATGAATGATCTCTGGGTTATCCAAGCACAATGGGTATAAGATACACAAAGATACTGACAGCACAACTTCAAGCCCTTTGACATTTGTACAAGCTGCCTTAAAATGATATCAGGTTGGTCAATCTGATGTACATACAATAAACAAAGATATGGAACCACTCATTTTTAGGTGATGATAATAGAGCAATGGGCCTGTATAGTGGCAGAAGCTACATAATAAAAAGAAAAAAAATTCTGGAAAGGAAAAAGACCTCAGGCTCTGGGTCATGTTTTCATACTACTTGCAAAAAATGCTAGAATCAGTGGCATCACATTCATTCACAGTTATTTATTTAGCACCTAGTATTCAGGTACTGTTCATTGGGAATGCAGTGGTGAGTAATATAAAATCTCTGCCTTCATGGGGCATACAATCTTCTGAAAGGAGATATAGTTAAGTGAAAATACATTATGTACCTTATACATTGGGAATTGAATAAAGACGTTATTATTTACTATTTTATTTACTCATAACAAACTTATAAGATTGTATTAGTTTGGTTGGGGTGCTCTAACAATGTATAAGAACCAGTTCTTGTAAACCACAGAAAGTTCTCAGAGTTCTGGAGGCTTCTAGGAGTCTTAGATCAGTGTGCTGGCAGGGTTGAGCTCTGGTGAGGCCCTCTTCCAGGTTACAGGCTGCCAACTTCTCCCTGAATTCTCACATGGCCAAAAGCAAAGAGCAGCAAGTTCTCTCCTGACTTTTATAAAGGCACTAATTCCATGTATGAGGGCTCCAGCCTCATGACCTCATCTAATCCAAGTCACCTGTCAAAGCCCCTCCCTCCTAATACCATCACACTGTGGGTAGGATTTCAACATATGAATTTTAGGGTACACAAACATTAAGTCCGTAACAAAGATAACATTAATATTCATATTTTATAAATGGGTAAAATGAGACAGAGAGAATGGTTGCATAGTCAAAAATCTATGTAAAATACAGTTAGAATTTGAACTTGACTTTACATAACACTATAAGCACAACCAACCTCTATAGACTACACCATCTATCTACCTATCTATTTATCTATCTATCATCTATCTAATATTTTTGTCAATATTTTTTAAGAATATTTCTTTTTTTTTTTTTTCTTTTTGTGGTACGTGGACTTCTCACTGTTGTGGCCTCTCCCGTTGTGGAGCACAGGCTCTGGACGCACAGGCTCAGCCACCATGGCTCACGGGCCCAGCCGCTCCGCGGCATGTGGGATTCTCCCAGACCGGGGCTGGAACCCGTGTCCCCTGCATCGGCAGGCAGACTCTCAACCACTGTACTACCAGGGAAACCCCAAGAATATTTCTTTGTCTCTAATGGGAAAACATATAAACAGAAAATAACCATGTGATTAATAATTGCTACATTAATAACTTGAAGTATAAGTTGTTATACTTCTGATATAAAAGATGTATTCAGGAAGGAACTTTGACAATTACATGGATGAAAAATAAACTTCAATCTTTTAAAAGTAATTGCCAAATCAGATCTTCTATATAAAGATACTCTCCTATCTCATCTATTCAAGTACGTAGGTTTAGCAATCCTTCTCTATCAACAAGTTTTCACTCTCGCTCAAATTTACCCATCATTATACAAACATAATGTTATTCCTACTATCTTAAAAAAAAAAACTTTTCGTGACCTTCCTTGCTCCTCCAACTGTCATTTCTCTGCTGTTCTTCATAGATAAAATCCTTGTTATCTCTATTCCATGTCTTCATTCCAGTCAGGATTCTCCTACCACTCCACCATAATTGTTCTCGCCAAGGTTGCCAATGACTGCCATGTTGCTAAATCCATGAGTCAATTCATGCTTCTGCTTGAGGACATTCGCTTTTGACTTTTCTTCCAACTTTGAACTGCCCCCCTCACTAGATATTAATACAGCTCACCACTTACTCCTTTTAGTCTTTCCTCCAATGTCACTTTCCCCATGAAGATTTCCTTAACTGCCTTATTTAGTCTTCAACCCTCCACAAACTCTATTCTCGCTCACTGTCTTACTTCTCTCTACAGCATTTATTACCGTCTATTGCTTAGTTTACATATATATTTTATTACTTAATCCAATCCTTAACAAAAAAAAATAAGCTTCATGAGAACAAGCATTTTATCTATCATGTTCACTGTTGTATCCCTAAGCCCTAGAACACTGCCTGCCATATACTAGTTGTTGAATGATTGAATAGAAAAGCAGATAATTACTAAGAATAGGTTAGGTGTTGCTCACTTTGCTAGGTGCTGCAATTACAAAGTCAACAAGATAGATGGGGTCTTCCTCTTCAAAATACCAATGATCTAGATTGGAAGAGAGACATTAATTAACTCAATTTCTATACAACATGAAAAACGTTATTAGAGATGTATAATGGGAACATGTAGGAGAAATACTGATCCAAAATTTGAGGCATCAAGGAAGGCAGTGATATCAAACCAAGGAAGAGAATGATATCAATTTGGGGACCTTAAAGACAAATAGAAGTTATCCCTTAGAAGTGAGTGGGGGAAAGGGTATAATTCAGGCAAAAAATGGGTTCAAGTGAGAATGGTATGTTTGAAGAACTTTAAAATTGAATCTTCCTGCACTGTTGGTGGATATGTAAATTGATACAATCACTATGGAAAACAGTATGGAGGTTCCTTAAAAAATTAAAAATAGAACTACCATGTGACCCAGCTATCCCACTACTAGGCATATACCCTGAGAAAACCATAATTAAAAAAAAGACATGTACTACAATGTTCATTGCAACACTACCTACAATAGCCAGGACATGGAACCAACCTAAATGTCCATCGACAGATGAATGGATAAAGAAGATGTAGCACATATATACAATGGAATATTACTCAGCCATAAAAGAAACGAAACTGAGTTAATTGTAGTGAGGTGGATGGATCTAGAGTCTGTCATACAGAGTGAAATAAGTCAGAAAGAGAAAAACAAATACCAATATGCTAATGCATATATATGGAACCTAGAAAAAAAAAAAAGAAATGGTACAGATGAACCTAGTTGCAGGGCAAGAATAAAGAGGTAGGCATAGAGAATGGACTTGAGGACATGGGGTAGGAAGTCGAATCTGGGGCGAAGTGAGAGTAGCATCGACATATACACACTACCGCATGTAAAATAGTTGCCTGGTGGGAAGCAGCGGCATAGCACAGGGAGATCCGCTCTGTGCTTTGCGATGACCTAGAGGGGTGGGATAGGGAGGATGGGAGGGAGGATCAAGAGGGAGGGGATATGGGGACACGTGTACGTATATGGCTGATTCACTTTGTTGCGCAACAGAAACTAACACAATATTGTGAAGCAATTATACTCCAATAAAGATCTATTAAAAAATAAAATTCAATTAAATCAAAGGAAAAAACAGTTCAGTATCCACTGGAACACAGAGTATGAAATAAAAGCGATGAGAGATGAGTTGGAGTTATACAGTCATTAAGATTGGAGTCTCAAAAGACAGACTGCTTGAATTTGAAGGTGCACTGTGCCATTTACTCCTTATTACACTGAGGCAAGTTATTTAGTCTCTCTGGGCTTCAGTTTACTTATCTGTAAAAGGGAGAAATGGTCTCTCAATCGGTGTTTTGAGCATTCGATGAGGTATGAATCTAAGGAATTTAACATAGAACCTAAATTGTTTATTGATAAACAATAAGTCATCAATAAATGCTAGTTGCTGCTGTCATTGTTGTTACTGTTGCTGTTCCACTTGTGAAATAAGCTGGGAAGAGCCCACTGTGATTCTTGCAGGGCAACTAGATACCTCATCCACTTCCTAAAACCTTTGAGACGTTATGTATTGCCAGTGTAATCATTTTATGTTTTTTTTTTATCATTATTATTACAACTGAATACTTTTCCTGTTTCCCAGAATTGTTTCTGTGACATTGAATAGAAAACTGATGTGCTAGCTTTGTGTCAGTTTAAGTAGAATTAATGTGGGGGGTGAGGAATTGTGCACTCTCTTAATTAAAGCACTTGCTGAAAACACAATTCATTTGATCTACAGAGACATATTTTTGGAGTATGTTTGTGATAAAACATACAACAAAACTCAGTAAATCACAGCTAATTAAAACAATACAAGCAATGAATATAATTGTAAATAAACATATTTTATTCTTATATTTGAACATAATATTTTATTGAAATATATATACTTTAAGTGGTTATCTGATGTTTGTTAAAATGAAGTTCTGGAACGGTGTTACAATGGACCTCCCCCGCTTCCCCACCTACTAGACTTTACCTGTTCTAGAAAAGAGACGATCTAAGTTTCAGTACATTTGAGAGCCTGAATCATTGGAATAATTACCTTAATTCTCTAGTAAAAGAAAAATACCTTAAAAGAAATCTTCTTTGATAGACATATGTCTGCATTTTAAAAAAGATATTCAAAAGAGATATTTAGTGTAACTATTGACTTTCACTGCATGACACAATATGGAGTGTTAAAGGCCCAAATCCTGGAGATGTAGGAACCTTATTGCACACTCTTTTCTGGTCACCTAGAAGGCAATCCTCACTTACTGTTAATTAAATGTCAACTGTGTAAGTAATCAGCAATGAAAGTAAGCATCTATTTCTAAGAGGGTGAGAAGGGTTATTTTTAAGCTTCATTAAATCCATTGTGCTTTCTCTTGTTCATTTGTTGTATTGTCTGCTTTTGGCATAAAATTGTCAACAGGTGTAACAAAGTTTAAATGGATGCATACTGCCAACTGCTTGTAACTCTGGCCTGAGAAAGGACCTCCTGGAAGAAGAGCTGCCTCCTGAAGCATTTTGTTAGCTCTCATTGGCTGGAACTCATGTCTAGTATAAGAGGCCAGCCAACTCATGAGTAGGCAACCTGCCATCTAAACAGATGGGCATGGGTTTGGCAGTCAAGAGGCCAAGTATATACAACAAATATAGGTATCAAGACTTCATTTCCAACTGATATTGCTAAGAAGTCTGTTAGTCCTGATCTCATATAAGCTGTTGCGATGGGTTTAATCAGTTTTTTAAGACATAAATGACATTACTTATTCTAACAAACATTTCAATACTTTTGATTTGATTGATCATTAAGACCTTATTAAGAAAAATGGAGAATTAAACAGGACAAAAAGCATTTTAAATAGAAACTAAATCTATAAAAATTATGTTCATATATGTTCATATGATGAAGGTAAAAGTTTTATGACATCTTTATACTGTCCCTTTGGAGCACAACTATTCTGAGGTCAGGAAGAATTTTCAAGGTATTTTTGTGATGAAACATACAACAAAACTCAGTATATTATTGGCGATTAAAACAATAGAAATATTGCATAGTACTCTCTAAATAAAACTATGATGTAAGGGGCCTTGAAATTCTTACTCTTGTTACTTTTCTCTGTGCTTAGTAAGTGCTCAGTAAATGCTTGTGGAATGAATGTGTAGTCAGTTTAATTCTTTAGTAATGTAACATTTGCTTATTTTGTTTCAAATAAGTTCAATGTAATACAATATTTAAGACATTAGACAAGAGTGAACTTGATTATAACTCTGAATACTCCGAGAGGGCTTTTAAAAAACTCACAGTCTAAATGTATGGATATTTGAATGAAATCTGTGCTGACTTAATAGTTGCATTTGGAAATTTTGTCAGTCTCAAAGATATCAGATTGACCTCATGTTTATTTCAAATATATGCAGATAGATACAGATATAATTATATCCATAGGTGAGTATACACATATATATTTTTTCTAGCTCTGTCCCCTGAGGTATACCCTAAGCAGTGACACCTACTAGTAATAAGCACAATGAAAGCCCAGATCTTGGTTTCTAAATACCATTTTCCAATAAAAAGAAATAGTATTCCTTGGAGAAATGACTTAGTCTAGGGCTGGGGAAGGAAATAAATATGAGCCTGGAGTAGTAAAAAAGAGCTTAAGGGGAAAAAAAGAATGGGATATGTCAAAAAGGATATTAGAGCCAACCTAAAAGAGACTACAATGGCCAAAGCTGCAATATTTTGAGCAATAAAATGAATAATGATAGTACTGTGTTATAACATGAGGATAAAATTATATACTCATGAATTCATACTGATATAAATAATTAATAAGTGAATAAAAAGTGGGAAAGGACTATCTCTTTTTCACAGAATTTCAAGTAGTAAATGTATAAGGAATGAGGGAAATAGAAAATCACAATTTGAATACCAAATCTACTGATGAATACTAAAATTAGTGGGTAAAACTTTAAGGAGAAACAGGACATTTGCATAGACTCAAAGTATCTGCCCCAAATACTTATTAATTATTACAAATTGTTGATACTCCTTCCTTCAGGGGTCATGTATGTATGTGTGTTTGTGGGAGGGGCTTAATTTCCCAGCCTTTGAGTATAGGCTGGACTTAGTAACTTGCTTCCAAACAATAGAGTATGGAAAGTCAAAAATAACAGAGAAACCTGGCAGACACCATCTTAACCAAGTGACAAAGATTAACATCACCAGGAATAAGTCATGTTCATATATATATATCCTGATACGGTGTGATGAAAAGGCCACTTCACATCTGTGATGCTCTCTTCCAAATCCATAAGCTCAGTTTAATCATGGGAAGACATCAGACAAACCAAAATAGAAGGATATTCTACAAGATTCCTGACCAGCACACTTTAGAAGTATCAAGCTAATGAAAAACAACAAAAGACTGAGAATTATCACTGATTTGGGGTTCCTTAGGAGGCATGATAACAAAATACAGCATGGAATTTTGAATAGACCAGGACATTAGTGGAAAAACTGGTGAAGCCTGAATAAAGTCTCTGGCTCTGATAACCATATTGTACTACTGTTAATTTCGTAGCTTCCAAAAGTGTCCCATGGTTATGTTAAGGTGTGAACATTAGTGGAAGGTGGGTAAAGGGTATACAGGGACTTTATTATCTTTGAACCTTTTTTGTAAATCTAAATTTATTTTAAAATTAAAAGTTTACAATGTTAGTTTTAAAAAAATAATAATTCACTCATTATTTGAGTAATCTGTTTCTTGGATTTAGAAACAGAATTAAATGTAATTACAAATTTATTTATATGATTTGTTGTTTTAAAACAAGAATTTTCTGTATTGTTAATTACATCATGGAATAAATTTAGAGCACCTTGTTCTTGAATTCAAGTATTTATTTAAAGACATTATAATTAGGATTATCATATTCAGATCAAACTGTAATAATATAAATATGGTTGCTATATATTTTTTCATTCTTCAAGAATAACTAATTTTGCAGGCTTTGGTTTTACCCACAAATGGTTGCAAATGGTCATGTAAGGGTCCCTGTTTACTTCCCTGAGTATAAATCCACAAAACCTGAAATGGATATCAAAAACTACTCTTGTAAAGTACTTGCAAAATTAACCACAGAATACCTAACTAAAATGACATATCTTTTTACAGCTAATGAAAATTGCCTGATTAAAATATATATATATATATATATATATATATATATATATATATATATATATATATATATTTAAAATAGCATTCATGGTAAAATCATAAAATCCTCTCCAGGTCCTATCTGTGAGCTTACCTGGAATGGAACATCTAAAGAATGAGACATTGCTACAAATCACTTAAGAACTCACCTCTGACAAACGACTTCAGAAAACTCAAGTTTCTTATATTCATTTAGAAATGAAAATTTATACTAGGTTTCTTGAATAGAGTGGGTTTGGCAATGATCACAAAAAGTCTAGATATGCTCTTAGTTCAAATTTCTTTATTTCTATGCATCTTGGAAATTACAGAAAATGCTCAACAAAATTCCCCAATTCAAACTGCATTCAGAAAAAGCAAAACCACAAAAAGATTTGCTATAAGCTTTTAAACTAAGTTTTCTCCATTTCACTGCACTTCACCAAACTGGAAATATGGGGCAAGTGGGAGATTCAGCATACATTTGAATTCTGGGAATTGGGTTGACTAAGAGAGGAAGATCTAGAAGAAGGAAGTTTCAGTGGTCTGATTTCAAACTTCTTAGCCTAATATTTGGAGTCTTTCTTGTCCCACCCAAGTTTAGCTTTTAAGTCATTCAGGTCAGAAAGTATTTGATTGCAAGGAAAACAGGGCTGCTCAAACTAGCTCAAGCAAGGTTTTTTTTGGAGAGGTGAATTAATTTAAAGAACATAAGGACTCACGTGTGGGGAATATAGGCAGGACTGGAAAATAATGATTTAATAATAATAATAGTTGACATTGCTTACCATGTTCCTGGTACTGTTCTAAGAACTTTCTGTGTATTATCTCATTTAATTCTCATAATAGCCCAAGGTAATTACTGTTTCTATTGCATCCTACTTTACAGGAAGGTTTAGTAACTTTCTCAATATCAACATGCTTTCTAGAGGAAAAGCTGGGATTGACTCCTGGTGGTCTAATCCCAGAAATCACATATTTAGATATTCTACCATATATTTCTCTATATGTTTGGCTCCATTTGGATCTCTTCTGCTACTCCATAATAACTACAGTTTGTATTTGTCTTCAATTTGCCCCAGAACTTATTCTGATTTCATGATCTTGCTGTTTTTCTTCCTGGAGCTAAGTGACTCAGGTTCACAATGTTTCTGTTCCAAATTTCTGGAGGAGATAATCTGGTTCATCCAGCCTGCATCAGGTATCTAGCACTGACCCAATTAGGTGAAGGAAGGAGAGGAAAGAATGGAAAAGGGCAGGTTTGGGTGACCTTATGTAAACATGCTAGACCTATCCTTTTAGATTCTAGATTCTTAGAAGAGGTACAAGAATTCAGATGCGATGGTAGCATCTTCCTTCACCTACCTTCTTATCCTTTCTTTTTATACCTGTTCTACAAATCCTTTGCAGTAATCAACCAGATACATTCATTAGTCTCTAAACACATTTAAGGCATTCTTCTATCAGTGCTTTTACTTGTCCTATATTTCTGGCCTGGAATTGAATCTGTCCTTATGATTCAACTCCTCTGATTATTATCAGTGCTTCAAGGTAAAAACCATGTAGTACTTCCCACCTCTGAACTCCTACAGACTTAGTCTTATCACATGCTTGGAGCTTTATCAGATTCTCTCTTGCATTGTTATTTATGCTTTTATTAGTATGTCTTTTCTCCCTATCTATATCAGTTAATCAAGACGTGTTTCTTGATATCACAATCTATGTATTTAAATTTGTATTATAACCAATGTCATACACTGACTGATGTACCTACTGATGAAAGAAAGAAAGAAAGAAAGAAAGAAAGAAAGAAAGAAAGAAAGAAAGAAAGAAAGAAAGAAAGAAAGAAAGATTTTAAAAGAATGATTGAAACAGAAATTGAAAGCTGTTGGACTGAGAGGAATATGGAGATATTTAAATGTTAAGTTTTCATTTTATTTTACAAGATTTTTATAATTCTTTATAGGAATTAGAATATAATTTAAATTCCTGATGAATAAAGGCTTTTTCCCTTTATTTCTCAAGCCTCATCTAGTTTCAGGTAAATGTTGGCTGTTGGTTAATATTTCAATGTCTGACCAACTCATGAATAAGCTTAAGTATTAATTTATTTTAAATGTTCTAATGTCAATTATAAACCTAGAAAAATTTTAATTTTTAACTTGAAATTATAATTTAAAACACAAGATATATCAATGATACATTTAAACTGGAATTATGTTCTAAACTATGGCTCTATTAGGTCAAAATTTCTTTAAAATTATAAACATTTAAAATATCATATTGACTTCATTATTTCCATTTTTGTTTGATATACCTCATTATTCCACTGGGTTAGAATACACTTATTGAATAATTTTTTAAAAAGCCATTTCAAATAGTTTGGATTTGTTTCCCTAATTCAATTTCTGGAAATTATTCTCTGTTGGTGACTGTCACCTGTCCCTGTATTATATTTGCAGTAACTGTAGAGGTTTTAGGCAAAATATAGTTTTCCAGAGTTACAGCCATTCTGTTATTCAACAAAGAAAAAAGCACCTGCTTTGTGTCATCCTTCCAGGTTTGGACCAGAACAAAACTGTCAAGTAAATGGTGTTTGACATTGCCAATCTTTGCACTTCTCTCTTTGCTATGAATCCACTACTCAGATCTCCAGTGTTGTGTCCCGATGGCCTTAACTCCGCAATGCAGCACCTTCCCTCAACCATCTCTCCTTAAGAAGTGCTCTGGAGTTATTCTTCTTGGTTAGGCAACATATTTATTTTTTTCACAAGAAACTTCCAAAGATATAATACCTTATCCTAGTAAGGGTTTTCAGACTCTACACACCTCTACAAAGAGGAAGAAATGTATTTTACTTGGTGACCTAATAAATATATGTGTGTATCTGAAATGAATGTTTTATGCAACAATTCTTACCCCTAAAACTGAAACAAATATCACAGCTAATATTGAATATGATTTTATTAACAATGAAGGACAACATTGTATTCTATTTTATTTTCTTAAACCACCAGTCAGAATCTACTAAATTTATCGTAAGACCTACTAAAATGTCACAAATAGGAGTGACTTTATTGGAGGTTGTTTCTGGTACGAAAGTGGCTTTTATGCATTCTTCAAAGGATTTAAAGTAGGGGCCTGTGGCTCCATAACATTCACCCACATTTCCTGGCATTTCTACTTCATTGTAAGAGAAGGTCTTCTGAGTATAACAGAGTTTGGACAAAAGTGAAGGTGTCAGATGAGGGAAACATACATCCTTAAGGAGTCCTTTCATTCTTTTTCTATCATTTATACTCCACAGGATTCTTGGGGATTGCTTCACTGAGAAAGTCATCTGTATATCCAAATTTGGAAAAGTGATGAATATGCAATTTTGCCTCCAGATTCAGCTCTAGTCTCCCCCTTCTTCCAGTCAGATGAATATATGCTTACTGAGTGTCTCCCACCGGGTTTTCAAGTTAAGTAGGCATCATGACATTAAAGTTATTTTTTTCCATGCTCAAGAGGGTTGTATAACATCTAATGTGATCAGACTGCTTACTGAGTAATGAATATGGAAATTAGATAATCGAACTACAGTAAAAGGTTAAAATGAACTCTAAGAATTTAAATAAATGAAGCTGAAGGATGTGGATACATTTGTGTGCCTGTGAGTGAAAGTATGTGGTAATACTTGTTGCAGGTGACACATTTTCTTTTTTTGATCCAATAATTCTTAGAACAATTGTTTTGGCTGCTTGTAATTGAATACCTCTATGAATAGCTTCTCACATAACCACCCAATAAGCACTCTGGATTTGATGAAAAACATTTCTGCATTTCACTTAAAAATCTTAAGTAGTTATATTACTAATTTGGGGGAGAGGTTTGAGGGAATGTTTATTAAAACCAGGGAATAAAACAGGGGGCCCACTGAGGTACTACATGCTCTATGATTAGGTTCTTTCAGTCTCAAATTCACTGAACCAAAAAGCCAGGTTTAGCCAAGTAGAAAGTGAACAACATTTATTGCCCTGCTGTGGAAACTTATCTCATCCTCTCCTTTTATTCTTTAATTTTCAAGGCTTCTTGATTCCTTCTTATTTTGATTTTGTGCATATGGTCACCTCAGGTTATGGTTATATAAGTGAGAGACAGCTAGGTCAATATATAATATACTTGTCTTTTTTCATTACACAGTAACTTTCTTAAGGAGAAGAATTAAATCTTCTACTTCCTTCACAGTGATCTACATCCCCTAGGGTTCTGTTCATAAATATGCTCAATAAATGCTGTTTATGTGTTGATCTGCTGCTCATAAATGGAATATTTTACAGATTCTCCCAAGAATAAGGGTTCAAGGAGGTCAAAACTGAATTAACCTTTCTATAAAACCATTCTAATAAACCCAACCTTGAACTCCAATTCAAATCAGATACTCAGGAGTGGAAGTCTCCTTGAAGTCATTATGCAAGACAACTAATCAAAGCTACTGTACTTAGACATCAAATATTTAATTCAGTATTTGTATCTAGTTGATAAGTTCAGAAAACTTAGATAATATTGATACATCACATTTAGGGACAGATTCAGAATTGTTTCCAAGTTGGCAGAAGGTATGGCATAGAAATTTCCATGCTCTGTATGTGTATGTGTAAAGATTCATACACACACACACACACACACACACACACACACACACACGATGTGAGAGAGAGAGAGAGAGAGAGAGAGGAAGGGAGAGAGACCAGATTAAGAGAATAGTTTAAAAAAAACCTATAAGCTATGCTTAGGGATGCATTTTAACAGACTTCTAGATCATAGGACCTAAGCTCAATTTCTTATTTCTAATGGAATAAAAATAAAATTTTATATCTCTCTGTCTCTAATATATTCTGCTCATGAGGAATATAAATATTGTTAAATAAAAACTGAGACATTTTTTGGCATCCCCTTAATAACTAGGCTAAGCTCTCTTCTTCGTTTTATTTATTTTTTTTCTTTTCTTTTTCTTCTTTTGGTAACTGGGTAGCTATAAGACAGCCTTGTTAAGTTTAAAAGAAATAAAGGAAAGAAAAAAAAGAAGCATGCTATATTTTTTTACCTGAAAATACAGTAGACCCTCCCAGTATCTTACCTGGTGGGCAGTTGTGCTCTAAGGGCCTGGGCTAGAGGAATAGGAAGAGAACTCTGTCAGTGCTTCCTGAGGACAAAGGAGAAAGTCTCCAAGAAAAAGGCTTGGCTGCTCTCTTTATGTGAGTTCACTAGGGAAAGGGTGTCTCATTCTTTCAGTAAAAAATGAGAGAAATAGTTGTTCAATTTACTCAGCAAAACAATAAAAATTTAAATAAAAATAATTGAATTAGAATACAAGCATGAAAATGGTGCTGATTTTCTTTATATTAATTCTATCTACCCATGGATTCAAGCCTGGAAATTGTTCCTTTAACCCATGCTTTTCTCTGTAGTTATGGTACATTACTGAGCTCTGCTTATTTTACCTTCAAAATCAATGTCTAATCTACAGCTTTTCTTTCCATTTCTACTTCCACTATCCCTCCTAAGCTAAGCCATCACTATTCCTCATTTGAAATATAGCTGAATTGCATATCTTTCTACTTCCATTCTTGCTCTCTTTTAATCTATTATTAACATTAACAACCAGAGTCACCTTTGAAGAACCTCCACCAAATTGTGCCACATTCTTGTTTTCTCTTGCATTTGGAAGCAAGCAAATTAAAAGGCCGACAAGTTTTAATAAGATTTTTCATGATCTAGCTCCTATTCTCAAATTCATCTCATTCCACCTGTTGTTTCCTTCCAGCCACACCCATTATTTTCAATTCCCTGGATTCACCATATCCTTAGTCCTTGCATGGGCTGGACTAACAGTATGCATTTCTTTCTTCTCCCCACAACTTTTCATTTGACTGAATCTTTATTTTTCAGATTTCAGCCTAATTTTTGCCTTCACAGAGAAATCTTTCTACATTACCCAGTCTAAACTAGGTCTTCCTTATGATTCTCTCCCACTGGGTTTTAGTCTTTTCTTCCTTCCACTTACAGAATTTGCAATTACACATGTTTATTTGTTTGCTTGCCTGCTTTATCAAACTGAATTCCACGAGCACCCAGATCTTGTCCCAGCATTATATCCAACAACCAGCTCAGGGTCTGAAGCCCAGTAGATACTTATACAATATCTGTTGAGTGAATTAACTAATTAGTTGTTATATTAATAAACAATTAATTCACTGAGTCATAAATTATAGCATATGGTCCGGATATAAATTTTTAAATCTCTTCAATTAAGAAATGTGAAAAGGACCTTAACCACTTTTATGAGATTGTTTAGATTACTTTCCTTCCAAGTATTAAAAATTGTCTTGTGGTCTTACTTATTAACCCTAAAATGATTTTTTGTCTTTCAAATACCAGTGCTCTGTCTTGCCTGATCTACAATGATCAGCAGTCTCCCCTTTATCATAATTGCAGGGAGGGTATTTTAAACTGCTTTTGAAGGGAAATCTCTTTCTGAAGAGACTAAAGAGAAAAGCCATCCATTGTTGAGAGAGATGACCAGGCAACTTCCAATACAAAAATATTAAACTTCAATTCCTTCAGCCTCAGCAGCTTAGAACGTTGAGAATAATCCAGTTTAACTCTATCATTCTCAGGATCCTACCTGGCTAGAGCTTGATAGAAGCAACTGTTTGGGCAATTTATTCATATTCTGTCCAATTAGTGAGGCCTAATATAAAATGTTAAATTCACACTGACTGAATGATTCCCGAACCAGCATCTTTTCAATCTATGTAGTGGGAATCACTTAACAGCCAATTGTTGGCTGTTGATTTTCCCATCTTTCTGAACCTATCCTTCCCCATTGTTTTGTCAGTTAATGGGACTTTCATTTACCAAATTGCTCAGGTCCAAATCTCAGGAGCTGTTTGTGATTCCTCTCTTTCTCTCATGACTTACACACAATCCATCAGCAAGCACAAGCATTTCCTGAACTACACTACTTCTGATTTTTACTCTTAAACACTCAAATTCAAGTTACTATCATCTTTTATATGGACTATTGTAGTAGTTTTCTGACCTCCCTTTTAGTCTCATTTCCCTAAGGTCCATTTCCACAGAGCAACAAATGGATATTTAAAATATATAAACCCTACCATAGCACTCCTTTGCTTAAAACCATACAAAGACTTTCGATTCTTTGTTAGAATAAAATCCAATCTTCTTACCATGGTCTTCAAGGCCCTCCTAATCTGGCCTCCAACTAGCTTTTTGGCATCATTTCCTCCATGTATTGCACTTGCTCAATTTTCTTACAATCTCTCTTTTCCTTACACATGACAATTTTTCATTACATCTAAGCCTTTGCACCTGTGGTTCCCTACGTCAGGAACACATTTTTCCTAGATCTTTGCCTTCTAACTCATTCTCATTATTCAGATGTCAGACAATATTACCTCTTCAGGTTTGCCTTCCCTACTACCCTTTCTTAAGGATCCCCCCCCCCACCTGGTCACTTTCAAGCCCAATCTCACAATCTATTTTCTCTATGACAATGGTCACTATCTGAAATAATTTTATTTTCCATCTCACCTCCCCATTCCCACTCAAATAGACACTCAACAATCTCAAGAATCCTCATTCCCCATTGTATCCCTAATCTGTAGAACAATGAAGGCACATGGTAGAACCTTAAATATTTGTTACAGCTTATTCAATGAATGAGATTTGTGAGTTTGTACTTCTTTGCTCTGTTAACTGGTGCTGGAAAATATGTTAAAAAGGAAAGCATGAAAAGAAGAGTTCATTCTTCAAATGACTCTTTCTACCTTTTCAACAATTAGAACCACAAAAAATGACAGGTCTTATAGACCTGACCTTTTAAAGGTTCACCTACAGCTAAAAGGGCATACTTCATTTTGTTTCTACGACATCTACATACTTAAACAACAGTTGGCAACAAGAGCAGAACTTCAAAAACAAAAGACAAGAATAGTTCCCTTTACATTTATTTCTCAACTACTTTTAGAATTGTTGATGATCTGTGTTTCTTTTCTTTGGAGAACAAATTCTTAAAGAGGATTTAATAATTAAAAAAAACCGGGCTTCCCTGGTGGCGCAGTGGTTGGGAGTCCGCCTGCCGATGCAGGGGACACGGGTTCATGCCCCGGTCCGCCGGTCCGGGAAGATCCCACGTGCCGCGGAGCGGCTGGGCCCGAGAGCCATGGCCGCTGAGCCTGCGCGTCCGGAGCCTGTGCTCCGCAGCGGGAGAGGCCACAACAGTGAGAGGCCCGCATACCGCAAAAAAAAAAAAAAAAGAAAATAATTTAAAAAAACCCATGAAGATAGATGCTAGTACTAAATACAATCACAGATTCTCTTCTAATCTCTGTTCTCGTCAAGGTTTATATTTCAAATTAATTACATATATGCTCAATGAAGGAAGACTGTTTGGTTTTTCTAGTTTAGATATATTCCCCTCCTCCAACCCCATCACCCCAGGAAAGGAACCAGTTCACACAACTGTTCTATGTTACTATAACTAAAGAGTTTGTATTCACCATCAAGAAGGAAGGCACTTTTGGTCAGTAAAGGAACTGTGAACAATGGTATATAGTTAAGCCTCACATCAAGATATGCTGTCCCCAAGGTTCTGAAAAGTTCATTTTTGAATGTTAAGGAGCAAGGACACTATTGATCACAAACAAGACTGAAGAGTGCATACAAATATGACAGTTAACTTTTGTAAATATAAGAGATTAGGCTCGGGTAGACAAAACAGAGCAGAAAATTGATACTGACTAATGAATGCAGACAATATGGACATTGCAGTTTTTCTTAGAACATTTGATTTCTTCAAAACCAAAATTTTCAAACTTCTTTGCCTAGGTTTTTGTCTTTGTGTCCAGAAAAGCATAACAATAATAGAATAATAAAAATAATTTTATTATCTGTTTGGAAGATAGTATATTTTCACATGCCTTTACTACCTTGGAGTAAGAAGGCAAAGATACAGGAAAAGATGTATAGAACAAAACTTAAAATCCCCCAAAGAAGAAAAACTGAGGTGGATGATAGATTCATTTATTAAAATTGACTTCTTTTTTTTTAAGATTCCACACATAAGTGACATCATGCAGTATTTGTTCTCTGTCTGGATTATGCACTTAGCATAGTGCCCTCTGGGTTTGTTCATGTTATCATAAATGGCACAACTTCCAGAATTTTATTTGTCAATTATACCACAATAAAACTGAAAAAAAAATTTTTTAAAGACGGAAATAGACCTTACATTGCATTTTAAGGAAAAGGCTTTTAGTTAATAAGTAAACTCATGCTCACAAATCTGTCTCTTTATACATAACTGTTAATGTGTGTGTTTTTGCATATGAATCACAATATGCACATAGATAGATGTCCTCATTGTACAGCAACACAAAAGTTGAAAGCACAAATTACTGACCAGTATACTCACTTCCCAACCGAATGACTAAAAGGCAGTGGAATTGTGAAGAGAAGCTTGTGAATTTTAGGTAAAATTTTTGATATTGTTTAGGCCCTGGGTATGTGCTGATTCTCCTAGCTACCTAAATATCTTTAATGAATTCCACATGCCCTAGTCCCATTCCTGTGTAGAAAGCATATGGGATAGTTTCAAAGATGGTGAGGTGCAGCATCATTGAGGACACAGGTGAGTGATTCCTGAAAGCTGATCTATGGTTGAATGGAGAATGAGAAAGGAGGAAAATTTCAAAAGAATAAAAGAGTTTTAAAGTAGATTTGTGGAGTCATTGAAGGAACAGCATCTGGAAACGCCACATTCCAAGACTTTTGGCCTCTTCCATAAGCCTCACTTTCAGATAGTGACCATTGTCATAGAGAAAATAGATTGTGAGATTGGGCTTGTAGGAGGGAGATGCAAGAAGGAGGGGATATGGGGATATATGTATACATATAGCTGATTCACTTTGTTTTAAAGCGGAAACTAACACACCATTGTAAAGTAATTATATTCCAATAAAGTTGTTTAAAAAATAATGTAGCATTATTCCAATAAAGTTGTTAAAAAATAATATAGCATTGTGAAGACTGATGAGGATAACCAAATACATTAAATAATAAATGTATTAGAATATGACCATAAAAGCATAGTTGTTGAGAAGGCACTCGATCTGTAATCTGGATGCTGAGAGAATAACAGTCAAACTGAAACATCTTTAAATCTCCAAATTGAAGAGTCTGGACTCTATAGCTTGTTTGTCTACTATAATAAAAGTCCCATAAGTACTGCCATAGGAATTATGAAATCTTTTAAAAATATATATATAATGTGAATAACTTTTGCTATTTAGTTCTCATTTAATATAATATTTTAGAATATTAAAACTGATCCCTGTAGAGGGATCAATTAGAGGTCAATTCAATGACCTGTGTACTATGTGACTTAAGCAGTAAGGGGAAAATCACAAAGTTCTAAAATATATACCAAAGAACTCAATATCAAAATAGTATTTTGGATTTCTTTAATATATGATCACTCAGCCTGATATATTTCCTTACAAATAAATATAAGCATCTTTTAAAACACCAGTTCTATCCCACACATTTTAAGTTCCTTGAGGCAAGGACTGAGTCTTCACAGTTATATACCCAGTGGGAGAACAGTAGCTGGCACATAAAAGGAGGCTAATAAAAGTTGTGCTATTGAATGACTGAGTGTCTCTGAAACTCTAGGGAGAATATATTTTCTTTATCTGTATATCTTTTGAGCTGACATTTGATTCCCTTATACCTGGAAGACTTCAATGGATGCCTTTATGTTGATCATAGTCATTAGTAATGACATATATTGCTAATAAGATATAATATGGCCAATTCTCTAAACAGTAGCTTCTAAAAGAGGAACACTGTGTGATCTTGGACAATTCATTTAACCTCTCAATGACACAGAGTCTCCATCTGTGAAATGAGAATAATAGTACCTATCTTCTGCCTACTTCACAGGGATATTAAGTCCACACCTGAGATAATGGCTATACATCATTTGGAGTTCACTGGAGAAAAGCACTGTTTAATTACAATTGTTATTATTTCCTAGAGAGTGTTAATGATGATGGGGGAAGAAGAGATGTTATCCAAATTATATTCAAATGCATCTAGATGGGGCAAAAAAAAAAAAAGAAAAAAAAAAGACAAAAGAAGCATAACTAAAATTCTTGCCAAGTAAAGCCAACTGAATTATTTCTGTTTTGGATTACAAAAATTATAACATTTTCTTCTGAAAAGGTAAAAAAAAGCTAACATAAAAAGGTGAGACTAAGAAATAGTTTTTTGTGTGATTTTTATCTGAACAGGATAAAGAATTAAAAAACAGAAAAAAAAATTAGCAAAAAAGAAAAGTGTTAAGGTTTCTAGTTCACTTTTTAGAGACAAGTGCCTCTTGGTTTTATGTTTGTGGCTTATCCACTTTCTGTACTATCTAGGTTAAATCTGCACCCCTGGGCAGACCCCTTGTCTGCATCTTTCTGGGTCAAGTCCCTCTTTCTGTGCGCTCTCCCCGAGGGAGTTTTTATGTCAAGGAATGCAAACCAATTTTAATATTAGCCTAAGGTAAACATAATTAGAAGGGTAAATTTTCTGCCAAAAGGGGGGAAGTCTACAATGCATTTCAAACTCAAATGTAATTATTTTAAAAACTTATGTCTTACGCTTCTCCAAAATATCATATCAAAGAAGCCCAGTGTTAGATATCATCCCTAAATGATTACCACTTGTCCAATGAGGAGAATATCTTTGAAACAATATTTTAAAAGTGACTAAACCTGCATTTTCTTGCAAAATAGTCAACAAATCCCCTCCAAATTATCAACAAATTGCAACACCACAGATAAACATATAGAACTCCATAAATATTTAATATGAATAAAATGCATTCCAGGTAAATGAAAAAAATAAAGTAAAATAAAGATATATGGGGAAAAGGTAAATAGGGAGAATAATAATGGGGTAGTTTAATGAATAGGAATAGAATATTGGGCAC
The DNA here is from genome assembly GCF_951394435.1 of Stenella coeruleoalba. Classification (NCBI taxonomy): domain Eukaryota; kingdom Metazoa; phylum Chordata; class Mammalia; order Artiodactyla; family Delphinidae; genus Stenella; species Stenella coeruleoalba. Next base: position 70,571,374 of record NC_137169.1, on the reverse strand, counting down.
TGAGAGTACAGGTGTGAACTACTTGGGGCCAGGAACTGATTGCCTTTTTCATCATTATATTCCTCCAGCAAATAGAGGAAAGGCTCAGTAAATCACTGGAGAATGAAAAGTAGAATAGGATAGGCAAGGAACAGAGCAAGCCTGAAATCCAGACATTAAAAAAAAAGTAAAAAGCTGGCAGAAGGTAAAAGTTTTATGAGTAATGAAAACAAATTTAATTTTTGTAAAAATGTTTTCTTTTTGTTTGTTTGTTTGTTTTTAGTCCTATAGATAAACTTCAGGTCATTGCTATTTTTATGGTTATTTTCTAGATTTTTTCTATTTTCTAGTGTTTTCTAGTCAAATTAGTTCTGTTGTGCTCTTCTGCAATTCACATACTTGTATATGTTTTCAGTCTTGAAGTTTATGCCTAGGAAGGATGAACAATTTTCTAATTAGCAACAAAAGAATCACGAACCCAGATGGCAGTTGGGTTCCTAATAAGTGTCCTGACAAAAAAGGGCAACTGGAGTCTTCACTTCTAGGCTAAGTGTCCTCCTCTGCCCACAGCCTTTTTGTGCCAGAGGATGCTAGACTGGCAGGTCACGAGAAGATGGGTATTCCCAAACCGAAAACCCACCGGACAACAAGAGTGAACAAACACCACACACATCTTAAAATGTTTCCATCCCATATTTTCTCCCATTGGTGTTGGTTTTCTCTTGTGTGTAGCTTTCAAACATGGATCCCACTTATGCCACTGGTTAATCTTAAAATATTTATAGTACAGATTTGACTTATTTCCCTTCACCCAAATTTGAGGAGCTCTCCTCTCACTTTCTCTACTGGCTTAGTGCCAAAGGACTTTCTAAGGCAACCTGAGAACAAAGAGAATACTAAAGAATAGTTTCATATTTTACTTTCAGAGCTCACAATTCACCTGTTTTCTAGACAAACGAGTGATTTAGAAATAATTTGGCCTAGCGCTCTTTTAAATCAATAGTTTTGATTAAAAAAAAATCTACCCATTTAAGAGAAGGGCTCAGGTATTTCAGTGACTTGAAGTAGTGAAGCTGGTATCTACAGTATCTCATGTTACAACTTTCTGAGAAATGAGCCTCCATGGGAAGCAGCACAGCTGCACTGCAGCTCTGGATCTCTGGGTGCTTCTTTGGGGGCAGAGAGTAAATTGCATAAGCAATTTCTTGGGGGAACAAATGATCTCCACAACAAAAAAGTTAAAAAACCCCAGCAACTAAAAATAGGCATAGTCTCCAGTGTGAGAATTCAGTACTGGACCCTTTGACCTTACTCCTCTTACACAAATGGATCTGCGATATTAATGTGGGTTTTATGGATATTAGTCATGGAAAAGAAACGAAGCTACACAGTGAATTCAGGGAGTAAGTTGCATATTTCTGTGAGCTTTGAAGACGAGCAAAGTTTGTCAGCAGGCAGATCTTGCCCATCTATGATTATTAATGGCTTTCAAGGTTTCAGAGGTCGAGAGTATATTGTCCCCAACACTTTATATTATTCTATCTTTGTTTATATCTCCCAGGTAGACACACACTCCACTTTAAATGAGGAGCTCTTTCTAAGAGACAGCTGTAAAGGATTCTATTTATGCACACAGACTTGAAATAAGACATATCCTAACCTTTAATTATGAATTACTACGTAAGTTTCAAGGAGTGTGAAAAGGAGTGGAAAAGCAATGAGAAAATCAGGCAGATTTTTTTTTAAGATGACAAAATCTTGAGGTTGATTTAATAGGGACTCTTTGACTTTAAAAGTCGTATGCTGAAAGCTCTTGTAAAAAAAGATCGCACAGGTCACCCTGCCAAGGATAAACAATCATTCTTAAGTCCTTTGTTTCAGGCCACACTGAAACTTAATCCCCGAGGTGTTCCTGTCTGTCCATGCATGCATGTGGTCTCACTATTCCTCTAGTCCTGGTGCTTGCTTTCAAGCACAGAGCTCCTGACTGCAAGGCATTTGATTTCTGGTAATTAATCAGCTCATCATACACACTGTGTTTCTCCCCCAGGCCCAGCTCAAGTGAATGATCCAAATCTGGCTTCAGGAAAAAAGAAAGCATTTATGCTCTGAGTGCACAGAATGAAACACTGATAAACAGTTCTTGGTAAAACATTGAATTCTAATGGTATTATTTTTCTTTTCAAGACATAAGTCGTCTCTAAAAAATACACATAGAAAAAACCAAAACAAAAAAACAAAAAATAAAAGTCAAACAAAAATATATTTGATGCCCTTTAAACAGAAAGCATTTGGTCCTGATAAAAAGAGCTATCAAGATTTGGTGGTGTTTGTGAGTTTGGTGCTGCAGCATTTTAAAGTGTTCGCTTAGAATATTAACGTGCGTTTTTTAAACACCTCGCCGTTTGAATCTTTATCCAGAGCACTTTGTCTCAGAATTTCTTGTTTGGCTTGTCTCCATAATAACCTAGTTACTACTAATTTTATCAGTTGTTGTGAACAATCTGAACTTGTATTAATAATTCTTCATGCCTAGAGATTTGGCAATTTTCATTCTTTTCAGTTACTTACTTGTTTGCCTCAACAGCCATTTGTAAAGAAACGTTTTGTTATTAGAACTGGGAATACCCTCATATATTTGTCTTGCAGGTAATTTTGAGTCCTCTTGTTTCTATAAATAAAGTAGTCCTGTAATAGGTTCCCTTTTCTTGCCAATTATTCTGCTTAAAACTGAGATTAATCAATCAATCAGCTGTCAAAAGCATTTCTGAATTGTCTGTATTTGATTTATAGAAGCTACACATGAACTTTAAGCAGGGAAACATGGCGTATCAAAACTATAATAAACTTTAATGATTTTGAAGGCAGCATGAATTTCAAGTAAAGCCAACCCACGTAAGTTACTCCAAGTCTGATAATGTTACTCGTTGCCATGATGTAATAATCTTATTTTAAGGAATTATCTCTTCTAGACATCATTACAATGATAGGTTTCATTACAGATTCTCAAGATTTTGTTTCCCAGGAAACTTGATAAATCTGGAGACATTTTTGATTGTCACAACTGGGGAGGGGAAATACTACTGGCATCTAATAGGGAGAGGTCAGAAATACTTGTAAATATTCTACACTGCACAGGACAACACCCTAGAACACCACCATAGAACAAAGAATTATGAGGTCCAATATGTCAGTAGTGCTAAGATTAAGAAATTCTGGGTTACATATATATGTACATATTTATTTTTAATTTAAGTACAGGGATACAGAAAGTGTACACATCATAAATACACAACTTAAACAAATTTCACAAATTGAATACAACCATTTAAGTAACAGCAAGATCAAGTAAAACAAAGTGACCAACACCCAGAAGCCCCCTCATGCTCCCTTCCAGCCCATAACCCCTCCAAAGGGGTTATCCTGATTTCTAAAGACGTCCAAATGGAATCACAGAGTAAGTTACATATATATGTTACATAAACTCTATAGACACACCTCTCTCTTTCTATTTGATCCTAAGGGCCATTGAATCCTACAAATTGGAGATACGATTTATTCTGACTCAGGGAAAATTTGAGTTTACAATGCATTTATTGGGGGTTGCTATTTATTATAACTTAAGTAGTGAAAGTAGTTACTTCCAACGTGTATCTGTTTACACACCTTCACCCTATCTCATTTAGTATTTGTTGGAATGATGGAAAGACCTACTCTCTGATCAGAGTCAGAACCTTTACCATGATGGAAAAGGGAGACGGAGATTCATAAAAGAAAGCAGACAAGGGCTGGTAAATAAAATAAAATGAATAAATGTTCTTTGAGCTTTTGTTTTGTTTTACTTCAAACAAACTTACCTACAAAAACAACCCTTGAAGCCACTAGTAAATGTTGCAGACCCTTAACCCCAATGGGAAAGTGCCTTCTACGTCATGTCTTGTGCCCTTGGGCTGTTTCCAATTTTTCCTGCTTCTTAGTTCTAAGCATACCATCCATATAAGTGAAATAACCACACTGGGCTAAAGCTTAAGTTAAATATCAAAATCACTGCATGCTGACCGTGAAAACTTACTCTTGCTGAACATTTGTGGGTTATCAGGATCAAAGAAGACCTCGATATTTATCAAAAAATTTAGCCCACCACGGTTTAGCCTTCATTAACCTGGTATGTATTTGAAGAATTCAATAGAGTTAATGCAGGCCAAGCCTGAACTGAAAGTTTTTTAACTTAGGAAAACACTTATGCTCTTAAAGGGATAGGTATCGGTTTTTAAATATTGAGAAAGGGCAGAATAACATAAGGTTCACACATGCTATTTGGTTGTCTGAACGCAATGAGTTCTCGGCAGGACGGAGTTATGCTTTGTACATGAAGAGACACAAGAACAAATCTGTCTTTTATATAATGCTTCTAATAATGATTTGAGGCACTATGGGAAATCATACTGAGTCTAGACAACACAATTTTTCTGGTTTAGACACAAAAAAATTTTAAATGAGGACAAGCTCAGTTGCAAAATCATGAGCCGCTATAGATATCAGGATAAGCAGAGAGACTCCTCCAGTAAATTTCATGTACAAATATGTTTTCTGCAGAGAAATCTGGATGATAAGGTGGTCTCTCCTCAGTTAGAGACAAAGAGAAGTTTATCTTAAAACAAAAGACCTACTCTTTTATAGCATCATTACCTTGCTGCATGCAAAGTGGTTAGACAGTCCATCATTTTATTTAAAAATTTCAATATTATGATCACTGGTGTGTATATTGCCACTTACCATTTCAATGTATTTCTCACTTGGAAGCAGGGACATTTCATTCATTGTACCTGTTGGGGGACAGTGCTATTGGCTTTAGGGGGGAAGTGGAGAAAGATCAAAAAGAAAAAAAAATATTGTTTGCATCAAAATGCTAAAGAGATTTTCCAGATGATTTCCTGGTTTAAGGAAAGTGCTTTGAATCAGAAAAGGACAGACAGAGACAGAGGAAGAAACTCACAAATTTAAATCAAGAAACTAAAACTTTCCAGGAAAATAATTAGCATAGCACCTGTTATTACATGATTTTACATATGCCATCTTACTTAACATAGAGATAAAACATAATAAAATTTTTTTTAAGAAAGCATGCTTAGGAAAAATTCATTTGTTTTTGCAGACTTCATGTCTTTTATTAAATGTCCTTTATTTAGACAATAAAAATAGAGATTTGTCATTTTCCCCCTAGATATAGTTATAATTCAGTGCTTCATTGCTTTCAAGGTCAGTTTTCTCCTCTTTACCTCTAAGAGACCCTGCTTTGGTAATAGAGTTGCCCATGCATTATAAGTATGCAATGTTACAATTATTTGGAAATATCATAATTTCTGTAACTATAGAATCAAAGATCAAGGCACAATTTTAATGTCTTCATACAAGTTACTCCTGTGTCTTTTCTATTGTGCAAGGCATTCCTTGCAAACTAAGGTATACATAGCTGCAAACATTCACAGGAATCCACTGGTGAGAGTTTGCATTTGTCTTAAAACAATGTTACTCTAAGTGTGGTCTGGGGATCACCTGCTTCAAATTCCTTAGGAAGCAACGGCTGTTTGTCAAGACACAGATCCATGGCCTCCACTGTAGTTCTATTAAATCAGAATATCTGAGGTTTGTGCCTAACAAGATGCATTTGAATATATTTGTGAGTAATTCTTAGGTAAAACTTGAGCCTCACTGCTCTAGAAAATGCTGATATGCTTATCCTAAAAATTACAGTTTCTCCCAGGAAATGAGAAGCATTAAAAAAAAAATCTGTTTGGAAGGCATTCAGAGAGAAACAAATAGCTATGGTGTAAAATATCTAGGTGTGAAATCATTTCAGAAGTAAAATTTTGATGTTTTTTATATTGTTGAAATTTTACTCTTAATGCATAAACAGATATCTGGATTTCAAAAAATAACTTTTTGTCCATATAGCTAACCTGTCAATATCCATATAGTTAAGCTAACCTTGAAGTAGAGACTATCATTATCCATTTTACATTTGAGGAAACCTAGGCTCAGAGATGTTGTGACTTAGTCAAGCTTACACAGATACTAAATTGTGGAGCTGTCATTTACTGTAGTCAGTTTGATGCTATTTTACATAGTGTCTCATGTATTTTTAAAATTTAAATATTATAGGATATTAAATCTGATTTTTACGTCAAAGTCAAAGCTGAAAAGGAAAGATGCTAGATAACTTGTCATTTCAACTCAGCCAGCATTACCAAAGTCTGATTGGCAAGAGTACTGGTATTTGAATTTCCTTCGAGTCTGGAACCATGGAAGGTTAACTGAGCTAAAGTAGCGTTGCTGGTATCTCACTTAAGATAGGTCACCTGCATATTGGATGTGGAGAGCCCATAGGAGTTTAGGAGTTGAAGAGTTGAACTTGAGCCTGAATCCGAGCCCAGTATTGAGGAAACTCCATGGGCTGCCCAAAGAGCACATTTGCTGCCCACGAAGGTCCACATTCAGACAGTGATGATACAGAAGGCATCAGTGCTAGCCAAAGAAAAAACAACACTCTTGCCCTGCTGCAAAACAAGATGTTTCCCTTCGTCCTCTCATCTTTCTCCCCTAACCCAACATCCAAAATGGAAGTGGAAGAGAGGTGTGTAAAATAAAATGGATGCTTCTAGCTCTACTCACATTCCTCATGCCTGGAAGCTCAGTCTCTGTGGGGAGAGGAAGAATTCTACAAAGCTCTACAAAGATACATGACTGAAGTTTTAAACTAACTTGAACTGTGTTTTAATTGTCAAAAAGCATCCAGAGATTCGAGGACTGTCCTACTCTCATTAGGGGTTGAGACATTGAAATTTAATACAGCATGACTAATAGCACTGGTTGAGAAAAAATCATATTTATACCAATTAAGACCTCTCAATAAGCTGTTTATGTATACTACATATTGCAAGTAGAATTTCTTCATCAGAGTCCTCAAATTTATACTGAGAGTTCATGGTAAGGTCTAGTAAGGACCTCCAGATATTTCCTAAGGGCTAGAATACAGGAACGAGAGCTTGAGTGTATATGTGGGCATATTTAGGAACTCACAGTGGTGTGAAGAACCTGAAGACAGTACTTTGGCTTTAAAACTGGAAAAAAATATTTACAGATTTTCAAAAAATTAGACCATTTTTATTCCAGTCATCCTCTATCACATACACGTAGGTTTGCAAGTAATTATTTACCTCAGAAGATGGGTCCTGGAACCAAAGCCTCTCTCTGGCAGAATTATTTCTTTTAGTCCAGCAATAAACTCTTTATTCCAAGCTAAGGGGTCAAGATTATAATCCATTTTGTGTTGTACAGCTAATAATCTTTATTCACTGGTAAGGTTAATGCAGAATTGACCACACAGAAGAGAAACCTGGCACCAATAGTTTGATTAATAACCAGAAATGAAAGCATCATAGCTTCAGAACCGTCTGTTCTGCATGCTTCTCACATAACTCCTCTGTACTTCTGTCTGTACCTGCTTGGCTCTCTAGAAGCTTTCTCCAAAAACATAGGTTGTTACAGTAAGAACATGAAGATGGGTGTACAAGTGGTGTCACATTAAATGGAAAACATAAAAAGAATACAATGAATCATTTAGGCTTGGAGTGATAACAGAGTACAGTTTATCTGTGTATTAATTCCGCTGCTTAATTCAGCTGCTAGTGAGAAAGTTTGTAACATACATGATGGTAGCCAACTAAAGTTTTAATACTCTAGGAAAAAAAGATGGACTACTCTATAACTCTGTGAAAGGTGTAGAAAATAGAATGCTTGGTATAAAACCAGTTGAAGAGGCTCTGATTTATGTCACAGTAAATACTTTATATACATGTATGGCTAAACTGCAGTTTACATTGTATTCACAGCACAGAGCAGAGTTCCGGTATTCACAGCACAGAGCAGAGTTCCGGTATGAAGAATCAGCAGGCCACCTGTCTTTATTGAAAATGACACATTGGAATGTATCTGCAGTTGTTTGAATTGGGAGAGTGAGCCAAATTATTTTACCAGAAATTCTCTCTTGGGGACGGAATGTTTGCACGTGTATATTGTTACAGCACTCAGGGATTGCTAGAACACTTCCCTATTGTTGGGGACCTGTCTCATCATTCAAGGAATGTGTCTGGCCAGCCATCCGGGACATCTCATCACTTCATGGAGGACTTATTCCAAAATGAAACAACAGGTCTGAGTGAGATCTTTACTCACCTCATTTCTTGCTATCTTAGTTTTCTTTGGTATTTTTCATCTAAGAAGTCAGTAGATAGAGTTGTTTACTAGTAAGCTTTGATGGGAGCAAAGTTTTGACCTGAAGGCTGTTGGTCATCCACAATGTACTATCAAGATGCAAGTGCCAGGAGATAGAACACAAGTGAGTCATGTACCGTCAAGAGACTCAGAATCATTCATCTATGAGTTGGAGAGAAATGTAAATATTAATGGAGTTTTTTTGTGAGGTTATCATATAATTAAATACTGTGCACTTATTAAATATGAGGGCATAGGTCAAAAACAATTGCATAGAGATACATCATTATTTATGTATTCAGTAAACTTGGCAAGAGGTAGTGATGACCTTTGTAGACATTTTGGTGTGGCATATTTTTCTGAACATTTTCTGACGCAAGATGCAAAATTTTACTTCATTATAAAATGCATTTTATATTCTGTCTTTTTAAGAAATACTTCCTTCTACCAAGGGATCTACTAGGCTAGATTTCCATGGGCATATTCATTTAAAAGCAGTTACTCAACATAATCATAGAAGGTCACATGTGTCATACTTGGTGAAACAAGTTATCATCTAGCCAGTCTATGATTTGGTCTCTGATGCTCATCAAGATATATTTGAGGCTCTTAGAGATGCTTGGCACAATTCACACTCCAAAAAGAATCCCAAGCATTCCTCATTTGCTTAAAATACTCTTTTATAATTTAGTTACACCACAAATATATTTAAAATGGTTTTGAACTTGTTTATTTATAAACTCTTTATCTTTTAAAGGTGATGAAATTTTCAATGTCAGGAAGCCTGAAGTTTTCTACAGAACCTCCACAGAGCCCATCTCATACTGGACTCTTCTTTTCTTTCTTGCTGCAAGCTGGCAAGATTCCTTTTAGTCCATTTTCCTGTCTTTTCAATACTGCTGTCGCCACTCTATCTTCTGGGGTTTTGTTATCTACCAAGAAGGAAGGCAGAGACTTGTGAAGTCTGGCCAGTTTTGACCCTTTATTTACTTACCTTTGACAGAATCACACAGACTTCTTTTGTTTTAAGGATTTTACTGCTAATTCCTCTGGTAAAAATATTGAAGAGATAAAAATAACAAATGTGGGAATGCGATGAAGGTTACAGACACTTAACAACGTTCTTACAGACTTATTCCCTTGGTGGTGGCTTCTTGACTCTCTTCTGAAGACAGGAATTGGAAACTTCCCTTTGAATCCAGTCCTGTAGTTTTATTTATAATAGTGGGGTTAATCCAAATTTCACTTCTCCTCTGACCCATCTATGGAGCAGGTGTTGTGCAATCTTTTCTCCTTGAGGGCTCCTGGTTCACCATGGGAAAGACTTGAGGCAGATGCAAACTTTCAGGCGTTCCCCAATTAATCTGGCCTTTATTCACACAGGAGTTACACCTTTCAGACATTTTCTCACAATATGTTACATTTTACTGTCTAAAGTCTTGATTCCTACCCATGCCACATAATGCAAGTTTGCTTTTTTCAAACTTCCAGGTATGTTTCCTTGTTCTAGTGTTTCATATTTCAATCACAGTGTCTCTCAGTCTTAACTATTTTCATTTTTTCACATATAACTAAATCTATCTTCTTAATTTTTATTCTTCTTAAAGGCTTTCTTGGAGTGAGACTTCTAGAAATACAAAATGATTCAGTTTTAGTACAAGGTCGTATTTTTACATTTAGCAAGCCTGTACTTATCAGCCAATAAGTGCCAGGGACTCTTGTAGGCATTGGGGACACAGCTGTGAACAAAACAAAAGACCTTTGCCCTCATGAAAGTTACATTCTAGTGGGTGCAGACAGACAAAGAAATATAGCATATAGTGTGTTTAATGGGGACAAAAGCTATAGAGAATTTAAAGCATGGGACAAATAGAAATTGCTGGCTTGTAGGGGAGTGTTTACAATTTTAAGTGGATGGCAGGGGAAACTTCACAGAAAAGAGATATTTGAATAAAGGCTTAAAAAACGTTAAGGAGACAATTATGTGAATATCCAGAGGAACAAAAATTAAGAGCATCAGCAATCCAGCTGTCTAACAGATAGAAGGAAGAGTCACTGCAAAAATCCAGGAGTGGGAACATGCCTGGCATATTGAGGAAGACCAAGAGGTTTAGTGAAGGTGGGTAGAGCAAGTGAGGGGGAGGAAAGCTGAATAAGTCAGAAGAATTAGAGAAATAATTCTCCCCTCACTCTGCTTACTGTTCTTCCTCATATACCCAGTGTTTTGTAGGATATTTTGACAATAACAGATATAGTGCCATATTTTTAAATATATCTTCAAAGACATCTGTCCAGAGACTTCTTATTATTCAGTCTCTAGCTATCAAAAGTGTTATTTCTGGTTGAACCACTACAAGTTATAAAAATACTTAGACATTTGTCCAGTTCTTGAATTCTTTCTGGGAAGTCATACCATAAAACAACAACATAATAAAACAAACACAATAAAACAAAGAAAAAAAGCCCCCACCTAAACCAAAAATGTTGGCAAATCAGCTAACAGACCTTTTGTGGAGAAGTAACTGTGTAGCAATAAGCTCCAGGGAGCTTAAAATATAGGGCACAGACACCTGGTACTAACAGCAACTCACCGTGCTAGTGCATTCTCATGGCTATCAAAGACAAAAACTTTAGATCACATTCACTTTAGGAAGTTATAGCGATCAGAAATCTATTATTTCTAAGAAATAAAATCCAAGTTCAACTGGCTTAAATAATAAAAAGGAATTTATTGGTTCACATACAGCTGAAAGGACTGGTGGATGGACTTCCAGGGGTGGCTTAATACAGACATTCATTGATAGCATCAAGTATTTGTTTTTGTTATAACTTTTTTTCCATCTGAACACTCAATACACTGGCATGTATTGGGTTGGTTTCATTCTAAGGTGAGCTGTCCTCAAGATAGAAATTTTTTTCTGGAAGCTTTGAGGACTTCATATTCACATGATACCACCTAGTGTAAGAGAAACAATGTCTTTTTCCCAAAACTCTTAGCAAACTCCTGAGAATCAGTTTGATTGGTAGGATTAATTTATCCACCAATCTCTAAACAGTCATTGTAGCCAGAGGGATGCCATGTGAAGGAAGCCAGGAAATGATACCAAGTTGTCCTGAAGCTAAGAGTGAGGAGTAAGACATGGTTTTCCCAAACTAAACTGAGGGAATCGTGCCCGAAGGAAAATGAAGATTCCAGGAAGTAAGAAATACAAATGTCCCCATAGTGATGAAATACAAATAAATTGTGTTCTCGGGGCTTTGTACTGTCTGGTATACGGTAAGTGCTTATGTTGATTCACCTGATGAAGAAATGTTTACTGAATGAATAAACATTGCTGATTAAGAATATAAGTGACAAAAAAGGCATAATAATCCTTGCCTTTGTAAATTTTGTGGAAAATCAATGCTAAAATATGTATATTTCAGCTACACTATTTCCAAAGAGTGAACTTACCTCTCATCTTACCTTTAAAACTCTTAATAGAATAATCTGGAAGATAAAACATGAACCTGGTTTGGAATAGAATTAAAGGACTCTAAGAAGGAAGAAGAATTTCACATCCAGAGAAATGTGGTAAAGTTTAGGTAAATGTTCTTTGCATCTTAAAAAAAATAGAACAACTTTTTATTGTCTTTTCCTCTAAGTCATAAGTCCAGTTAGTTACACTTTCAAGTAAAGTTTTCTCTTTTTATGCTTTGCACATTTCTAGATAGCTTATGCATGTTATATCATTTATTCTCACAAAAGTGTCACAAAGCAGTGTAGAGTAGAGCTGAAGAACCCAGATGTTGGAATCAGACTGCCTGGGTTCAACTCCTTGCCTCTTCACTTGCTAGCTTTGTGACCTGGGGCACGCTATTTTATCCTCTGTGTCTAAATGCCATCATCTGTACAATGGGGAGATAATGTTTACTTCTCAAATTTATTATAAGGAGTAACTGAGTTAAAATATGCACAGTACTAAAGAGCATGCCTGGAACATGGGAAGCATTCAATAAGCATTATCTCTTGTGATCATGCTGCCGCTTCTTTTCATATGTGGGAAATTGAGGCTGTTAACTCTTCTGCAATCCCAAAGTTGGTATGTCCTAAAGCCAGATTCGAATGCAGCTGTGTTTGATTTTGACTTCACAGCCTTTTGTATTACACCCTGACCCCTCTAACACTTGTGTTTTTACTGGCATGTACATACAACTCTATTAATATTAAATTCTCATCTAGGTCAAATCAGGACTTTGAAAAGTACCACAGGATCTTTGCACAGGGTTTAACACCCTATAAATACTGCTAATGTGTTCAGGAATATCCTGCAGGGAACCTTTGTTCCCGATTGGCTTTAGAAAAGCCACCAGCACTGGAAGGCCTACTTGAAAATGTACATCTTCACCTTAGGAGGACCAGGCACATTAGCCTTCCTCATAAATAACATGAGGTACATAGCTTTCTCATAAATAACATGCCACGAAGCAGTTTATCAGATCAATTGCTTGTTAAGGTAGGCAAATTGGAGGAGCATAGAGAATCAGATTAACAGGGCTTAAATAATAAAAGGAAATTTATTTTATTCGTTCACATATGACTAAAAGGACTGGAGAATTCAAGTTTTAGAGGTAGCTTAATACAGCAATTCAATGACGGCATCAAGGATCGTTTTTGTTGTAATTTTTTTTCCAACTGAACACTTAACAGGGCAAGACTAGAAAAGGTATGGCATTGTATGTGACCAGAGACCATAATGGTCACCAGTTCTGGTTAAAGATGGTGCAGAGATAAGGGACAGTTTACATACAGGGCACCAAAACTTCTGCTGAGAGACCTCGAGCTTCCTATAAAAGTGGGGATTCTTGCTCTTCTATCTATTGTGTGCACGTAATAGTTGCAGATAAGGTCATAAAGAAAACTGTTTGTTTTAGAATGCAATGGCTGGAAGAAAACACACCAAAATGTCAACAGTGATGGGGTGGAATATTAGCTATTTTAAATTTTTCTCTCTTTTACATATTTTCTTTTGTAGTATAATTATTAAAACAAATTTGTGTTTAAGAAATACAGTAACATTGAACTTTCTACCCAACTTGAATTGGCTAGAATAACTTTTAAAAATTCCAATTTAAGAATTCATGTGTATCTTTGTCTATGCTAAGTTGATGGTTTCTGGGGAGTTACATTGGCATGAAACTGCATGAAAAATGATGATATGCACCAAGTAGAAACAGTTAAGAAACATAAGATGTATATTCAGTGGGGAGAGAGAACACACACACCAAAAGCACCAAACACATCACAAACATAAAAAAACAAAAAATCAACAACTCAGATACCTATGCATTTGCCAAAGCAACTAATTATGTCAATATACTGTGCCTATTATATAGAAAAAAAATTTAGGGCAAGTTGAGTCATCTAACAGATAAAATGTAGTGTATTAAAAACATTATTATACTTTCAGTCTTCTTTTTTAACATCTTAATTGGAGTATAATTGCTTTACAATGGTGTGTTAGTTTCTGCTTTATAACAAAATGAATCAGTTATACATATACATATGTTCCCATATCTCTTCCCTCTTGCATCTCCCTCCCTCCCACCCTCCCTATCCCACCCCTCTAGGTGGTCACAAAGCACCGAGCTGATATCCCTGTGCTATGCGGCTGCTTCCCACTAGCTATCTATTTTACGTTTGGTAGTGTATATATGTCCATGCCACTCTGTCACTTTGTCCCAGCTTACCCTTCCCCCTCCCAGTGTCCTCAAGTCCATTCTCTAGTAGGTCTTTATTCCTATCTTACCCCTAGGTTCTTCATGACCTTTTTTTTTTCCTTAGATTCCATATATATGTGTTAGCATATGGTATTTGTTTCTCTGTTTCTGACTTACTTCACTCTGTATGACAGACTCTAGGTCCATCCACCTCACTACAAATAACTCAATTTTGTTTCTTTTTATGGCTGAGTAATATTCCATTGTATATATGTGCCACATCTTCTTTATCCATTCATCTGTCGATGGACACTTAGGTTGCTTCCATGTCCTTGCAATTGTAAATAGAGCTGCAATGAACATTGTGGTACATGACTCTTTTTGAATTATGGTTTTCTCAGGGTATATGCCCAGTAGTGGGATTGCTTGTCTTAAGAGGGTTTTTTTTTTTTTTTTACCAGAAGTAAAGGTTATTCTGTGTGTGTGTGTGTGTGTATACACCTGTGTTATCCAAAGCATATTTAACAACATACCAGGAAACTGAGAGCTAATTATGTCATAGAGAACAATAGATTTCCCAATACATGTGTTTTCACTCTCCAATATTTATAAGGAAGTTTAAAGACAAAGACATGTTAAAAGATGCTTCTTGTGTGTACAATTGTCAGAGGAATTCTGCAATTTGTAAGATCTAGAACATTTTGCGTTAAATGATCCAAAAGGCGAAAATCATATTAGCCCGATCTCTCACTGTGCTAAGCATGATCAAATTAAGCTGCATAACTAACCCAAAATAGCTAGCCAGGGAGATGAGCAACAGGGTAAAAAGTCAGAAAAGAATAAAGAATTTCCAGGAGAAAAAAAATATGACCTTTTGTCTTTGGAAGTAGGGCTCCTGCCAAAAAGGAGACTGCTTTTGAGTAGAATCTCATTCAGAGCACCGAGCCCCCTAAAATCCTTTTGTCAGCACTTTAGAGCTTTATACATTTTGTCTATAAAGAAAGAGAGGATGGAACATCTGAATGCTTTTCCAACACTATTCCAATATGTAAGAATTATTTTTACTTATTTTTATTTCGGAAATAATTAACATACTGGATAAAAATAATTTGAAAAAATGCTAAAGCAGATCACGATTTGGTTTAAACCTATTTTCCTTTGTCTTCGGCATTCAAAGATTTACAATAATTCTATTTTTAATCCTCAGGAACTTTGGTCCTTGGTGCATTACTCTTGTACTTCTCATGCTCTAATGTCTCTTCAGTTTGTATAAATCTTTTTCTAATTCAACTGAAAACAATGAAATCTAATGATATTTATAAATGCTGAGTATTTAGCCAGAGGATATGAAAAACCATAGAGGTTTATAAGAGGAGAAGTCTCACAGGTGCAGCTATGTATCCCGGGCCTTCTTATGGCCATTAGCACAAAAATCTCAGGAGCTACTCTGGTTCTTTTGTTGCTGGTGCTCTCAGGAAATGGGGATCTCAGAACCTGCGCAGAGGAAATGGGTTCCAGTCTGTGTCAACTGTAGCTCAGGTCTTACACTGAAGAAATTTTGGAAAACACAACTATAGATCTTATTTTGAGCCAAATTCCACTTTCTGTTTTATTCTTCAGATTAAATCAGGAGCGTGAAGCACCTTAAAATGGACTCTCTAAAACCTGAGCCACCTAAGCTGCCTTGGAACTGTACCAAACTAGGAATGTTTTCTGCCACAGAGTAATATGAAAAAAACTCAGGTCTGAACTAGAGCCTTACAAGCTGTAAAACTGGTTTGGAATTTAGAGATATAGAACCCATTTTGTCTTGTATGTATTGAAATGGTCTAGAAACTCTCCTTTGTCTTTTGCCCTGAGCCTGGGTTGTCATCATCACGCAACAAGGGTTGCTAGAATGACATGGGAGCTAAATGCACTAAAATACACTAAAATGATAATGATATTCATGTCATTTAAAAATTTTGTTTTGTTTTCAGCCTGGTTAAAACTATGAAGCAAACAAGTAAGACAGGCAGATACACTTACTGTGAACTTGAGTCCTGAATCAATATTAAAAGCTTGCAACTCTCCTATCTATTCAATTCTCAGCTTTGTGTCTCTCCTTTGCATTGTTATAACTTTATTTATTTAGTTAGTTGTTTACAGCTACTTTATCTTCAGATTTTTCTTATTCAAGACAAATTGTATTTAAATGTACTCAACTAATCACTAAATGCACTTTATAGAAAAGAAAGCCCAGGCAGGCACATATGAGGTACTGACAGCAGGACAATCCAATCATTTATTGAAATGAATTAACCTAAATGTTTTTATGCATAAAAAGTTCAATAAGTTATAAATCTCAGAAGTTAGCCTGTGTTTATTGGAATTTTAAAAACCCTTTATCCCCTGCAAAATATTTCTATCTAAATCATGGTCATGACATTCCATTTAAAATAAAAGTAAGTCTCTGAAAAATCCCCACAATTTCCCCACTTGTAATCAGGAATACTGATTAACACAAGTTCAGTTTTCCATTACAGAGTAATACAGTGATAAGATAAAACTTCAATTTCAAGGTTGAAATAATACTGCTTAATTCTACTGTGTTTTCACCTTGAATTTTTGTTTTTAACTGGAGTAGTTATGTTCCAAGTAATTAAGATGCCGCAAGTCTCTTTGAAGCCCAGAGAAATCTAATCACTTGTACAAAAAAGGTTTTATTCCCATAAGTTAGCTGCTGGCAATTGCAGATGTTTTTGAACAACCTTATACTCCAGAGTTCCTCCAGACCTCTTGACTAAAGAACAGGATGAACTTTGCTTCTTAGTGTCATCCACAATTTTGTAAAAGAAAATTGATTCACTTTTAATTTCAACTAGATTTTAGACCCTTTCACCAAAGCAGTACACAATACAGTGATTTTTATTGATTTTTCCATAGAAAGGCAAAGCTTTCTAAACATCAAGTTCCATTTTCTTTGCAAGAAAACAATCAAAATTTATAGTCATCACCACTTAGGCCTGTTGGCATAGCTAATTCTCCATTTACACTTTTCTTTCAAATCCTTCAAAAGACAAGTTGCAAAGCAGAGGTCCATGAGCAATTTTTCTTCTAACATTCTGCAGTGCCTACTTAATTTTTTTATTCAAGAATTAGGTTTCTTTATTTATTTTAGGCATAAAGCCAATATTTTGACCTTCTTGAATTTATACAATGGAAGGATTTTCATCTGTGACAAATTGATTGTACGAATTACAAACCAAAAAGAGCAGAGAATGATTAGAAAGCAGTTTTACAGTTGGCACCTGAGGTGAGTTGAAACCAAGATGACAAATTTTACAGTATCTATGAGTATTTCTCGCACCTTCCAGAAATAACTGAGGGATACTTTGAGGCAGATCTTGAAGACTGTCTTTTTTTGCAGGAGAGAATTGTCAGGGTCAACAGATTGTGAAACATAATCTTATATCAAAACAGATATTATTCTTATAAGCATTATTTACAATGTATTTATAGTCATGCTGTGACATTTGTCCTCTGGCCATGGCTTGATGCTAGAGAGTTTGAAGAAATTTTGCTACTACCATTCAAAAACAGGTACTAGTACATAGATTTGTATTTGACAGCTCAAGCAAATGGGAGGAGATCTGAAACCAAAGTATCTGAAACCTTGTGTGTATGAATATTTAATGTGCTATTGCAAAGAATACATGACAAAATACTATCAGTAATTTAAAGATCTGATAAAACACTGATGAGCTCAAAAGTGAAATACTTTGTTTTTGTGGTGTTTACGTACAATAACCCTCCGATGTGTCATTACAGTGCTAAGCAAAAAAAAAAAAAAAAAAAAAAAAAAGAGTCAAGTCAAATTAAAAGCAGTTCTTTGATAGAAATAAAATTTAGGACTTCTAAGCCCATAAAAAAATTATAAAATTTTTAAAAATTGCAATATTTTTTATAGGTTAACTGATTACCTAAGGTAACAGACAAAAGAAAAAACATAAGCTTGTCATGAAAATTCAGTCTCCTTTTGGAATGAAAGACTCTTCTGTTATCAGAATAGATCAATATGTAATGTATTTGTTGAATACAAATATATGTGTTGATTGAATGCATGAGTGACTGAATGAATTAAATAACTTACTCAT
The DNA here is from genome assembly GCF_951394435.1 of Stenella coeruleoalba. Lineage (NCBI taxonomy): Eukaryota > Metazoa > Chordata > Mammalia > Artiodactyla > Delphinidae > Stenella > Stenella coeruleoalba. Next base: position 70,553,285 of record NC_137169.1, on the reverse strand, counting down.
ATTCCTATGAACATAATCTACACTATTCAAGCAAGGACAATTTTATTATTCTCAAATGGAAAATCAGAACAATGTTGTCCTAAAACTCCAAGTGGCTAGTCCCCTATGAAATGACTTATATAATATTGTGTTTATTCAACTTGATCGAACCCTACAGAAGCTTGTGGAAGCTTTCCTGATTTCTACATAAAGAATGTTGAAAGATTAAATTTGATGACTATTCTTTACTACTTCTATAGCAATGACCAAGGTGAAAATAAACCCCAGAATTCACCAACCCTAGAATCTGCAACATTTGACTATCCTTTGGCCTTCATTCTTACATGGATGGTTCAGCTGGCTGCAGATTGAGTTCAGTTCACGGGGCAGAAGGCAGAAGGGCCAACAACTGGCTGCTTGAACACTGTCTTGGAGAATTTCAATAAATATTATCTTACAAAAGCAAAAGTGGAGGAAGTAGAACACCAGCAAGAAAATAGAGGAGATGGTGGAAATTTACTTTAAAATTCTTAGTTCTTCTGATACCACAACAAAACTAAATCCACATTTTATCAGAAGAGTTTTGAGAATAACACTGAGAAAAAAAAATTATTTTCAACTCTGATCTGTGCAAATGTTTGAAAACAATATTTCAAAGTATATTAGAGCTATTAATTGCTCACCACACTATTGAGCATTGGCTATATAATTTTGGATTTGCTGGAAGGACAGATGAGCTGGCTATTTTGGATATGAGTCTGCTTTAGAGAACGGTCTTCATGAGAAGAGGAAGTGTACAGACTGCTTCTGTTGTTTTCTCCATGAATAGCTTTGCTTTGACACTGGGAGGATGAAGAACAATCCTCAGACTATTGTTCTTCTGTATAATTAGAAATATCTTCCAGACTTTGACCATCATGACCATTAAGTTGTTGAGAGCAGCTGATTTACCAAATACCTCCTGAGTTGGCAAGGAAAGACTCACCCTGAGGTGAAGGTAAGTTAAGCATAAATATTTAGCCTTTAAAATTTTGAACTGATTCCCTTCCAGGCTCAGGGTACATTATAGACATTGTGTCATTAACTCTAATATACCCCCCAATACAGCTCCAGTCAAAAAGAAACAGGGAAAAACTTCTTTCCTTCATTTATTATGTTCAAATTCTAATATCTCTGTCAGCTGGCCTACATAATTTTGATCATAAGTGCCAGAGAATAATTAACTGGATAGATGGAAAATAGATTAAGTTAAGGGTTCACCAAGTTCCATGTCTATTATTGTTGAGGATTCCTTAACCACCAGTTTTCTACTTAAGCATTTTCATTGTGTTAAAAGCCTCCATGCTTTTTTAGTGAATAGCTGTCATCTTCCAGGCCCGAGACATCTCTATTTCAACCAGAAGAGAGTAAAACATTTCTGAACCAAAGAAACAGTGGAGACTCCCATGTAATGGATCCCTATTTATTTTTAAAGTAATCAATAATTGTTTGCAAGTAATTGCACAGTATAATCTGTAAGTAAGGTAAGACCGAAAACACACATCTGAGTTAAGAGATGGTCTAATCTGTTCAAATTAGGGGACAAATTACAGATGATCCCTAGACGTCTAGTTTTGGTAAATCATCATTGGCTGGCTTTGTACTATATATTTCAAAGGAAGAGTAAACTTCCTTGAACTACTGAATTACAATACTGATTGAAGTTAAGTACTGCATTTCTATAGAAATCAATGAAGCTAATCACACAAGTACAGTTAGTTCAGTGTTTCCCATTCAGCAATCTTGAAAATACTTGAACATCATAATTGGTCTGCAGCTGAGCACATTTTGGTTTTCAGATCTAAGGGGGATGAAGTATCCTTCTCAATTCATCAGACACATGTGAATAATGAAAGATTTAAACCACAGAGTGTTGTTGTTTTTTGTTAAAGAGACTACTCTTGAAATGGTTGCAGAGGGCTAAATTCTCTTCTTCCTACTCTTTCTAAAATGAATAGTACTGAGTCCTACAAACATGCTAAGTATTTCCAAGCAAACAGTGCATGAAAAACTAAAGCCTTATCTTTCACAGAAAAAGAAATGTCTTTTATCAGTAAAAGGAATTTGGGAATAATAAGTCATGGTTTCAGAGGACATCATAGGTCAAGACGTAATGCTAAACAACCCAGCGTGTTCTCTGAAAGTAATAGTTATCTTATGAAGAAGGTATTATTGTTGTCTCTGTTTTGCAGGTGAGAAAACTGAGACTTAAGCCACCTATCTAACTGTACAATCAGGGATGTCTCAATCCTATAAACTTGAGTTTAGATGTGTAATGCCTAATCTAGCCAAACCGAATTACCAGTTTGGTAAGTGTTTTGTTTATAGGAGGGCAGGAAAGGTATATCTTTTCTGCAGCACTGCTTACGTGCAAAGCGTGGGCATAAAGTGTGGTGGGCAAAGCAGGAAACATTGATTTTAGTCAGCACCTTGGTCTGATTTGTGCCTCAAATTACAGTGGTCCCACTAATGTGAGCAAATCTCCTAAACTTCTTTCCTGTCTTTGTTTTTAATCTAAAAAGTCAAGATGATATCTACCTTCTATATATGCTATAAGCATACTAAGAATATTTTATTTGCATTTAAAGAACATAATGACCAATTGCTTTGACTATTTTGAAACCGTTGCTTCTCAAATGGAGTCCAATGCTTCTCCCTGGGACAGTCAGCAGTGATGCAATCAGGGTGCCTGTAGTCATAAAAAATGGTCATTCACACATGTTTTGAGAGAAGAAAAAGAAGGGACAATGAGGTACTTCTTACAGAATGCAGTATAAGCCTCCTGATTCCAAGTAGCTCAAAGCAGTTTTCCAATTATAGCTGCAAAAGGTGGATTACTTGGGAGTCCTACTACACCATGAGCAAAATCAGTTCTGCCTGCTGTCTGTCCACTTAGGGAGAGAAAAGCTCTGCCTTACTCAGGATCCTGGGCTTTCTGTCCACAACTGAAGTTCAACAAGGGCATTTTTCACAGCTTGTGAAGACTGCCACAAGAGAGTAACTTGTCTTATTTTTTGTATAATAAGTGCAGGTAGTTACAAACACAAGAAGTGTCTGCTCTAATATGCTTTTGTCAATTTCTATTATCTCTACAAGTCAACTCCTTCCTGACTTGTCTAATTCCTGTAGTGGCATTTCTACCTTCCATTCACCAAAGCTCAGTAAATTAATTTATTTCTCAAAAATATTTATTGAATGTCATCATTGTTTCTTCCTTCTCGCTTGCCCCACATATACAATCAGTTGCCAGGTCAGCAATCGCCAATCCTTTCTGGAATGAAATTAGGTATAAATAAGTTACAAAACCAAATAGACAACATCAAATAACCAAATCTTGTTGAATCATCCTCTCCAATATTCTGAAGACCCTGTTTGTTTTCTATTCCTATGCTATCACTCTACGTACTGTGTAAATGTGGGAATTATAAAGAAATTATTACAGTTCTCAGAAAACCCTTCCTTACAAATTCTCAGTAGATTCTTCTTCTCATCCCATTTGTAATATACCTCTGTTGACCACTTTCCATCTCCATGAACCCAATACATTTGAGCATGTGAGTTTTCTTTAAGACATCACTGTTTCCATGAAGCTTTCCTCAACTTCCCCAACTGAGGTAGTTCTTCCTTCCTCTGAGTGTCAATATCTCTACTTATATCATGGTGGTTTTGTTTTCCTACTTGTAATAAACTATGCAATTCAACTTACTATTGGCTTTTAAGATTCTTACAGGAAATTTCTATGGAGTCCCAGAGAATATAGTCTACAGACTCATAGGAATTTAATGAATATTTTAAAATTATTTCCATTTAACAATGCTCTATTAAAATTGAAAAGAAAGTAAAATTTCACTAATATATAAATGATTTAAAAAATGGTAGTCTTTACAGTAGTGCTTGCATTTTAAAGGAAAACTACAGTGGACATTTCTTTTTTGGCTTCGAAGTACGTATTTTTCTCTCTTGTGATCATGGCATCCAAATTTCCTTGGAGAAATCCCAATTTTCATTGATTATTCCTTTTGAGTGGAGCTCATTCCTATTGTTTTGGTCCCAAGGGTAGTGCATAATGCACAAATATGGTAATTGAGACTTTTTTTAAAATCCCTTTTGTCCTAATGATTAGATCAGAGATGAGCATGTGAACAAACCAAAGCCAATAGCACCCACTGAAACTTTTACTGTGGTTGCTAAAGCAGCAGATGGTCTTTAACCACTGGACTCAAATGTGGGAAGATGAGAAGCTGGGTTGTAACAGCCATCTTCCACCACACTTGAGAATTCAGCCAAGATATAAAATGGCAAAGCAGAGAGCTGCACTGAGTTATGTTGACATTGATGTGCTCCTGGATCTATCCTGTCTAAGGTCATACTTATGCCTGGGTGTTTTGGTTATGTCATCCAAGTTCTCTTTACAGCTCAGTGTAGCATAAGCCAATATATTGATTAAGGTTCGTTGCAGGAAATGGAAACCACAAGATATTTTAAGCAGAAAAAAATTTAAATAGTGAATTAAACGCTTATAAAATGATTGGAAATCCCAGAGAATTGATCCTCTAGGAAAAAGACTTTCAGAACACAGAAGAATTGTCCTGACAGGGAATCTATAACCTAAGCTATATCCAGAGTTGGAGTTGAGGAGGTTGACTTCACTTGAAGTCAAAAGATTCTTAATTAATATAGAAGACTCTGGTTAACTTAGGTGAATTTCTAAATGATGGAATTTCAAACAGTGTAACCCAGTGCAAACAATTCTGCAAAATAGAAAAAAAAATTCAGGAATTATCTGGCATTAGTATCCTAAAATACAGTATAAGACACATCATAAGTCCTTGAATAAATATTTGTTGAGATTGTTCATTGAAAGAGGATGTTCTTATTTCTGTCTATGAAATTTTCTTTTTCTCCAGTTATAAATTCAGATATTTCAAAGTTCTGAGTTTTTTTTTTTTTTACCAAATCTCCTAAGGCAAGAAATGTGATGTGTAGGTTAAATATTTAGTGTCATTTTTAAAGGTGTTGATTGGTCTATATCATTTTTGTCATACCTTTCCCAATATAACACCTTTTATACCCTAAAAAATTATAATTAGTATTGTTAAAATGTCCATACTACCCAAGGAAATCTATGAATTTAATGCAATCCCTCTCAAAGTACCCATGACATATTTCACAGAACTAGAATGAATAATCCTAAAAGTTATATACAACCATGAAAGACCCTGAATAGCCAAAACAATGCTGAGAAAAAAGAACAAAGCTGGAGATATCATGCTCCCTGACTTAAGACTATACCTCCAAGCTACTGTAAGCAAAACAGTATGGTATTGGCACAAAAATAGACACATAGATGAATGGAACAGAGTAGAGAGCTCAGAAATAAACCCTCACACCTATGGTCAATTAATCTATGACAAAAGAGGAAATAACATACAATGGAAAAAAGGCAGTCTCTTCAATAAGTGGGAAAATGACAGTCTCTTCAATAAGTGGGAAAACTGGACAGTCACATGTAAAAGAATGAAATTAATACATTTTCTTACATTTACAAAAATAAACTCAAAATGGACTAAAGACCTAAATTTAAGACCAGAAACCATAAAACTCCTAAAAGAAAACATAGGCAGGACACTCTTCGACATAAATTGTAACTATTATATGATCTGTCTCCTAAGGCAAAGGACACTAAAGCAAAAATAAACAGATGGGACCTCATAAAACTTAAAAGCTTTTGCAGAGCAAAGGAAACCATCAACAAAACAATAGACAACTTAACCTACTGAATGGAAGAAAATATTTGCAAATGATATGATGGATAAGGGGTTAATATCCAAAATATATAAACAGCTCATACAACACAATATCAAAAAGCAAACAACTTGATTAAAACATGAGCAGAAGGGCTTCCCTGGTGGCACAGTGGTTGAGAGTCCGCCTGCCGATGCAGGGACACAGGTTCATGCCCCGGTTCAGGAAGATACCACATGCCACAGAGCGGCTGGGCCCGTGAGCCATGGCCGCTGAGCCTGTGCGTCCGGAGCCTGTGCTCCGCAATGGGAGAAGCCACAACAGTGAGAGGCCACATACAGCAAAAAAAAAAAAAAAAAAAAAAAAAATGAGCAGAAGACCTGAATAGACATTTTTCCAAAGGAGATGTAGACATCATTGAGTCAGCAGAGAAATGGAAATCAAAACCACAGTGAGATATCACCTCACACCTGTCAGATGGCTATCATCAAAAAGTATACAAATAACAAATGTTGGTGAGGATGTGGAGAAAAGAATCCTAGTACGCTGTTGGTGGGAAAGTAAACTGGTGAAGCCACTATGGGTAACAGTAGGGAAGTTCCTCAAGAAACTAAAAATAGAATTACCATATGATCCAGCAACTTCACTGCTGGGTATACAACCCAAGAAAATGAAAACACTAATTCAAAAAGATACATGCACACGAATAGTCATAGCAGCATTAGTTACAATAGCCAAGATATGGAAGCTACCTGAGTGTCCATCAACAAATAAATGGATAAAAAAGTTTTAAAAATAAAGATGGTTTTATTACATATATATTACTATATATATATATATATATATATATATATATATATGACTATTACTCAGCTATAAGAAAGAATGGAATTCTGCCATTTGCAAAAACATAGATGGACCTAGAGGATACTATGCTTAGTGAAATATGTCAGACAGAGAAAGACAAATACTGTATATTATCCTTTATATGTGGAATCTGAAAAATAAAACAAACAAATGAATATAATAAAACAGAAACAGACTCCCAGATATAAGGAATAAACTTGTGGTTACCAGTGAGGAGAGGTAAAGGGGAAGAGACAAGATAGAGGTAGGGGATTAAGAGACACCAACTACTATGTATAAAATAAATAAGCTACAAGGATATATTGTACAGCACAGGGAATATAGCCAAAATTTTATAATAACTTTAACTGAAGTATAATCTATAAAAATATTGAATCACTATGTTGTATATCTGAAACTAATATAAATCGACTATATCTCAATTTAAAAAACTTAGATGCCCATATGATTGCTGTACTTTTAGTAACATTAGATTGAGAATGTACTATAATAAATACAAAGATAAGTGCAATAACCTTTTTATTCAAGTTTTTAAAAATAAGACACAACCAAAAAAAACCCTACAATAGATGATGTATACATTTTGTATGTAGAAACATTCATAGAGAGAAAGAGTGTGAGCAAGAGAGAGATGTTTGAGGCATTTTATTCAGTACAAAGACATCGTCTGGTACATGCACAGCATGAAGGATAGAAATCATTAATATATTACTGATTACTGTAAAGGTGTCTCTACAGTATCTTACTTAACTGGATGAGTTAATAAAGTTTTTGAGGGTGTTGAGAAAATTTGGATGGAATCTAAATATTTGGTTCTTGATACATGGAATTTCACAGAATGTAAGACAATACCTTGTAGAAATATCACCCAATATATTTTGAGTAATTCTATATGCTTTACATTTACAAATATTTTACCAGTTGCATTACCTGCTCTAGATTTAAGAAAAAAATAATTTATATATGAGATATTAATGGATATCTGTAAAAATGTTGAACTAACAACCCTCACGAGTGAAAAATATTTTAGTTGAATGTAAAAGACTAAAGAAATGAGTAATAATGTGCCATTTATGGCTGGCTCGTGCTTTTCCAGATAAAATAAACTGAAAAGCAACAGAAATACAGAAACCAGCTAAGAAAATGTAAACTGCCAAATAAAAGTTGATACCCTGGGATATTTCCTTAGTGAAATCTTAGAACTGCAATTAGATAGCAATGAGGAACTATTTTCCCCACTCTCCTTGAAAATATATCTTAATATGACTGTAATTTGTTTAACCTCTTATTTTTCATACTATTATAATGTTATAAAATGAAAATACAAACCACTTCTGTCACTTATAATCATGTTTGATTAGTGAATAGACACAATCTGATATGACACTTCAACTTAAAGCTGCTTTTCACTGTTAATATTTTACTTAATAAAGTGGAAACAAACAACATTTTATTCATTAGAGGCTTATTTTCAATGGAAAGTAGAATAAGTGGAGCCATGAAACATGCATAAATATGAAAGTCACACTAGATAAATAGCATGCTAGAATCTGTGGAAATAAAATTTATGAGCAAGAGATTGCCTGAAGAATCTGAAGATTCCAGTAAGGTACCACTTAAGTGACTAAGTCTTTTACTTCCTCTCTCCTACAAATTATTTGAGTACCTCCACAGTGATGTTCATTGGTGGGGGAGATCATATTTCCCCTTGGTATCACAGCAGATTGAAAAGGTTTATTTATTTATTCATTTTTCATAATCGTAGTGGACATCTTCCATGTGCAGACTCTTATATACACCCAAGATTCTTTGAGATACATGATTCAGTGTTACAGGCATGGTAATTATGATGGGAAATACATTTTTATTTATGTCATAGTGCAAACATAATTAAATTTGAAAAATGTGTGGGGTTTCAAGCATCTGTTAATAAGACTAATTGTTCCAACCTCAAATCTAAACCAATTGAAAAAAATATAAGACAAAAGAGGAAGGAAAGTGGGAAACAAAAATATCTGCTTTATTATTAATATTACATTTATTGGCCACTGTGGCTTCTAACGGGATATAGACCAGCTTCCTCATATTAAACCTCAAAGCTCGGTAGAATTTCGAGCAGTCAAAATCTTCCACCATGAAAACAGGATCTTCATGGCTAAGTTGACTATTTGATCATAGCAATTGAGAACCCGTACTTTTTGTGGGTAGGTCTGCTCTTGAAAGAGAAGGAACAGGGCTTGGCTTAGCAGAACCAGTTTTCATTCCAAATGCTTCCATCTGATTAAGAACTCACATGTGAGGAGGAATAAAAGATAAAGTGGAGAGGCAAGGAATTTGCATAAGTAGGACTTGTTTCACATAAAACAAACAAACAAAAACCACAGGCACACACAGAAAAACATTAGGATGGGGGAGGAATGTTTCCTCTTAACAAAGGATACTAAAAAAATTGTCTACTAAAAATCTAAATAATCATTTAATCTTCAAATAAGTAGGGTAAAAGTAGATGTATTTCCAGGGTTGAATCTCACTTAAAAACAAACATAAACCATAAATTCATGTAGTTAATACACCTTTATTGAGTGATAACTATGTGTTAGGCATTGTTGATACAAAAGCGAAATTCATGCTTTCTGCTTTCAAGGTATTTATAATCCAGTAGGAAGACAGACTTTCGAGCAAACCATGGAGTATAATGTTTTCAAAGTCAAAATATGTACAATATGAAGTTGAGACTTCAGAGGGGTAATTCCTTAGCCTGAATTGCAAAGTCATGGAAGACTTCTTATTGAAAGCAGTCCTGAGTTGAGACCTGAAAGGTAAGAAGAAATTTGCCAGTTGGATAAGTTAAGAAAAAGTATTTTACACATAAGAATCTGATGTTCAAAGCATAAATGCATGAGAGAGTCTCTTTGGGGGTGGTTGAGTAACTGCAAGTAGTTGGATTGTAAACTAAAGTTAATTAATATGAATATCAATAATATGAACCTTACTTTTGCTGGATAGTTTGCTAAGTGTTTTGTGTGGATCATTTCATTTCTCTCCATCACAACTCTAGGAATTAGTTAATATTTACTATCCTCATTTCACTGATGGGGAACTTGAGGCTTAAAGAAATTAGGCGTCCAAGGTTGGTGGTGGACCTGGGATTCATTCCCAAGTAGCTTGCCTCCAGAGCTGGGAAAGAAGCTATTGGGTTATTCTGCCTGTGAAATGGGGAATTATAAGAGGTGAGAGAAGACATGTAGATGGAGACTATACCCTAGAACTTTTAGGTCATGATTAGGGATTTAGACTTTATCCTGTAATCAACCTAGATATATTTGCTGTTATAATGGGCAAAATCTTTACAGAAGATAGAAGCTTAACCTATGCAGATATTTTTCTCTTACTAAACATTTATTTATAAATTAAAACAAAATAGAAACTTGCTCAAGTTAAAAAAGAAAATAAACTGCAATTCTTACATGCCTATTAGACTCAAAGTGCATTAATTGCACCTCTTAATGTAAATGACACCATCCAAGGATTCATTTAAAGATAATGCTATAATTTTAGGCATTGTCTACATTCTTATTCTACATAAACAAACACAACTTTTAATAGTCTTTAGTTAAAAAAAACTCCCAAGTCACTTGATCAACCACATATTGTGCTAAATAATTAATTAATTATTAGTATTTATTGGGTAGCTAATATGTTTCAGATTGTTCTCGACAGGAGCTCTTTGTGGAGCTTACATTCTACTGGAGCAATACATTACAATACATAAATACATAAAACATGTAAGATGTCAAATGATAAGTGATATGGAGAAAATAAAGTGAATGGGGTAGATTGAGAAGGCTGGAGGGTTATCATTTTAAATATGGTGGTCAGAGAATTCCTCATCAAGAAGGTATGATTTGAGCAAAGATCTGAAAGAGATGAGGGAGTGAACAATGTGAGGAACATTCTAGGCAAAAGGAACAGTCAATGTGAAGATCATATGGAAGATATGAGGAAGAGGAGCTGGGGTAATTGGTGTCAAGGAGTTCATAAAATCAATGCATGTTAATAATTAATTACAAGGTAGCATAAGAGGAAGTAAAATGTAGTAATCAACGCAGGGTCTGGTGTCCAGTTACCTTGGTTTGAATCCCAGTTCTTCTTCTTATCCATTGTTTTAGCTTGGACAAATCATTTAGCCTTTCTGCTTTATTATCTATAAAATGTGAGTAATAATACTACCAACCATGGTGTTGTTATGGGTTAGGCAGAACAGTGCCTGGCATATTATAAGTAGCCAGGAAATGCTAGTAGTTTAGAAGATAAAACTGCCATCCTATGTTATAGTCAAAGAGGACTTTATTATGTCCAAAGTACTTTTTCAGACATGTTTTTATAGGATTTTGAAATTGAGTTATTGAAAGCAGTTAGTAAGCCCGTTGTATGAATGAAGAAAAGGAGGACCAGGGGGTTTAGTGACTCATTCAAGGTCATATTATTGCTATGTCTCGGGCCTGGAACTAAAACCCAGTCCTTCATCCTAGTTTCCTAGATTTCTCTGTTTTCCACTCAAGCACCCTCTCCCCAGTGGACTCCACTATCCTCAAGAGCTATGCGGATGTGGAAGAATTCTTTCAGAACAAGTGGAATTTGGAAAGAATTAAGGCAGATGGAGAGGAAAGAGGAGGTCATTTCAAGCAAGGAGAAAGAAATTTGTATTCAAATAACTCATGAGATTTTTACTGGGGGCTGTGGAAATAGGGTCATGAGCTAACAGTGATTAGACCACTTTGAAGCCGAATTATATATAGATGTACAGGGAACCAGGCAAAAACCATAGGCAAGTTGAAGCCAGATGGTAGAGAACTTTAAATGTCAAGCTAAGGCATTTGAACTTTATTTTTGGCATCGAGGAAACCGTTGATGGTTTTTGAAGTAGAGGAGTGATATGGAAAAATGTGCATTTTTAGGAAGAAATCTGATAGAATAGGTAGGAGATAAGAAAGAAATAGAGAAATGGAGATCAATTCAGAGAATATTAGAAGTAGTCCACAGGAAAGATAAAATATTCGGAAAGTGCCATATAAGAATAAATTAATACAGCTAAAATTAAATTCATTTCAAAACAGAAGCCTATTCTGTTAAAGCAAAGCTACACTGTGTTTGGAAGTTTAGTTATTTCCAGGGGCCTCAGGTGGGATGCAAGCATGCACTAGGCTCTTACTGGAACATTTTGCCTATGTGCTGTTCTGTTTCAGATGGTGACAGTTTGAGTGTGATATGTTGCACATGCTGCTTTGGAAACATATGAAGAAACATCAAATGCACGTGTCAGGCACTGTGTAGCTTAGAAGACAACTTTTTCCTTCTGCTTAGCAGCTGCAGTTAACACTGTGGAGTTTGGAATGCCCCCGGTATCTCTACCGTTTGCTGTAGTAGCAGCCGCAGGAAAGCACCATAGCAGCTGTTGTGTAATTCCCAAGGTGCATCTGAGGAATGTAAAGTTAGTTGATGGAAAGGGGGAAATGATCCATTGGGAAGCAACGCATAGGTTAAGAGAGAATCAATAACAGAAGGCAATAATACCTGTGACATCCAAGACTTACCCATATCCCTCTCTCCCTCTGTTTTTTTTTTAGTTTGCTAATAGTTTATAACAAAACAAACAAGCAAACAAAAAGCAAAAGAATTACATATTTATGGCCAAGTTAGTTAGACTCACCAGCTATTCCTGATAATTTTTTGGTACATGTGTCCTAGCACCAACTAATCAAATGAGGCATTGTTTATAACAGCAACTAGAGAAATAAATTATTACTCGACTCATTTAAAAAATACCTGTTAATTAGTTTGGAAAAAAAGTGTATTTTTCAAGCCTGGAGCTATTCCTTGTCACGTTGGAATCTCATTAGTTCTCCTGAGCTAAGTGGGGTCTGACATCCCAGAGCAGCCCGGGAGAACTCAGAGGCTTCTTCACGGTGTATGGGTGACCAGGTGCAGTCCTTGAGCTCTGTAACCATGAAGGACTCTGAATTGCTGAAGATACTGGCGTGGGCTCTTTCATTATGAGATTCATTCTGAGGCAAATATCAGCCACAATTCTCTGTGCATGTTGTTTGTTACTTCCTAACACAATACGATCATTCCAATAGAGGCAGATAAATATTTTCTGTCTTGTCTGAGTTTCCTTTGAAGACAAAACTTGACTCAGGTTCATGGCAAGATATTCAGTTTCACCAGAAAGTGGACAGAGAGATTTTTTCCTTAATCAACTGATGGAATTTCAAAAGCTCAGGAGCCACTTCGCTCTCAGATTGAGAGTAAATGGTAGGGCATTGGAGAAATTATCTGGAACGTGATTGTTGGATAATCCAATGGACAAATGTGAATTTTTCTGTTAGGCTTTTGATATTTTAGGCAGTAAATTCATTCTTTGGAGTAGGGAGACTAAGAAAGAAGAGAGCATCTAGTGGACAGGAAGAAGAAGAGAGAGGGGAGATATAGCCAAAGAAAGAAATAAAGAGGAAAAAAGTCCAGGAGACAAGAGGAGGTGAAAGAATAGAGGAGAGGAGGAGAGGAAAGGATTATTTCAGGTGGAAACACTGCTTAGTATCCTAGGTGAGCTGACACCTACAATTTCCTGTTCTCAGAGTTTAAGTAGCTTCATGGCTTTCCTCTTATGATAATTAGTGAACAACAAACAGTCATCAAGGTTTATGCATTCTGGATAGCAGAAGTCATTTGGCACTTCCACTGGAGATGATTCAGAACTAGTGGAAAATGGCAGGTTAGAGTGTTTTCAGTTACTTTGATGAATTATTTATAAATAAGGTAGAACACACAAGTCAAATGAAACTCTGCAGTGTTTACTTCCATTCCTCTCATAAGTCTCTTCAGCGATTTCATGGGTATAAGACTTCTCCAAGTCATTAGAACATAACATCAAGATGCCTAAAAGAGAGCTCTGTATGTGAAATGGTACTTCAGTCCAGTCCAGTCATTCATGGAGTTGCTGCGGTCAATGGAATTGTCCTCAGGATGACAGCCAGAGAACTTGCCTAGGTGAAGATAAATGCATTAGAAAACAAAAGAGGAATGCAGCTCAATGGGCAGTGAAAATCAATGAGAGCAAATTGGCCCATTTTTGCCTCACTGACTTGTTCTGTCCATTAAGCCCTACTTGCTGGTTCATGGTTGTTCACTTCATTTACTTTCTAATCCTTCTTTTGCCAGCCTGGCACATCTCCAGGTTAGTGCATTCCTATTAATTGCCATCGCCTGCTACTGACTAACTGTGACACAGGCCTTATCACCTTGTTACAGGGATTGCACATGAAACTCTACACATGAAACCCAGCATGAGGCTGGCTTCTTTAGGATTGGGACTTAAATCATACATTATCTCACAGCTTCTTGGGAATGGAGATTTTCCATGTCCTCACACCTCCAAAGGAGCTGGGATTTGCTTTGGCTTGCTTGACTTTTACAATCTCATTACCACTGTGATCACTGCAGTACTTTAGACAAGAAAGTTGGAAAAGTGGAATATTCTATGATGGGACAGTCCTTAGAATTTTCTTTGCCTGTAGAATCCAGGCCACCTAAGCACTTGGTAAGGGCTTAGGGCTAAAGGCTGTGTTAGTGAATTTATTACACTGTGTTATAACCACTGGTTTGTATGTTTTTTGCTAAAGTGGGCCCCTCAAGGACAAGGAAGTTATGTATTTTTACATTTTGTTCCCAGGAGATAGGCCAGCGATAATTTGTTGATTCAGTACACCAAACAGCATTAATGGAGCAACTACCACAAACTGGCTCATTCTCAAGATAATACTACGGGGCTAAGTACTATTATTTCAATACTCTTGATAATGGAACTAAAGGTCAAAGAGGTTAGACTGCTTATCTGTGATTGGCAAAGCTAGAATGCAAGCTCAGGATGCCTGACCCTAAAGCACTTAGGTTTTTTCCCTATGTCATACTAAAATGACTTAACAGACTTGATTTCAAAATGAGAACATGAGAAGTGAATCCCATACATCAAAACACCTTCTGGTAAACTGAAGAAAAATTACGAAGTTTTTGTCTTCATAAAATTGCTGAATATGTTGAAAATTTGAAAAACACGTATAAATCTTATTTTATATTTCATTTTTAATGAAGTTTCTAACAATGCAAAATCGAAAAAAAACATCTGCTCTTTTGAGAACATTTTATTTTAATCCTTCTGTTTTTCCCCTTATATGGTCTGACTGCTTATTCAAAGAGAAATCAGCTTGAGGCTGAACTTGATATTTAGTAAGAAAATTTGATCTCTCAAAAAATATCTGGTGACTTTTATAAGAGAGTCAATGTATAACTTTAGTGCAAATGTATAATTTTGGTGTGCAAAATCTGTGCAAACATGAAAAAAATGTACTGGCTGTCTTTTTTTCAGTTCAAAACTTCACACATTATGAAAGGAACAAAGTGAGTATTTTGATTATTTAAGCTAAGAAATAAAGTCTTATTTTATAAGGGGCAGTCACTATTAGATGACTCTTTAGTTACTGAATAGTGATTGGGACTATTATTGCCGATCTTTTAGCTTCTGAGTCAAAATATAATTGACTGCAGCATCACCTCCTCATAAGGAATTACACAAAATGTTGGCTTTTCCTAAGCACTTATACATGTGTGTTTCACTCCGTGATCCCACACGTAGGCTCTGTATATATCTTCTCCAAAATCCACGTGATGAACTCCACATGGCTTCTTTTCCAGCCTTAGTATTTTTGATAGATTCCAATTTGTATAATTATTTTCTATCACCTCAGTTCCCCCTAAAGATTCAACTGAATACATTCCTCTTCTTCACTTTGTGTCTCAAATTCCTGCGTAGTGTTGTTTCAGTGTTTGATAACTATTTTTATGTGACTTTATTTCTTAGCTTAAATAATCAAAACACTCACTTTGTTCCTTTCATAGTAAGTGTGAAGTTTTGAACTGAAAAAAAGACTCAGCCAGTACAGTTTTTTCATGTTTGCCTAGATTTTGTGCTCCAAATTTATACACTTATAAATATATCCTTTTCTTTTGGTTTTCACCTTCCTGCAAACTCACTTTCTAACATATTGTCTTATTCATCATTCAACTCCACAGCAAATTCCCAACTGTTTTTTGTTTTTTTTGCATTTTTGAAAATGCAATTATTCTTCGTTTTAATTCTGTTTCTGACTGCCTTGAGCTGGTTGTGCAAAGTTATGTAAGATGTCTCCACCTTTTTTTTTTTTTTTTGGTCTCATGGTAAATATCAAACTTCCCAGAGGCAAGATAACAGTTGACAACGTTTACCCTGTCACCCACGATTTTCTATCAGACTTCCACAATCATTTTCATTTTTGTAGCATGGAATTCAATTGAGAATTTCTGAACAACTTTCTTTTGCCTTTACAAAAATATCAGTTTTAGGTACTGAACGTGCACATACAAATCTCTGGTAATCTTTAGCACCTCTGCCTTTGAACAATTAGGAGCTTTGTGAGTCTGTGACTTCTCTCTTTGCTACATTTATACACCTCTGGGTACTACGTCCTTCCAACAGTGAGGGTATGAAGAGAGAGTAGGGACAAGTACCCTGTATAAATCAAACTTTACCTGCTTTGACCCTGAGTATTTATTTGCCCCTTTATTCAACAGACAAATGTTGAGCACCTACTAATACAGCCTGTTCCCTGGGATTTCTTGGTAAACATTACTTTTTCAGATCACTGATATCTGATTTTTGGTAACTCATTATTTGGTCTAGCCTCAGTTACCTCTGAACCAAACCTGAATTTGTGAAGGCTCTTTTCCTGATCTCAATTTTCCCTTAAGACTCTGGTTCTTATGTTCACATGGAAGAATGATTTTCATAAGAATATAATACAAAGGAAAAAATTTAATGATCTACATTATCTGATATACTGGTCTTAGTTTAGATAGCCCACTTTTGCAAGCACTCTTGTAATCTGAAGTCACAATACATATATAACGTTTAAGCTAGATCAGGCATTATGAAATGAAATGGAAGCAGGTTCTGTTGCTAAGCAAATGCTGTACTATAGACCACAAAAACTTTCCCATTAAAATAAAATGAAAAGTTTGAATTCTACTAGTTAAATTGTACATTAAGATATAGTAATTCAGGCCTAAGTTCTGAATATATGATTTTGTGCTGTTTTAAACAAAAATATTCTAGTTAAGTGAGCAACTGGTAAACTGTGATATCAATATACAATAATAAGTATATTTAAATGGCCTAAGAAGAGATATAGGCATGACTTAAGTCTTTAAAATATAATATTTATAAGCAAATGCTTATAATTGTAATCTTTATATGCAGGATGGTCTCTAGAGATATATATGAGAAAATCATTATGAAAAATAGATGCAGAGTCCGGGGGAAAGAGGAGGGTGGGATGAACTGGGAGATTGGCATTGACACATATACACTACTATATATAAAACAGGTAACTAACGAGAACCTATTCAATGCTCTGTGGTGACCTAAATGGGAAGGAAATCTAAAAAATATGGGTATATTTATATGTATAACTGATTCACTTTGCTGTACAGCAGAAACTAACACAGCATTGTAAAGGAACTATACTCCAATAACAATTAATTAAAAAAAAAAAAGTAGAAAGTTCCTCAAAGGAAATATTATTATTCCCAGTATGTATTAGTTCTCAAACATATGTTAAAATGAGAATAATGTTGTGGGAGTTGATTACAAAATAATTTATAAAAATCAATAATATTTAATTTTGATGTTGTAGCTAGAAGAATACTTACTGTTTATTTGATTTCATTTCAGATGGCATAGATACACACAGAATATTAGAAAGAGAAATACAAAATAAGGGAATCTAATAAATTATATTCCTCTTATTGTTTTTGAGCAAATTAAGAAAATGGTGTTGGTGCGACCAGACCTGGATATTTTCACAGACAAATTCCACTGTTTACTTAATCTTAATGTCAACATCAGAAATCTAATAGTTTAAGTAAGTGTATGACATCTAAACTTAGGGAGTTAAGAAGGTCTCACCCATATGGAAACTTGTGCAATAAAAAAATCTTGATATCACTTAACCAAAAAAATCCTTACGTAAATACAAGGAAATGAAAGATAAAATTAAAATATAAAGACACTGCACTTTCAAGAGTTATTTACTTTTTGCAACTTTAAGATTAACAAAATGAAAAATTCTAAACACATGCCATTATAATTTTTATAAATGTGCTTATGAATACATTTACAGCTTTAATTACAACATACATAACACATAAACAGGTTGCTAAAAACTTTCTTGAGTTCAGTAAATTCAAGAATTAAAATTAAAGCTTAAATCTGTTACATAGTAATTAATTTGGTTGAATTTAGATATTTTGTACATTGTAATCTTCAAGTAAGGAGTTTATATATTTTAAAATTACTTTTTCAATAGTTGTTAATTGTATTTAGTGAATTTGTTGATTAAGATTTTTGGTATTTTTTTAAAAATGTGTGCATAAAAGAAATCATTTATGTAAAAACCTACAGTTCAGTATGCATGAGGAAGTTAGGACAATGAACCATGATATTTTGTGACATTTCATTAATAAGATTTTTTTCTCTGTTCTTATATAGTTTTGGTATACTTAGCAATTTTCTGCCAAGTTATGATCAACTAGTGACTAATTTTCCCTATCATTTCTTTACTCAAGAAATGTGAAATGTCTTCAAGTTTTAATCAGAAATGGACTTTGGGTGAGTTCTTTAACTATACTCTTAGTTTTTACATTATTGGATGGAGAAGCAGGACAAAAATATCCTGGACAAATTGGTCTAAATATTTTGAAACAATATCTTGTGGGATGACACTAAAATCTAAGGAGCCAAATACATACAATCTCCAACCAATCAAGAGGATTATAATCTACACTGTTTAAGAACCTACTTGACAATGTTGTAGCTAAAAAAAAAATTATCTTAAGAACTTAAGTCTTACTTCAAATCTTGGAGATATTAGTCAAAATTTGGATAATCTGTACTTAAAGTTATTGGGAACCATTAACAGCTATTTCATTTCATGAAATTACCTTTCAATCCTAATTTGTAGATGCTAACATTTCTTATTTTACTACAGTAGAATCAAACTACTGATTCTGAGGGTTCTTTTTCTCCACTTGTTTTCATATTTTCTAGCAGTGAATTTTATAATGCCTTGTTCAATATAAGCACTTGATGAAAGTTTCACTAGTTCATCATGGTTGCATTGAAGAAGCAATTTTTCCTGTTTACTTCTCATTTTTAAAAGGAAATAATATGTTAAAAGTTGGTGTTGAGGAATGTATCAAGTACAGGATAATGCTAAAAGTTGAAATTGGTGTTTCCAGTGAATTTTTAGACAAACCCAAATTGAATAATGCATGTTGCTGCACTTCTGACTGTGAGAATCAAATAATCTGGACCAGCCTTAATAATCCACCAGAACACACCTGTCTAGGTCCTGCAGATGGTTAGAGCACCCTGATAATGAAGCAGAGACCTGTTTTGATTGATCACTTCTGGCGCTCTATTAAATGTAAATGTGTTTTGAAGATCAGTTCTGTGTGTAATGGACTAGATGAACAAGAAAGACATTAAAGACATAGGTGGGAAGAGAAATGGTTAGAGGCAGAAAGGGAAAATAAAATGACATTTTCCTAGTACCTACTATGTGTCCATTCCTGCTCAGGACTTTTTTACATCTTCACATAATCTCCATTATAAAGAGAGGATATTGAAGCTCAGGGTTCAAGATGAAATAAAATAACAGAAGTAAAATGCCTAGATCATCCTTTCTGCTACTCATAATCATTCAAAAATTTTTACAGATTCATAAACCTGTGCTTCCTGAAGTGGAATCTGTTTAAGCCTTTAAGTCATTTTTTGCTAAATGTCAGTGATTTACACATATGTACTGTGTATTGCAATCAAAGAGTGACTTTCTAGAGGGCAGTATAGATTGTTAGAGTGGGAACTTGGCTTTTTGATTACATAGTGTAACCTTTTGTCTTTCGAGAAGCCATGAAGTCATGCAACAGGAAATTGCATGACTTTCTCAATCCTGGTATTAGCAAAGTCAGAATTACAAATTTGAACGTACCAATATCTATTCCTGTGACTTTACACTGGTCCATATTGCTACTAAATTGGAAGAGTGTAAGCTACTAGAAATTGAGAGCACATTTTCTTGGCATTAATTCTTTACTGTCAAAATATGCTCAATACAAATGCGACATTTGATTACTATTTGGTTGACTCATTCATTCAATAAATATTTTTAAAACTCTTTTTATATAACAGATACTGTGTTGGAAAAATGGAAATTTAAAAAATGATGCCTGGTATTGGGGTTACATAATATTAGGTGAAATAGACAAGGAGAGAAATACTTATTAGAACGTGTGGGAAGAATGGCAGTGAAAGAGGATGTGTGAGCTAACGCAGAGAGACTGGGTTTAAATTTTAGTTCTGTGCATGTAACTGTATGCTTTGCACAAGTTACTCAGTTTCACTGAATGCCTATTTCCTCATCTGTAAAACATAGATCCTACCTAATAAGCTTGTCGTAAGGATTTGGTCCTCACTAGGCACACAGGACTTGATGTTATTATGGAATATATTTTTATTATTATTATATACAAATTGCTATAATTGTGAGGAGTGGATCAGGAGAGGCACTATTAAAATGGAGATATTGGAAAGGATTTTGAAGTATGAACAGGGAAGTATCAAATGAACAAAGAAGTAGTATAAGTGCAGTGAATGATCAGTACAAATATAGGCTCACTTTATTAAGCATGAAATGGTTAAATTACACATTTGGGTGGGTAGCAACTTTGCTAGTCCCGTAAAATAGCATAAACTCAATGACTCACTCACTGACTTACCCTGACTAGAGGAAAGTCTGTGTGTGTGTGTGTGTGTGTGTGTGTGTAGCACTTTGAACTTGTTTAAACTTGGTCTTCTTCAGGAAAATAGGAAGATTGTTCTTCATAATCCAGAGGTTATATTCTTTCACAGGTGCATTACAGCACAGAGTGAAGCCGTTCTCAGGTAACAGGCAGCTATAGCAGACATTTTGCTGCACATGCACCAAAACATTAAACTTCCTTAAATTTTAACATTTTATGGATATCTTGTGTAACAAATTAGGAAAAGTACTTAATGGTGCCAGAAAAATTCAACTGATAGGGCTTCATACCTAAGATCAATATTTGATAATGTGCAGATAGACATGGTGAAATTTTGGCAATGAGTCTCTCAATTCTGATCCAGAATAGTGAACTTTCAGAAACATGATGTCATGGGACGTGGCTGGGATTCAGCAAATTCAGAAAAACTAAAGAAAAAAGACCTGGCTGGACTAGGATTAGTCATGTCACACTATGGGGAAGGTAATATAATCATCTCTACTTTATTGAGTAAGAATATGAAACATGGGCCATTAAATAACTTGCCCAAAGTCACAGCTAGTAAGTGGAAGAATCACGCTCTAGAAGGCACATTCTTAACTACCACATAGCATAAGTTCAGTTTGCAGCACATTGCATTTGATATCTTGTTATAGATATCCAGATATACTGAGATATAGAGAGCTAGAAATCTGTCTCTTAGGATAGATATATTATCTGGATATAGATTTGGAAGCATGAGTGTGGATGAGCTCTCACAAAAAACTATCTAGAAGGTTACACTTTTGACTGAAATAAGACACACCAGAGGAAAAAAAAATGGTGTCTTTAGTATTACAGATGACACCCATGGTAGGAGATGGAACAGCTCAGGGCAATAACCAAATGCAGAAGAATTGAAATTTAGCAGTCAGGTTGAGATGGAAATGAAAAGGATGAAAAAAGTTAAATGGAACAATTTGAGAGGTAGGAAGAAAACCAGAAAAATGAATGTTATAGAAGTCAATTCAGGAAAGAATATTGAGGAGTATAGGATGGTTGACTTGTTCAATATAGCCAAAAGCAATGAGGTCTAAAACGAGGCCATTGGAATTTAATAATTAGTTGTCATTGGTAAGCTTTGGTGGAGCGGAAAAGACTGAAGTCAGATTACAATTGGTTGAAGAGTGAAAGGAAGTAAGTAGAGATATTAAATTGTGGTTCCCTGGAGGTCCAGTGGTTATAGGACTCAGCACTGTCACTGACTTGGGCCCGGGCTCGATCCCTGGTTGGGGAACTGAGACCTGCAAGTCACGAGGCACGGCCAAAAACAAAGATATTAAATAAAAACAGACTTGATTCACCTGTCTGGTACTTGTAACGTCACCCAGCAATGTTTTCATTGCTTATTTCGATATTAAGACAAAAACCTCATGTCAGCCTGGTTAATGACCCCCAATGGGCATCAGCCTATTGTTGCTTATAGGTTCTAAGACTTGGAAAAGAGCCACCTGAGGTGGTTTAGAGTAGAAACCAAGGTGGTCCACAGTTCTCTCATCTCAATCCCTCTAAATATCCCAACAGAGAGTCGATGGAGATTGCTTTCTAGGTGGAGGGAGGTGCAGGCAACTCTGAGTTTGAATCCAGCCTTGTGACTTAAAACCTCTGTGGCCTTGGGGATGTTTCTTAAGCTAAGTCTCAGGCTTCTGACCTATAAAATGGAGGTAGTGATAGTGCTTATTTCACAAGTTGTTCAGATAATCAAAGGAGCTATTGCAAGCAAAGTATTTATCATTGTGTCTCACATCATTAAGTGCTTAATAGCAGCTGCTATAATTATTTATTATTATTATCATCTGTACTTTCACTTAATTCCTTATGATTATGCATAGTGACTTGTCGTCTGAGAAACTGACTGATTTCCTTCATGGATGTACAATAATTTAGCCGTAAATAGAGATCACTGTTGTCATCCAGCATAGACATACACACACACAGAGTTGCAGTAATGGAAAGAGCATGGGATTTGGAGTACGACAGATAAAATCTTGAGTCTGGTTACATTGCTTTCTAGCTGTTTCATCCCTGGAAAATGTCTTATCCTCCCTGGTATGTAATTTCCACATCTGTATAATTGGAAAAATAACACTCTTCTTATAGGACCATTATAAAAATTGTATGAGGCAACGTTTATTTGAAGGGTTTTGTACTGGCACTTATTAAGTTCAATACAAAGATACGTTTGCATTCATTTATCCTCAGGATTAAACATGAAAAATGGGATCTTAAGTCATTTGTTTTTTTTTTTTTTTTTTCAGTTGACACTTTTTTGGTTGAAGATATTTTGTCCTTTCTATATTTTTTTTTTCCCTGTGAAAAGTCTCTCACTAGACCCAGGGGTCAATATCAGTAGAGAGCCAGACTGTCTCATGAAAATATATAAGTGCAAACAACAAAATCACTTTCAAGAAGCTTTTATGTTGGGCGTGGGAAAAGATAATAGCTCTAAATAGATGAGCCATGTGCTTACCATCAGTGTTGGCACTGCTACTGGGATCTCCTGGGATCTGGTGGATTCAACATGTTGTTACATATTGCTCTTATTCTCACACTGTTTAAACCAGAACAAAATTTCCACTTCGGTCTTTTAATAATCTCATTTACCTAGTGGAACAACTGCTGTACACCCAATGTGCTAGGTTCCCGTCAATAGTCTCATTTTATTGCTCTGGAACTTGATAGAATTTTAGTTTTAAATAAAATGGTTAGTAATTCCTCTGGTGTATTTGAGATTTTTAAAAGTATTTTTTTCAATCTAGTTTAATCTGTGTTTAATTTAATATATTAAGTCTTAATTTAATATTTTATAATTTGAATTAATATATTTAAAATGCATTACATCTTAATTTTATATATTCAATCACAGTTTAATAAAGTTTCCTTTTAACATCTTGATTAAAAGGACTGTTGCACAGTAGTCATGCTTTTCAATTAAACTCCAAGCACTGTTGTCTCAGTGGGCTTCAGTATTCCATCAAGGGCTAGAAGCTGAAGTCCAGACAAGGAGGAAGAACATCAGTAGAAAAATGTAGAAATATTATTGGCATATCTTTCTGACCCTAATGACATCTGTATTATTAAGAGCAATGCTAGTTGCTGTAACAGGCACATTCTGAAATTTCAGTGTCTTAAAACAATGGACATTATTTGCCTAATCTACCAAAATAGTGTTCCTGGTGCATATGTGGTTCTCCTCCAAATGGCGATTCCAGTACCCAATATTCCATCTTGTTGAGCTACCATCTTCAATATTTGTCACAAGATCTTCCAGAAGGTGAAAGAATGCTGAGGACCTCATGGGATGGGTTTTTATGAGCCAGATCTAGAAGTGGCACATGTTATGTTTCTTCCTATTCAGTTGATCAGACATGACCACGCCTAACTCCAAGGGGTAACTGGGATTGTAGTTGAGCTGTGTGCAAGGGAGAGAAAGGAAACGGGAAGTTCATATTTAAGATGCTATTATTTGTATCCCAAAGTACATATAACATTAATTAGATATTTTATTTCTAGAATCATTTCTTTGCACCTAGCATGAAATTTAATATCTCTGCAGAAGTTAAAAATCCCTGACTAAAAAAAACCACACTGTTTGAGAAAGAAAGCCAACAAAGTACATGTGAAATGTTGTTATTACTTCTGTGTGTCTGAGAAACATAGCTGCTTCCAATCAGTAATCTCTGAGGACCAAGGTAAACAAACAGAAACAAGATGTAACCACCATACAAAATACTTTGAGGGAAATGTTCAAGGTTTCCTATGTTTGAATAACTATACTTTTGAAGGAATCAAACAGAATGGTGTTCCAGCTTTTCAACCATTCAGTAGAGAGACAAGTACTGATGGTTTGAAATACAGAAATACAGACATCTTAACTCACCCATCCCCCAAAAGATAGGGTATTGTGACACAGAACTATAGATTTTCATTATGAAAGGAGCATTGAAATTTTGCTAACAAGCATATTTTGAGTGATTTGTTAAGAGCTCATGATATACAGATGACAAGCGTGTGAAAAACTCTCAACATTATTAGTCACTAGTGAATTGCAAACTGAAACCACAATAAGATATCACTACACACTGTTTAGAATGGATAAAATTAAAAAGTCTGACCCTACTAAGTTCTGGTGAGGAAATGAACAAACTGAACATCTCATCCAATGCTAGTGAATGTAAAATGGCACAACCACTTTGGAAAAATATTGGGGAATTTATTAAAGAGTACACCTACCATATGATTCAGTTATCTTGTGCCAAAGTATTTTCTCAAGTGAAATAAAAGCATATGTCCACACAAAGACATGTGCATGAATGTTCACAGCAGCTTTATTTGTAATAGTCAAAAAATAGAAACAATCCAAATGTCCATCAACAGTGTCAACAACTGTGGTATACCATGCAATAGAATACTCCTTAAAAATAAAAAAGGAATAAATATTGATACATGCTACAACGTGGATGAATCTCAAAATAATTATGCCAAGTGAAAGAAGCCAGGCAAAAATAATGCATACTGTATGATTCCATTTATATACAATGAAAATACAAACTAATTTACAGTGACAGAAAGCAAATCACTTGTTGTCTGGGGATGGGAGAGGAAGGTTAGAATAAAGCATGACAAAAGGCTTCAGGATTCTTTTGGGAAAGTTACAGATATGTTTATCTTGATTGTGGTAATGGTGTATACATAGGTCAAATCTTATCAAATTGTATACTTTAAATATGAACAGTTTATTGCTTGTCAATTATACCTCAATAAAGATGTTTTTTTAAAAAGTAATATTTGATGTAAAGAATTCATCATATTCAGATATTCCTGTCAAAATTCATAACCAGAATTTAGGCCTAAATTGAAGGGCATTCTACAAAATAACAGATCTGTAATCTTTAAGAGTGTCAAGGTCCTAAAAGTCTAAGAAAGAGCGAAGAAATGTTGCTGAATGAAGGAGAGTAAAGAGAAATGACAATTATTTGCAACATAGATTCTGAACTGGATTTTTATAAGGCTTTATAAGTCATTATTGGAACAATTGGCAAAAGTTGACTGGGTCTGACTATTAAATCGTAATAATGTATAAATATTAATTTCTTGATTTGATGGTGGTATTGTGGATGCATAGGATAATATCATGTTTGTAGGAAATGAGGGAAGTAAAGAGAACATAGTAGTAGGTGATGGGACATCAGGATGACAAATTACTCTCAAATGGTTGAGAATAACCATGTCTTTGTATATTTCTTTAAAGTTTGTTTAAATTTGTAATTATTTCAACAATAAAACATTTAAAACCATCTTTCAATAATAAGAAAACAAAACATTCAAATAAAAAAAGGCAAAAGACTTGGACAGATACTTCACCAAAAATAATATATAGATAGCAAATAGGCATACGACCATATATTCAACATCATTAGTCATTAGGTAAATGGAAAGAAAATCCACATGGAAATATCAGAAAACATATTAAAATGGAATCTAACAATGTCAAGTGTTTAGTGAGAAAGTACAGAAAGTAGAACTCCCATACAGTGCTTTTGAGACTATGATATAGTAAAACCACTTTGGAAAACAGTTTTGCAGTTTCTTAAAGAGTTAAGTATATACCCACCATATGATCTAGTCGTTCCAATTGTAGGTATTTATACAAAATCAATGAAAATGTGTTCATACAAAGACTTGTACCCAAAATCCATAGAAGATTTATTAGTAATATAAAAAACTGGAAACAATTCACATGTTCATCAACAGGTGATTGCATATGTGTATATGTATATATATGTGTACATAGGATGTATTCAATTAATGGAATACTATTCAGCAATAAAAAGGAATCAACCACTGATACACACAATAACATGGATAAATCTCAAAATAATTATGCTTAGTGAAAGAAGTCAGACAAAAAAATGTACATACTTTTGTTTCTCTTTATGTAAAATTCTAGACAATGTGAACAAATCTATAGTGACAGAAATCATTCATTGTCTGAGGATGGGAGAGGGGAGAGCCAGAGGGAGGGATGAAAAAGGGGCACCAGGAAACTTTTGGGGATGATGGATACGTTCATTCTGTGATTGCACTCATGGTTTTACCAGTGTTGATGTAAGTCAAGTTACATCAGATTGTACATTTTCAATCTGTACATTTATTGTATGTAAATTTCACATCTCAGAAAAGCTGGTAAAGAAGGGAAGTCAGAAGAAAAAAGACTTAGCTGGGTGCTTGATAACTTTAAGAAGCAGTGAGCTCAAGCCTATATTCCTGGTGAGTGCCTGCCCTGTCCAGCTCACCGTTACCAGTTGAAGGTAGACATATCTGCCTGATAGACAGTGAAGCTGAGATTATGGTTAATATTTTTTGGTGAAATCTGAGGAAGCTAACAGAATGCTTGGGAGTGGGCCAGTTGGATTCCCTTGAGCAAAGCCAAGGCACAACTCAGAAATGTTTTTTCAATGTGCCCCACCTTCTAAATGAATGATTATGAATAGTTTTGGATTCCTGGTGTGGAAGTATTTCATGAAGAAACAGAAGTCCAAGGATACCAGGAAAGTGCCAGATAAATGCAGTTCAGGAAATCTTAGAGACATGGCGAAACTAAATGCTTGGACTCTCCTGGAATTAGGATATATGCTGGGGCAAGTCAGTTCATAGAGTTGCTGTTGTGCAAGTGTCCGCAAGGAGACTAATACCAGCACCAGCTTGTCTTCTAACTAATCAGAGTCAAAGGCAGAAATGCAATGTGCTGCTTTCCCTCTCCTTCCTCAGCTCAGCGGCCTTTTGTCTTCTAACCTTCCCTCAAGGACTGATTCCTCAGGCTGAGTTGCTAGAAGAAACAAGATATCGGAAGCTCAATGGAGCAGTCCATAAAAAAACTTAAGGAAGGCCAGTTGTGAAGTGATGGTAACCATTCTGATGTTTATCAACACATTTCTGATTCCTCTTCCTTTAGGAGACTTGTAGAATTGTATTTCCTGCACCTGGCACAAACCCTCCCTCCCTGCCCTTTAGGGCCATGTGATTCCTTCTGACCAATAAGTTGTGAGTGTGTCATTTCTGAGCTAGAACACTTTAATTGCCCTTTGCAAGGCTATTTTCCCGTTAGCTCAGGAACTGGCAGCGAGGGAAATGGTGGCTTCTCATTCAGTCTGATCCCATAATGATTAACGAGCAGGATACCCCTTGCCTGCTTTCAGTGGACATACAGCATTAGCAAGAATGAAGCTTATCTTGCTTGGAGACACTGAGATTTTAGTTTTTTGTTACCACTGCACAATCCTAGCTATCCTGGCTCATTGTTTCAAAAGAACTTGAATTTGGTAAGTTACAGACACTGATTTTCTTGCTTTAAGGCCCTCTGTGGTAAGACATGGACTGAAGTAGAAGTAATGGTTGCTAGAAGCAAATTGATCCCAAGTCCACAGTCAGCGTCTAGGATTTTCCCCATTAATTGGCTTAGAATATGGAAAATGACTTCATTAATACAGGAAATAGTCCACAATTTTTCCATTACAATATTTGCATTGAATTCTACATATTCAGCCACAGAAATAGTAAATCACTTTCTTCTATACCTAAAATTTGGTCAAGAAACATGTAGCAACAACGATGATGTGGGCTGCTAAACATTAAATGTGCAAAGTTTACATGAACTGACATGAACTGAATTACCTGTGGCTAAATTTAAAACAAAGGTGGTACCTTCTAAAGAAGATAAAGTGAATGCTTGATTATTTGGACTCAGTCTTAAGAATAAGGTGGCTGTCTTAAGATAAGAAGAAGACTGCTATGACAGTTGCCCAAGCAAATCACAGCACATCTTTTAAACTTTAGCAACACATCTTTTAAATTTTTGGCTCACCCAAATGTAGTAGTTAATTCTAAATACCTGGAATATTTCATAAAGATACCTGAGTTTTTTGATTCTATCCCTCACTGAGGCATGATGTTACAAATGTTCCTTTCAATAATTTGATAGACTCAAGCTTTGAGCCAGAGAGAGCATCTGTTGGAAAACATGGTAATATTTTTCCTATTTATGGCTCTTTTCAGTCTAAACCACAACCTCATTTCTGTTGTGAACACCCATCCTTTGAAAGCACAGAAATCACAATAATGATATTTTGGAAAAAAGGAATTGTGGAAATCACTCAACATTTCCCAGCAATGGGAAATATTTCCCTCTATCCACTAAATCCAGAAACGTTTTCATAAACAGTTCTATGGATTTGGCCCCCACCATGGCTCCTCCAAAGGGGGAGACTGAAACACCAAGCCAGAAAAGAAACTTAAAGAACACACATGAGTCACTGCATTTAGAGAGCATTTTAATACCAGGGAAGTGATTGACTGAACCAAAACCACTAAGTGTTCCACCTCAGAAAGATTAATAACTGACAACAAAAGTGATGTTCCAGAAATTAGACTAGACATGTATGATAAGGACAGAAAACTAAATAGAAGACCATGCATGTTTCTAATCCTCTTAATGTTGCTCAGCTACCAGCATCCAATAACTTGGGGAAAAAAAATCAGAAAAAAATAGATTTTTTGCTTTTTCATAGCTTGAAAGAATTTCCACATTTATGAAGTTCTCATCACTTACAGTTTAAGAACTTATAATAACTAAGCCAGAAAGAGACAAAACAAAATACTTCTGCCTATTATCTAAAATTATGGGATCATAGATATGCTTATGAATATCATTCATCTGGATATCAGGGTCTGATAACTCTGAGTGCAATGACTACATGCCATGGTATCTTCACCAGAGGAGAATTCTGCACGTTCCTCTACATAGGGGGTCAGAAGTGGAGCTCTGAATGTTTGCGGGAAGTATAAGTGACTTCATATCTTAGATAAAGGGGAAGAGAGACAAAGAAATAAGGGAGACACAAATTGTGAACGGCTAAGAAGAAGAGTGAGTGGCCAAAGAGTTTAGATGATGTCATATTTTTTCTATATGGAAATGTCTAAAGTCAGTGATCCAGGCTGTAAACTATTATGGTCTCTTAATTGATTCCCTGCTTTCACTCTTTTCTACCCTATCATCCACTACTTCATACCCTGACCCAAAATATTGACACCTTCTACAATCAACAACCAAAGTAATCTCCTAAAATTATATGTTATATCACATTACTTTTTAGCTGAAAACCTTCCAGTGACTCCCTACTAAAAATAAAACAGATCTGACCTTATAATACTCTAGGATACTGAAATTAATTTGACCCCTGGATATTGGGCCTTCCTCAATTTCTATTACTCTTTCCTTTGTTCATTAAGCTCCCATTACAATGACTTCTTTCCAATCCTGAGACACACCAAACTGGTCCTTTATATGGACTGTTGTCTTTGATGGTTACTTGTAGCTGAGTTTTCCTCCAAATGTTCACAGTCATTATTTCGTCTTTCTCATAAAGAAGTTCTCAGTTCAAATCTTATCTCTTCAGAAAGAGCTCTCTACATGTTATATTCCCCCTAATCATTCTCTGTCACAGAAACATTTCTATATTTTTTGTCATAATTATCACTATTTTAATTCTTATTTTTTTATTTTTTTTTTTGCCTGTTTTAATCTGTCCTCACTCCAGGTCTAAAATAAATGCTCCATGACAGTACAAATCTGGATTGTCTTTTACCATTACCCAGCTCATAGGAAAGTGCCTCTCACACCATAGATACACAATAATTTTTTTGAATTAATCTAAACATCTTTTGTTCAAGTTGTGTTCAGGGAAAACTACTGAAATCTAGCTCAGCATAAAATGAGTTGAGAAATTAATGAAACAGCAAACTAAGGAAATAGAACATTTCTTTAGGGAAAAGTAATTGTCTTTCTTGTTTCAGCTTGGTTACATGTAGGAATTTCTGTTGCATGTTTTCCCCATTTGAGAATCAAAAAAATTAAATACACATACAATAAAACAAATGGGCAATTTTTTAAAACACTGCCTTTGTAGAGAGTGACAAGCTGAAAAAAAAGGGTATTCTTATACCCACGCAGAATTATAACTCACATTTGTGAAGAGTTTTCACTCTGTGTTTTTCTAAGAAAGACTTACCAGCCTCATCATAAACGCCACTGATTCATTTAAGCCAATTGTATGTAATGATCATACTGGAAGCAGAAAACTCGAAGTTTGGGTATTAGTGAGGCCACAGTTGGAGTCTTATTTAATTTCATCTACAGCAAAACCTATTTGTCTGACCATTGGCGTGGCTCTTGAATTTTGGCCAACTGTGTACGAAAGGCATCTCCTTTCTCACAGAAAAGGGATCATGCCAAGGAAGGCAGACAAGTTTCTAGTGATCCATAACACTGACATAGACATCCTGCTCATAAATTAGTATGTTCTTGGACAAAAGTCAGAATTTGTGTTATTGTAAAGACAAATACCTGTTACTTTACATAGTAGATATAAAGGTCTTAAAAGAATATACATTTTGGAAAGAATGCTGTCTTTTAAAAATATTAAAGAAGACAATTACTTACAAGAAAATTTTAGGGCATTCTTTCCTAAAAGAAATAGGTATTTTGTAAAATGGACAGGGTTGTTTAAATGATCCTTGACTGGATCAGGTTTGCTCAGAAATTAGGTGAGGTTGATTATACTGGAATCAGCACCTGCAGCTTAACAAAAATGAGAAGAGCAGATAGCCTTAAAACATGATCTGTTAGAATCTTTTTAATGATTAGATTCTATTACTGACATACATAAATATGTGAAAATACACTTTGTTATAGATGTAATTTATGCTTATACATTCTAAAGTTTATTTTGACTTAGCATAATGAGAGAGAGATAGAGAGGGTACCCAATCCCATGCCATGTATTTAAAGGGCCCCACTTTGGCCCTCATCTGGCTATGTTCCTCCCCGTAGGTGAGAGGTCCTAGGTTCCAAAGGTATGTGCTCATCCATAACCCATGTACTCCCTTCTAGATCATTCTACACATTCTGTGGTCCCTAAATTTCCAGCCCAAATGTCACTGAGATTGTTTCCAAGGTCTGTGTGAGTCTTCTTCCAAAGTCTGCCTTCCTAAAGGCAGAACAAGTGATTGCTGGTGAATTCCACCCTAGATATTGAGGATGTAGATAAACATGGAATGGCTGGCTGGAATATCCTGATGTATGGGTGTAAGGTCTCTTTGAGTGTGACAGACAGCTGGAGGTGAAAAGAAAAAGCCCATCAAAGTGGGCCTGGATCCTGGGATTGGGCAGATTCATTCTACTCTGTCATGTTCTGATGAGGAACTAGCCTTCCCAGGTTTAATAAAGATTTGTTTGTCAAGATGGAATGCTAGAGCATATTTTATACAATAGTTTCATAACATATCATAACTTTTAAATACTTAGACATATGATATGGGAGCCTCCATGTGTATTCTTGCCTCAGGGCTTGCAAATGTTAGGTGGAGGTCTGTCAGAGTATTTACTATGTTCAGAACTGTATTAGAAACTGAGCTTTAAGAGTATTTGTATATCTGACATTAGGTTGCTGTGTATCTCCTCCCAGAGCTGGAAGTCTGCACTCTGGTGTATCCAGGCTGATGTAACTGAGGGCAGACTTAGTGTTCTGCTCACCTCTCCTTGTTATAGAGGTACTTGTGGAAAGTGCATGTGGCTGCCTGAGAGGGAAATGGATATGCCAGAGAGTGACCTGGGGGCCCCAAAGAAGCCTGTGTATTGGGATAGATTCCATTATTTAAAAATATTTACTGTTCCTCCTTGGTAGAACATTGTAGTTCTGCAACCATTGAAATCAGACTTGGTCCTGTGACTTCCTCTGGTCAATGAGATGTAAATGGAAGTAATATGAGCACTTTCTGGCAGAATCTTCATGATCCATTATGTGGCTCCACGATCTCTCTACTACAAGATCAACTAAGTCCTTGATAGGAGCCACTCCTTCAGACTATCCTGTAATAAAGACTGACACTGAGTGGAACTTCTATGACCTTCAATGAATATGTAACCCAAAGAAGAAATAAATCTTTGTTGTTATAAGTTATTGTGACTTGGGTATTATCTGTTACTGTTACATAACTTAGCCAGAAATAAAGGTGGGTATAATGAAGACACACTATGTGAACTTCTTAACTGGAGGCCACAAGGATCATGGGTGTCAGCAGCAGATGCCAGTGCACAATGATGGGTATGAGATTAACATGTTATACAACAGTGGAAAACAGCAAGAAAAGAGGACAACATGTGGGCATGTGGACCAGACACCCCTGACCTGATTCCTGGACTATAATTCAGCATCAGAGATGAACAACTGCAAAAGCAACAGGTGTAAAAACTTTAACTGAGTCAAAATTCTGAAATGAATTCATTTTAAAACCAGATGTGACTGTTACCTTGAACTGATAAGAAATTTGCCAATAGCTTGCTTAAAGGCTGCAGAGTTATGTTAACTTTAATTTTTTAAGGAAATAAATACTACATTTTTGCAAATTCAACTTTGAGACTTCAAATTTGAACCCATTACAATAATAGTCTATAGGTAACCTTTCTGAGCACTTAGAAGTCGCAACACCTAACGAAGAGGTTCTATCATCATCTCAGTTTTATCGAGGAGTAAAATGAGGTGCATGTGACTGTTCCTTTGCCCAGTCTCACAGCCCAAGCCCACAAGCCCAATAATATCATGTCTCCTACCTACCCATCATGTCTATGTCCTAATCTACTGAACCCTGAGCATAGCCTGTGTGAGGCCTAGCAGGAGGCATATAATGTCACTGCCATCCAGTTGGCTGAATTTTTCATGTGGGGATGCAAGATAGAGGTGGAGAGAGAACATAATAATCACCCCTTACATTTGTGTAACGCTTTCACCTTGTCTCATTTATAATAATGCACATTTATGAGGTAAGCAAGGTAGAGGTTACCACTTACATTTGACAAATTAGGAAATACATTAAATAGCCTACTCAGAACCAACTACCTCTGCTAGGGGCTGAGGACCGGAGCACAGAACATGTTCCTAAGAATCACATAATCACCAAAGCTCCCAGTGATTTGAGAAAAGGGTCGTATTTTCTCTATTTTAAGATCACAAACAAAGATATTACAATATTCACAGAACTAAGAGAGATTATGTAATTTCCATTTTAAATAGCAGTTAAAAATCCTATGAGGAAAAAAAAAATCCTATGAGGAAAGTGTGTGAACAACTCTGTAATAAATGTTTGACTGAAAAAATTTTATGAAATACTGAATCAAGGCTTGGAAGTAAGTAGGTTGGTATAGATTGAACAGGACCATTGTTGAGATGACTCCTGAATCTAACTGCTAGCCACCTCTCTCTAGAGCTTCAGATCTGCATTTCCAAAAGTTTTCTCCGTAACTCTACCTGGATACCTTGTCAGCCCTTCAAATAAATTCATCCCATCTTCTTCCCACAACCTGCTCCTGGTCCCGACTTCCTCGGTTCTGTAATATTAGCAGAATTCTCTCAGCTACACATTACAAGTGCCT
This sequence comes from Stenella coeruleoalba, assembly GCF_951394435.1. NCBI lineage: Eukaryota > Metazoa > Chordata > Mammalia > Artiodactyla > Delphinidae > Stenella > Stenella coeruleoalba. The sequence continues at coordinate 70,519,177 of NC_137169.1, read as the reverse complement.
CAGGGTTATCTTTAAATCTTCACAGCATTTAGGTACTTGTCTTTAGATTCTATCATTTCCATTTGTACAAAAAGCCATTTCTTTCTTTCCAATCTTACTGACACCAGACTAGTTCAAGCCTTCATTAATTCTCTTCTGGATCATTAAAATAATCTCTTGGCAGATCTGAACAGCTATAACTCCTTACTCTAGAAATGCATATTTATTAATACTGGGCTAATTATGTTTCTTACTACAACTGTAATACTACCATGCTCTTTTTCAAACCTAATCAGATTTCCATTGTTTGTGGAATTAAATATCAATTTTTGTTTCCAAATTTAAATTCAAGAATGGGAATAATACTTCTTTCACATAATGGTAAAGTCTCTTTTTCTGCACTGCATGTATTATCATCTCTAGTAAAAGTGAACTACTTAGTTTATAAGATGCCCTATACTTTCCCACTTCTACTTCTTTTGTTCTTGCTTCTATAATTGGAAATCCTTTTTCCATGTCTACCATAAATTATTCCACCTTCATGAAGGTATCCCTGCTTGTCTCAGGAAGACTTAATATTATCTTCTGGTAATATGAGAGATTTACCTTCATAAGTCATTGCTGATACAATCACAATTGATATTATCCTCATATAATCATGATTGACATATAAGAAGTTTACTTTTAAATCAATCATGTGAAATTTAGCTATAAATATAAATAGCATGCATTCTAACTTTGCTTTATCATTTAGGTCTAAAGCCCACATAATACTGTTAGGTCCTATAGAAGAGAGGGGTTTTTTTCACCATTTTATTCTATGTAATATTTTATACCTAGATTTTATGTGAGAGACACTTAAAAACTATTTATTGAGGTGAATTAAAAAACATTAACCTAAAATTGTGGTACGATTTCTAACTGCCCCAGATATAATTGAAGCTATTATGTTACCCACTGCCAATAAAAACATGAAGTAAAGAGACTGGGACTACTGAGAAATAAAACTGCACTACTTCATTATTTTTAAAATATATATTCTGCATTAATAATGAAAAGACAATATTGATTTTGGATATAATCTTATAAGGAGGATGATTAAGAATTACAGAAACCTTTTGTTCTTGTTGGTTTCCTATGACTCTCATGAAAATTTGAAACTGTGTTTTATTATCCTCAAATCATTTATAGAGGCTTACATAAATTTTAAGGCTGGAGCCCTGCCCAGAATAGCACCAAGATCAAAGACTTATTTTCTAGTAAATTAGAATCCAAATCTTTATATCACAAGTTTACAAATTTATGGAAGTATTAGCCATGAAATAATCTGTCATCTGGTCATTAGCTTTCAACACTGAAAAACTTAAACTGGGTAAAAAATAAAGTTAATTAGGGTATCAGAAAATAGATCTATGAGTGACATTCCCATTACATTTAGACTTTGGATATGTTTATAGAGTGAACTGTAACTGTCCACAGAGCTCTGTTTAAGAAAGCAGTGTATTCCTTAGGTTATATCTTAGTTCAAAAGTCACAATATTTAGTGAATATGTTGTCAAAATTGATCAACGTTTAAAATGCACTTATACAACAACTGAAAGTAAAAAGATACTATGGGTATAAGTCAGCCATCAGAAGGATATAACTGATTGGGGATGAGAAGTAAGAGGCTTATGTAACACGGAGCTCCTGTAGGAAGAAAGATCAAAATTCAATGGCTGCACTGAGGACATAAAAGAGCAGGCAGGTCAGGGACAGTTCAAATAAGGACATGAGCTGAAGTTCATCCTGGGGAAGTGCTCTGTACAACACAGCACCAGTTACTGTACAGTGATTGTGGTGATTGTACTACGTGATAATCAGTGTTGCCTTCTGTAGTATTCTTTAAATATTTTAATTCCTTCAAGAAATCCACTGAAAATTCTACAATTAGAAAATGTCCCATTAACACAAAACAGCCGAGAAACACTGCCTTAGTCACTTATGTAACTGCCAATAAAATATTTCATAATCAGATTTTAAATCATTGCAGAAGGAAGAGCCTGTAGACCTTATCTGGTTGGTTTTTCAGGTTTGCCTTTGGACATAAACTGCTAAGTATGCTTAAAGAAAAATTTGGTATAGACATAAAATCTTTAGATGTTCTTACAATATTACAGTAAAATATTTTATTTTATTAGAAAAGGTGGTTTTGTGGAAATCGTAATTTTCAAATGCTTGCTCTATAATAAGAAATAAATGTGTTATTTAGCCTTGTGCTAATTAGGATACACAAATTTTTTAACTGTTGAGATTATTAAAAAATAGTTGAGTGCTTCTTAGTGAAAACTATCTTAAAATTGTTTTCTGGTGTTAATAATTGTCTGTCAATAGAGAGTAAGACTCTTTGGAGATGCTGAGAGATAAGATACAGGGAACAGAGAGGGGGAGGTATATTTGGCTATTTGGATGTGGCAAAAATAAACACCGGTATATTTTTCAGTGAGGTATTTGTCCTCATCAGAAGAGTTAAAGCTGTTTCTAGGCTATGTTGATAAAAACACTAATTCAATTCAATACAGTACAATCTTGAATACAGAACTATATAACCACTTCAGTATAGGATCTTGGTGAAACTGAATACAAGTTGTTTTAATGCTCCTGAGGCAAACAACAGAATTCAAGGAGAATGATTCATTTAAGTAAAAGTCCATAGTAACGTAAAAATATAATGTCATTTAAAAGTTGAATACCAATGATACACATCCTTCAAACCCCATCTTCTCAATAAAGACTTCCACCACTATATGGGTCCTCAAAGACTATATGAGATGAAAAATATTATTCTAAACCAAGATGTCAATAGTTGCAAGTAACTTCTTACTAATAACAAAAATCAGGAAAGCTTAAAAATGATATACTTTAAGAAGAAAAAAAAATATTTGGGGAGATTCAAATTTATTTTTGTACTCATAATGCTCTCATTCACTAATATGTGAAGAACTTTATACATTTATGTATATATACATATATATATACATATATATATACACACACATATATATAAACTTAATGAATGTGAAAGTTTTAGTGAGTGAATTAGGAATTGTGTATCATCCACAATATTTACTCATTGGAATGTCCAGCCTGGTGAAATCACTGTGTTTCATGAAAAGAAGCTGAGAAATGCTGGTATAGACAGTTTTTGTTTGTGAAGGTAAGCTATCTATTTTTCAACTAAACTGTAAATTCTTCCAGGGAAAGATCAATGACTTTGATTTATTTCAATATCAAGTATAATGTTAAGCACATAGCAGTCTTTTAAGAAACACAATAGAACCAGATCAGCTAATACAGTTACTTGTTAATTACTACTAGAATTACTACTTGTTAATTCTACTACTACTACTACTACTAGAAAAGCTGAATTACAAATAACTTATTTTACAAGCCTGAGGGGGAAAACATGGTTATATAAATACTGGAAAATAACAGGAGGTACTAAAATCTGAGAAAAGTTTCTGGGACCTTATGAAAAAATTAGACATGTAAATCTGATGAATAATTGTAAAATGAAATTGGTAAATGTAAGTTGCCTGAAAAAAAGTTCTCAGAGAACATTTAGACTAAAAATTAGGCTTTTTAAGTTGAGAGTAATTGTGATTATTTGCAATTATATATATACTTATCCAATATAATTAAAAAATACCTATTCATGTGATAAAAAAGAAATTGATGGGCTGAAACTCTATGAAGCAGCAGAGTACAGTCGTTAAGGACACAAATTCTAAAGCCCAATAACCAGGGTGTGAAAACCAGTGCCACTTCCTATCTCTGTGACTATAGGGTAAGCTATGCTAAAACACTCCATCTCTTTGTGACTCATTTCTTCTCATTAGTAAAGTGGTGGTAGCAATCGTATTTAGCTCACTGATGTGTTGTGAGGTTCACATTAGTTGATAAATAGGAAAGCATATAGAAGAGAGCTAGGCACATAAGCTCTATATAATGTTTGCTGTTATGAATATCATTTTGCATCATTCTTCACTTAGCATTATACCAGTGACTGAAAGAAGTACTTAACAAGTGGATACACATATATGCACACACACACACACATTAACTATAGTATTTTAATTAGGAGAAATGACATTATCAATGTAAAGTATACATTTTAAGATCTTATCTAAAAAGTCAATCCTAATAAGATATATATAGAGAGCACTGAGTTTTCTTTCACTTGATGCATAGTATGTGTGTCAAAATTTTGTAAGAAAATAAAATATTCATCTAGTGAATATAATTTGATTGAATATTATTTTGACTATACATTTTTAAAAATTTTAGAGATATACTCTTCTTTAAAATGTGTTTTTGAAAATAACATTGGTCTATTTTCTTTTTACCTTAACAATCACCTTTTTTAATCAGTATGTGGTCTAACACATATATCTTTCTTTTTTTAATTGATTTTTATTGGAGTATGGTTGTGTTAGTTTCTGCTATGCAGCAAAGTGAATCAGTTATACGTATACATATATACACTCTTTCTTAGATTTCCTTTCCATTTAGGTCACCACAGAGCATTGAGTAGAGTTCCCTGTGTTATACAGTAGGTTCTCATTAGTTACCTATTTTATACATAGTAGTGTATATAACATACATCTTTCTTTTATTCCAAATCATCTCTGAGGGAAATTGATAATTGTTAACATGTGTGTATGTGTGTTTATATTTACCTGGAAATATACATTTTTACACATGTTACCTTAGGACAAACACCAAAATATTAGCAGAGGTTAACTCTGAAAGAAGAGATTAAACATGATTTTTCCTGTTTTGGAGTTCTTTTGTGTTTTTCTTACATTCCAAACTATGTATTATAATCTTGGATTTCTTCCATAATATAAAAAAATGTTATGTTTTAGAAAATAGTAGTTTTCAAACCCATAGTTCATTCAGTCTAAGGTTTTCAGAAAACAGATATGGCTGCAAAGCTTGATCAACATCAAAGAGGAATATTTTCTCAGAGTCTTAATTTCATTTATTATGTTTTCTTTTATCATACATTTATTTAAACATATGGGAAATGATTTATTTTTTGAGCCTTACTTCAAATTATTGGCAATGTCAATCTATGAAAAAGACAGGTATTTTTTTTCCCCCATGAAGTGAGATCGTTTTCAATCTGCCATAACATGTGCCCACACATCTTCACTCTGAAAATGTAGTATTCAAGTTAAATCAGGGCAGATTATTCCTTTTTGACTTTTACAACTGTTATGCTGCTGCCAGAAGTCTTCTCGGCATTTGCTTTGAATTCTGTCTTCAGTGCATCTCTCACTGCTTTTGCACAGATCTGGGAGCACCCGAGGTAGCTGAGTCCCACCTGTCGCCAATATGCCACCATGATGTTGTGAGTGGAGTCCCTCCCACTGAATCGCAAAGATGAGGTCAGTGTCAGCTCAGTGTGCAGCCTACCTTGGGAAACGATATTGTTAGCTTGCAGTAATACTTGAATATATAAAATAAAGGCTATAAAGCACTTGGGGAAATTTAGTATGTTAATTTCATGTTATACTTTTTTATTGTTTAATATTAGTAATGAATTCCATTAGTTTCATAAGTATGCTGCCGATCGGGTCAAGAGATCTAGTTTGCTTGAAACTTAACTCACATTTTTACCCTTTATGTTTTCATATTCCAAGATTTGGTGATGTTAGAGAAGATAGGTATTAGCCCCTCATAGACAATTTCCTTTTAGATGGAGAGTGCCCAATCTGTTTATTAATTGGCCCACTTGGTTGTTAATTCTCAGGGGGGCTGGAACTATGTTTTGTTCACTCTTATATACCTGTCGGTTGGTCCTGTGCAAGGCATTTAGCACTGACTTGATAGAATGGAAGTCTCTATGTGTTGGCTTTCTTGATGTTTGCCCACCAAAACCTGATCCGTCCAAAGTCATCCACATCTCAATTAATAACATCTCTATCCTGCTGTACTCTCTTGGGTTATAACCTGTGGATTTATCCTTAATTCCGATCTTTCCCCATATCCTATCCACCTCTATATCCAAAGTGTATTCAGAATCCAACTTCTCATTGCATTCACTATGGTCTCAGACTTCTCCACTCATTTGGATTATTACAATAGCCTCATGACTTCCTGCTTCCATTCCTCTACTCTTGAATTCTATTTACTCTAGTGCAGCCAAAATCATTTTCTTAAAATGGAAATTAGTCCACATCCTCCTTTTTCAAAATAATTAACAGCTCCTATTTCACTGAGTAAAAAGCCAATGGCACACAAAGTTCTACCCAATCTTGCCCTGAACCTCTCTGACTTTTCCAAGTACTATTCTCCCCAACTCCCTCCTCTCCAGCCATCTGGTCTCTTTGCTCTCAGTGAAGGCTGCAGGAGGCTTAGAAACTTTGCACTCTATCTAATCTCCATAAGACTGAATCACTCACCTCAAGATTTTACTCACCCGTCATTTTCTCATTGGGGCTTACCTTACCATCCTATTCAAAATTTCAACCTCCAACTCCTTGCTTGCCCCCTTGGTTCCCTTTTTCTTGTTCAATTTTTTTTCCCTACAGAATTTATGACCTTCTAGAATACTGTATCTCTATATCTACCTATCTCTCATCTACCTATCTATCTTGTTTAGTTAGCCTCAGTCTATTAAAATATAAACTTCAAATCAGGTTGTTCTTCCCCCCACCCCTCTGATTTATCTCAAGTGTCTAGTACAGTGACTGAAATATATTTGATGAATGAATGAATGAATTGTATTGTCTTGTATAAAAGTGTAAAGTGTTTGTTTCTGTTATTAAGGTGTAATTGCCACCTTATTTCATATATGCCAGTATTTTATTTTAGTGCAAGATGTCATTGACATTATTTGTTTATTGAATATTTATGCAACCACACTGACTGTATCCTTTGCTTCATAATAAGGAATACACTGGTTAGGAGAATCAGAAGGATATGAATGTTGAGGCAAAGCTCAGATAGTGGAAGCAGTAGTTGAATATTTTATAAAATAGTTCTGATAGCAATGTGTTTAATAATCTAGTGACTGTCTAACTGATAAAATGTGATTCTAGGTTCTTAACACTTCATTGAAGGAAACTACTTTTAAGGTTAACAAATAGGACAAGAATTAGTGAAACTATTTAAAATTCATTTTTTGCAGGCTTGAAACACATAGTCTCTCACAAAAATAAACTGTTTTATTATTAAAGTTAATTTAATTTATAAATATAACCCTAAACAAGGTAAATATTCATAATGGTTGACCTGTATAAACAACTAGACAAGTACATAAAATAATAAATGTATGTTTTTATATAAAGGGCACATTCATGTTAGATGGTGATAACATGTGCTTTTCCTGATTATAATGTAACAGAGATGTTAAATAGTCATGTTAACTAACTTTAACAAAAAGTATAGTGTAGGCATTATTCCATTTTCAGGTGAGGAAATTAAGGATTTCAGTCAATTCCCTAATGAACGAACAGGTGAAATCTGCATGCCCTTTGTTCCCTCTTTATTCTTTCACCAATATTTTTCAACAACTATCTTCTATTATCCATACCTTCCTCTTACAAGATCGTTTATTTCCATTTTCCATATTTTCTGATTTTTCAGCTGTAATTCCACTTCACCTGATGACTTCTGTCTTCACAGGACTTCAAAAAACGTATTTGTCTTCTTTGGTCCAAACCTTATCATGCTCTCTACAAATATAGCATTTAAAGCTAATAATTAACTGACACTGTGAATATAGAGTTTCTTTTTAAATTATAGTTTTACTGAAGTATAATTGATATGCATTAAAATGCACATATATAAAGCATTAGCTGATAAATTTTGACATATGTATATACATGTAAAACCACCACCACAATCACCATAATAACATATTCATCAACCTCAAAAATTTCTTTGTGCCCTCTGTTTCCTTTGTGTGTCCCCTTCCCTGTCCCCCTACCTAAGACAACCATTGATCTGTGACTGTAGAGTAATTTGCATTTTCTAGAACTTTATATAAATTGAATCAGGCAGTACTTATTCTCTTTTTTATTTTGGCCCCGTTCTTTATCTCAACATAATTACTGTGAGATTCATCTGGGCTGTCTCACATATCAATAGTTAATTCCATTTTATTGCTGAGTGTTATTTCAGTGTACAGATACATGACAATTTGTTTTCCATTCATCTGTTGATGGACATTTAGTTGGTTTCAGTTTTTGGCTATTATAAATGAAGCTGCAGTGAACATTTATGTATAAGTCTTTGTGTAGACATATGTTTTCACTTTTCCAGTGAATACAGAGCCTGGGTCAGACCATTGGGTAGGTTTCAAGTTTTAAGAAACTGCTAAATTGTTTCCCCAAGTGTTTGTGCCATTTCATATTCCAACTATCAGTTCATGAAATTTCCAGTTGCATCACTTTTATGATCAGACTTTTTAATGTTAGCCATGCTAGTGGATGTACAGTGACATCTAAATGGTTTGCATTTGCATTTCCCTAATGACAATGAGACTGATCATCTTTTCATGTGTTATTTACCAATTGTACATATTTTTTGTGAAGTTTCTGCTAACAATTTTGCTTATTGTGATATTTTTATTGAAGAGTAGCATTCTTTATATATGCTAGCTGGAAATCTTACGTTGGATATGTGTTTTGCAAACATTTTCTAGTCTTTGGCTTGTCTTTTCCTTTGGTTAAGAAGAAGAAGAAAAAAGATTAGAATGGAGAAAAATAAAGCAGAGAATAGAAAAACAATAGAGAAAAATCACCAAAGTAAAGTTTGGTTCTTCAAGCAATAAAATTGACAAAATTTTAGCTAGGCTGACAATGAAAAATAGAAACAATGTAAACTAACTTAAATAAGAAATGAATGCAGGGACATTAGTACTGACCTTACAGAAATAAAAGGATTATGAGATAATACAATGAACAATTGTACACAAATTAGTTAAACGAGGTGAAATGGACAAATTCCTAGATTATGCAAATTGAGGCTGAAATGCTAGAATTCTCTTGGTCTACTGCAGAGTAGGGTCAGTAAACTATGGCTCATGTGCCAAATTCAGCCCTCAGCCAGTTTCCAGTTTTTTCTTTTCTTTTTCTTTTATTTATTTTTTTTCAGCCATCAAGATAAGAATAGTTTTTAAACGTTTAGATAGTTTTAAAATAAATAAATAAGAATGCAAGACAGGCACTGTACTGGCCTGCAAAGCCCAACATATTTGCTCTCTGGCTCCTTACAGAAGATTTCGTATCCAGCTATAGAGGAAACGTTCCGAAGGCTTTGGGATATATGAAATTTAGAGTGGATTTATTATGTGAATATTTTCATCTACCCCAAACCATGTTTTGCCAGGAGGAACCAGAGAACACTCCCTTACCAGAGTTTAAAAAAAAAAAAAAAAAGGAATTGGAGAAGGAAGCACCAGCATCCTTTAATAACCTTTGGGGGCTGTCTCCTAGAGGCCAGCTATAATGGTGGGAGATGCATCCTAAAGAGGAGGGACCATATGGTGTCCCTTATTTGGCAGAGACAAGAAGACAGAGGAATACAATAAGAACCTGGGTTTCTGACCCCCAGGATCTGTGGTGGTATCTAATTGATCACAGAGTTTATAGGAGTTAAATGTGTGCCACATACTGTCTATTTTTGGTAGGCTGAAATATCTTTTGTTTTGTTGCTTTGAAAATGTTTCCAATTATTCTGAACCTTCACAAACACTGTCATCATATTATAAAATATTTGTAATTTGATAGATATGAAATGGTTCTTCATTATTATTTTACTTTGCCTATTCCTAATTAGCAGTGTGATTGATGTTCTGTTTATTGACCATTAAATTTTCTGTTTCTGTGAATTGCCTGTTCATATTTTGAAGCTATTTTTTAAATGAATCTTTTTCTTACCAATAAACAGAAGTTTAAAAATTTATTTTGAGCAATGATATTCTATTTATTTGACGGGATCCAAATATTTCTCCCATTCCATTGCTCACCTCTTATTTTTGTGAAATTTTGTTCTTTTGAAATGTAGTCAAGTTTACTATTCTTCCCGTTTATTTACTTTTTTACCTCATTTTACTCATTTTATTAGTCTTTATATTTTTGTATTGAAGAAGAAATTCTTCCATACATTCATGGCACAGAGATATTCTAGATTTCTTCTCATGTGTTTAATATTTCTTTCCCACATTTAATACTTTAATGTATTTGAAGTTATTTTTGTTTCTGTTTTGAGGGGAATAATTTCATTATTTTTAAATATGAAAAAAATTACCCAACCATCTTTCCCTCAAAGATTTTTGATTGCCCATATAAGGTTCCATATATATTTGGCTCTGTTTCTTGGCTCGATTTTGCCTCATTTACTGTTTCTCTAACTCTATATAAATGTGACATTGTCTGAATTATTATAGCTTTATAAAAATATTTATATCAAGTAATGACAATCCTCCCTTTTGCATGTTTTACATATTCTTCATGGCTATTCTTCACACTTTATATTGTATATAATTTTTAGGATCCATTTTTTAAGTTCCACAAAAAAACTTTTAGTGAATTTCTATTAGAACTACAGGGAATTTATAGATTAGTTTTGTAAAATTTAACATATCTTCAATATTATGTCTTCCCTTTCATAAATTAATATCTGGCATCTTTCTCTGTTCCAGATCTTAATAGAAATTCTACTAGAGTTTTCTATTAAATATGACATAGTCTGGTTTTGTGGTTAGAATAAACTCCTTTTATTCCTGTTTTTTTAACAGTTATTTTTCCCTCATTAATTAGTTAATATTTAAAATTTTTATGTAGATAAATTCTATGTTCTGTTTCTTTAAGGTAAATTGTATGAATACATTTATGAAGTTTAAATATTCTTTCATTTCTGGGATAAACCCCGTTGGTCAAGATTCAGTATTAACACTACTATTCTTTTTTAATTTATGACTTTATTTCCTATAAATCTAATCTAGGATTTTAGGCCTATATACATATGAGTGATTGGTTTATAATTTTAATATTTTTGTCCAGTTGAGTTTCAAGTTTATCATCACTTCCTTAAATGGATTGATTTTCCTATTTTCTCTTTCTTTTGAAACACTTCTTATTCCTTGGAATTTGACAAAACTTTTTTTCAGGGCAATTTAAACTTTACTGTTGTTGAAAGTTAACTTTCATGTTTGATTACTAATATACTATCTTTAATGATTAATGATTTATACTGGTTTTCTAATTATTCTCTGTCAATTCTCAAATTCATGTCTCATACAAAATTTCTAGTTCATCCCTGTTTTCATTTTTAGCATAATTTAAATGCAATTTTTCTATGATACTGTATGTTTGTGTTTGTTTCTTCCTATATTCCCAATAGCATTATTTGTACCTTCTCTCTATTTCATAAAATCAATTTTGCTAGCAGTTAATCTATTTTATGGTTCTTCCAAGAAGCAAATTTAGTTTTATTCATAATCTCTATTTATCCCTATTTTCTATTTTATTTAATTTCTGATGTTAGCTTTATTACTTATTCTTTAACCTTTCCATGGGTCAAATATATTGTATTTTTCCTAGACTTTGGAGTTGACCATATTTATTTTTAGGCTTTATTTTGGGGGGGGATAGCAAACTAAATTTCCAATTTTCTTATATCATCTTAGCTTCACCTTATGAGTTTTAGAATATAATACATTCTGTGTTGCCCAGGTCTGAATATTTTACAATTTCCAGACATATGGCTTCTTTGTATTATCTTTTGATCATTGATTTCAAATGTAATTTTACTGTGGTCAGAAGATTCAAATGTAATTTTATTGTGGTCAGAAGATGTGTTTATAATATTGATCTTGGAACTTTTTGAGACTTGTTTTGTGACCTACGAAATGGTCAAATTTTGTAAATTTCTTTTTTTTTTTTTTTTTTTTTTTGCGGTATGCGGGCCTCTCACTGTTGTGACTTCTCCTGCTGCAGAGCACAGGCTCCGGACGCACAGGCTCAGCGGCCATGGCTCACGCGCCCAGCCGCTTGCGGCATGTGGGATCTTCCCGGACTGGGGTACGAACCCATGTCCCCTGCATCGGCAGGTGTTCTCTCAACCACTGTGCCACCAGAGAAGCCCTGTAAATATTTTATTAATGCTTAAAATATCTGCTTGATGCATCAGTTTCTGATATAGGTTTGTTAAAATCTCCAAGTGTAGTGATGGATTTGTCAATATTTACTTTAAAATCACTAAGTTGTTATATTGTGTTTTTAAAGACTATCTTTTAATGAATAGTCACATTCATGCTTGTTATTTGTCGCTGATGGATTGCTGTGGTTTTTAATATTTAACATCTCACTTTGTTTCTGATAGTGTTTTTACCCTAAAATTATGTTTTGTCTGATATGAACACTGCAGTGTAGACTAGCTTTTCTTTGATTAATATTTCCACCAGGAAGTTTTCCATCCCTTTATTTTCTGTGCTGCTCTAATGCAGGATATAACTTGATTAAACACACATGCACACAAACTAATCTCTGCATTTTTGTGTATAAATTTACTCTATATACATTTACTGTGGTTACTTAGTTCTATCATCTTACTTAGTGCTTTTTAATTTGCTTCAGTGGGCTTTGTTTTCTCCTTTCTTTCCTTTGATTCTATTGCTAATACTTATTTTATTCTCATTTCCTTCTACTTTTTTAGAAAAATAATGACTCATTTTTAACATACATATTTATCTATATACAATTATCATAAAATTGAAAACAGAAATGATTCTTCTCTTAACTTCCTTGTTATTAAAATCTAGAAGAATATTCAAATAATTTTTGAATAAACTAAATTCATTTATTCCTATCAGTCAATGATATATTTAACAAAATATTTTACTGATAACTGAGCTCACTACCGTTTCATACATCCTAATTTTTAAAATCTAGATTTACTCTTTTTTTCCTTACTGCTTATATACAGTGGAGTACTATATTTTGTCAGCTATTAGAATTCTTCCATTAGTACTGCTATTATTTATTTGGAGAAAATATGTATTATTTTTGATAGCTTTGAATTTATTTTTATTTACTAGTCAAAATTTGTCATGCCCTTTAATTTGAATCTGTTTTTCCATAGGTCTAAAAACATTTCAACCTTCATATTTCAAATATGACTGGTCTGTTATTCTATTTATTTTCTACTTCTAAACTTGCCATAAAATAATATCTACTGTTATTGCATGTTTAATATTTGCCAAATTTTTTCTAAGCATTTTAAATATTTCAACTCATTTAATCTCATGATAATAACCCTTTAAAAGTGGAACTATTATTTTCATTATTTTACACACAAAGAACCTGAGATAGAGATGCCTAAAACAGCTGAGACAACAGGAAGCAGAACTTAACTCCTGATCTCTCATCTTAACTGTGAGTCTATTAGACTCATTGTAGAGTGTGTCACATTACTATCTGTTGATTTCTACTTACTTTTCATATTTTTTAACTCTGCTACATTCTGTGTTTATTCCTTCATATTACCTTCCATTAACTTTCTCCTTAGCTGTATATATATAGACTTTATTGAATTTTCTTTTAAATGGTTTTTTAATTCTTTTTCTCTCTAGATACAGTACAGATAATCTTGATCTATTTTAAAGTACACCGATTCTTCCTTCTACAATGTTTTACAACACACATGATGCCACATCGGAAGGAAATTTCTATGTAGTCTCACTGCACTTCTATTTTCTGTTTACCTCTGTTATTTTTTATCTCAACTATAAATATTCTAAATGACCTCTAAATGACCAAATATGAAAACATTAAGACATCAATCTTTCTGATAAATAGTTTATTTCATGCCACTTCCTTGTCCAAAACCCTCCAGTGATTTTCTATTATCCACCAAATTATTTATCAACTCTTTAGCCTTGTGTTAAATGTCCTGCACAGTCTGGTCTCAATTTATAGTATTCTGGATTATCTCCTATTATATATATTCATCATATGTTCTTTGAGCACTTACAAAATGTCAAGCATTATGCTAGGTACTGAGGAGGAAATGACACATATGATCAAATATAGTTTCTTCTCAAAAATGGCATAAATTCTGGTGGTTGAACCATGTATTAATATAATGATCACAAAAAAAAATTATAAAATTACAACTGTAATTTTAACAGCAGAGTTTCATGGTGTAATGAAATAATATATTATTTAATTATTATTATCTTACAAATTGAAACTTTACTCATTAAAGAATAACTCTCCACTTACCTCTTCCTCATCCCCTGACAACTATCATTCTACTTTCTGTCTCTATGAAGTTAACTACTCTAGGTATCTCATAAAAGTGGAATCATACCATATTTGTCCTTTTGTGACTGGCTTATTTCACTTAGCTAAATGTCTTCAAGATTCATCCATGTTGTTGCATGTTTCAGCATTTTCTTCCTTTTTAAGAATAAATAATATTCCGTTATATCTATATTTTATGTACTCATTCATCTGTTGATGAACACTTGGGTTGATTCCACTTTTTGACTATTGTGAATAATGCTGCTATGAACATGGGTGTATAAATATCTGTTATGGTCTCGGCTTTCAGTTCTTCAGGGTATAAACCCAGAAGTAAAATTGCTGGATCATGTGGTGATTTTATTTTTAATTTGTTGAAGAATCACCATATTGTTTACCATGGAAATTGCACCATTTTACATTCTCACCAGCAATGCAAAAAGTCCCAATTTTTCTGCATCTTTGCCGCCATTGTTATTTTCTGTTTTTGTTTCATTTTGGTTTTTATAGAACAGTCATGCTAGTTTTGTAAAGTGGCATCTCACTGTAGTTTTCATTTGCATTTTCCTGAGGATTAGTGATGTTGAACATCTTTTCATATGTTTACTGGCCATTAGTATATCTTCTTGGAGAAATAGCTATTTTAAGTTCTTTGCCCATTCTTAATCAGGTTGTTTGGTTTTCTTTGTTACTGAGTTGTAGTAATTTTTTATGTATTAGAGATATTAACCCCTTTTCAGATATATTAGCTTCAAAAACTTTTCAAGTAACTTTCAAGGATAAAAAATTATGTTTGGAGGATACCTTCAAGATGGCGGAGGAGTGAGATGTGGAGATCACCTTCCCTCCCACAAAATATATCAGAAATACATCTACATGTGAAACAACTCCTAAAGGACACCTACTGAATGCTGGCAGAGACATCAGACTTCCCAAAAGGCAAGAAACTCCCCACGTACCTGGGAAGGGCAAAAGAAAAAAGAAAAAAACAGAGACAAAAAATAGGGATGGGACCTCTGAGAGGGAGCTGTGAAGGAGTAAACATTTCCATACACTAGGAAACCACTTCGCGGGTGGAGACGGGGTTGGCAGGGGGGAAGCTTTGGAGCCAAGGAGGAGAGTGCAGCAACAGGGGTGCAGAGGGCAAAGCAGAGAGATTCCTGCACAGAGGATCAGTGCAGACACCAAAAACAATGGGAACTACAAACATGCAGCCTACAAAACGGAGACTCCAAACACAGTAAGTTAAGCAAAATTAGAAGACAGAGAAACACACAGCAGATGAAATAGCAAGTTAAAACCCACCAGGCCAAATAAATGAAGAAGACATAGGCAGGCTACCCGAAAAAGAATTCAGAGTAATGATAGTAAAGGTGATCCAAAATCTTGGAAATAGAATGGAGAAAATACAAGCAACATTTAACAATGACCTAGAAGAACTTAAGAGAAAACAAACAATGAAAAACACAATAAATGAAATTAAAAATTCTCTAGAAAGAATCAATAGAAGAATAACTGAGGCAGAAGAACAGATAAGTGACCAGGAAGATAAAATATTGGAAATAACTACCACAGAGCAGAATAAAGAAAAAAAAAAGAAAAGAGTTGAGGACAGTCTTAGAGACCTCTGACACAACATTAAATGCACCAACATTTGAATTATAGGGTCCCAGAAGAAGAAGAGAAAAGGAAAGGAATGAGAAAGTATTTGAAAAGATTATAGTTAAGTAGTTCCTTAAAAGGGGAAAGGAAATAGTCAATCAAGTCCAGGAAACACAGAGAGTCCCATACAGCATAAGTCCAAGGAGAAACATGCCAAGATACATATTAATCAAACTAGCAAAAATAAAATAAAAAGAAAAAATATTTAAAGCAACAAGGGAAAAACAGCAAATAAAATAAAAACCTCATAAGGTTAAAAGCTGATCTTTCAGCAGAAACTCTGCAAGCCAGAAAGGAGTGACAGGACATATTTAAAGTGATGAAAGGAAAAAACCTACAAAGAAGATTACTCTTTCCATCAAGGATCTCATTCAGATTTGATGGAGAAATTAAAACCTTCACAGACAAGCAAAAGCTAAGAGAAATCAGCACCACCAAACTAGCTTTACAACAAATGTTAAAGGAACTTCTCGATGCAGGAAACACAAGAGAAGGAAAAGACCTACAATAGCAAACCCAGAACAATTAAGAAAATGGTAATAGGAACATACATATCAATAACTACCTTAAATGTAAATGGCTTAAATGCTCCAACCAAAAGACATAGGCTGGCTGAATGGTTACATAAACAAGACCTGTATATATGCTGCCTATGAGAGACTCACTTCAGAGCTAGGGACACATACAGACTGAAAGTGAGGGGATGGAAAAAATATTCCATGCAAATGGAAATCAAAAGCAAGCTGGAGTAGCAATTCTCATATAAGACAAAATAGACTTTAAAATAAAGACTATTAAAAGAGATGAAGGAAGACACTACATAATGATCAAGGGATGAATCCAAGAGGAGGTATAAAAATTGTAAATACTTATGCACCCAACATAAGAACACCTCAATACATAAGGCAAGTGCTAACAACCACAAAGGGGGAAACCAACTGTACTAAAATCATAGTAAGGGACTTTAACACCCCACTTTCACCAATGGACAGATCATCCAAAATGAAAATAAATAAGGAAACACAACTTTAAATAATACATTAAAGAAGATGGACTTAATTGATATTGATAGGACATTCCATCCAAAAACAACAGAATACACTTTCTTCTCAAGTGCTCATGGAACATTCTCCAGAATAGATCATATCTTGTGTCACAAATCAAGCCTTGATAAATATAAGAAAATTGAAATCATATCAAGTATCTTTTCTGACAAAAAAACTATGATACTACATATCAACTACAGGAAAAAAATGTGTAAAAAATGCAAACACATGGAGGCTGAACAATACACTGCTAAATAACCAAGAGATCACTGATGAAATCAAAGAGGAAATTAAAATAATACCTAGAAACAAATGACAATGAAAACACGATGACCCAAAACGTATGAGATGCAGCAAAAGCAGTTCTAAGAGGAAAGCTTATAGCAATAAAATCCTACCTCAAGAAACAAGAAACATCTCCAATAAACAACCTAGCCTTACACCTAAAGCAATTAGAGAAAGAAGAACAAAAAACCCCCAAAGTTCACAGAAGGAAAGAAATCATAAAAATCAGACCAGAAATAAATGAAAAATAAATGAAGGAAACAATAGCAAAGATCAATAAATTAAAAGGTGGTTCTTTGAGAAGATAAACAAAATTGATAAACCATTAGCCAGACTCATCAAGAAATAAAGGGAGAAGACTCAAATCAATAGAATTAGAAATGCAAAAGAAGAAGTAACAACTGACACTGCAGAAATACAAAGGATCATGAGAGATTACTACAAGCAAGTATATGCCAATAAAATGGACAACTTGGAAGAAATGCACATATTCCTAGAAAAGCAAAACCTTCCAAGACTGAACCAGGAAGAAATAGAAAATATAAACAGACCAATCACAAGCACTGAAATTGAAAATGTGATTAAAAATCTTCCAACAAACAAAAACACAGGATAAGATGGCTTCACATGTGAATTCTATCAAACACTTAAGAGAAGAGATAACACCCACCCCTCTCAAACTCTTCCAAAATATAGCAGAGGGAAGAACACTCCCAAACTCATTATATGAGGCCACCATCACCCTGATACCAAAACCAGACAAAGATGTCACAAAGAAAGAAAACTACAGGACAGCATCCCTGATGAACATAGATGCAAAAATCCTAAACAAAATACTAGCAAACAGAATCCAAGAGCACATTAAAAGGATCAGAAACCATGACCAAGTGAGGTTTATCCCAGAAGTGCAAGGATTCTTCAATACATGCAAATCAATCAATGTGATAAACCATATTAACAAACTGAAGGAGAAAACCAAATGATCATCTCAATAGATGCAGAAAAATATTTTGACAAAATTCAACATCATTTATGATTAAAAACCCTCCAGAAAGTAGACATAGAGGGAATGTGCCTCAACATAATAAAGGCCATATATGACAAACCCACAGCCAAGATTGTTCTCAATGGTGAAAAGCAGAAAACATTTCGTCTAAGATCAGGAAAAAGATGAGGTTGTCCACTCTCGCCACTATTACTCAACATAGATTTAGAAGTTTTAACCACAGCCATCAGAGAAGAAAAAGAAATAAAAAGAATCCAAATCAGAAAAGGAGAAGTAGAACTGTCACTGTTTGCAGATGACATGATTCTGTACATAGAGAGTCCTAAAGATGCTACCAGAAAACTACCAGAGTTAATCAATGAATTTGGTAAAGTAGCGTGATCCAAAATTAATGAACAGAAATCTCTTTCATTCCTATACACTAATGATGAAAACTCTGAAAGAGAAATTAAGGAAACACTCCCATTTACCATTGCAAGAAAAAGAATAAAATACCTAGGAATAAACCTACCTAAAGAAACAAAAGACCTGTATGCAGAAAACTATAAGACACTGATAAAAGAAATGAAAGATGACGCAAACAGATGGAGAGATAAACCATGTTATTAGATTGGAAGAATCAACATTGTGAAAATGACCATACTACCCAAAGCAACCTACAGATTCAATGCAATCCCTATGAAATTACTAATGGCATTTTTCACAGGACTAGAAAAAAAAATTCACAATTTGTGTGGGAACACAAAAGACCCCGAATAGTCAAAGTAATCTTGACAAAGAAAAACGGAGCTGGAGGAATCAGGCTCCTGGACTTCAGACTATACTACAAAGCTAAAGTAATCAAGACAGTATGGTACTGACACAAAAACAGAAAGATAGATCAATGGAACAGGATAGAAAGCACAGAGATAAACCCAACACATATAGTCACCTTATTTTTGATAAGGGAGGAAAGAATATACAATGGAGGAAAGACAGTCTCTTCAATATATGATGCTGGGAAAACTGGAAAACTACATATAAAAGATTGGAATTAGAACACTCCTTAACACCATACACAAAAATAAACTCAATATGGATGAAAGAGCTAAATGTAAGGCCAGACACTATAAACCTCTTAGAGGAAAACATAGGCAGAACACTATATGACATAAATCACAGCAAGGTCCTTTTTGACCCTCTTCCTAGAGAAATGGCAATAAAAACAAAAATAAACACATGGGACCTAATGAAACGTAAAAGCTTTTGCACAGCAAAAGAAACCATAAATAAAACAAAAAGACAACTCTCAGAATGGGAGAAATTATTTGTAAATGAAGTAACTGACAAAGGATTAATCTCAAAAATTTACAAGTAGCTCATGCAGCTCAATATCAATAAAACAAACAACCCAATCCAGAAATGGGCAGAAGACCTAAATAGACATTTCTCCAAAGAAGATATACAGATTGCCAACAAATACATGAAAGAATGCTCAACTTCACTAATCATTAGAGAAATGCAAATCAAAACTACAATGAGGTATCACCTCCTACCTGTCAGAATGGCAATCATCAAAAAATCTATAAATAATAAATGCTGGAGAGGGTGTGGAGAAAAGGTAACCCTTTTGCACTGTTGGTGGGAATGTAAATTGATACAGCCACTATGGAGAACAGTATGGAGGTTCCTTAAAATCTAAAAATAGCACTACCATAGGACCCAGCAATCCCACTACTGGGCATATACCCTGAGAAAACCATAATTCAAAAAGAGTCATGTACCACAATGTTCATTGCAGCTCTATTTACAATAGCCAGGACATGGACGCAACCTAAGTGTCCATCGACAGATGAATGGATAAAGAAGATGTGACACATATATATAATGGAATATTACTCAGCCATAAAAAGAAATGCAACTGAGTTATTTGTAGTGAGATGGATGGACCTAGAGACTGTCATATAGAGTGAAGTAAGTTAGAAAGAGAGAAACAAATACCATATACTAACATATATATATGGAATCAAAAAAACAATGGTTTGAAAAACCTAGGGGCAGGACAGGAAGAAAGATGCAGATGTTGACAATGAACTTGAGGACATGGGGAGGGGGAAGGGTAAGCTGGGAGGAAGTGAGAGAGTGGCTTGACATATATACAATACCTAATGTAAAATAGATAGCTAATGGTTAGCAGCTGCCTAGCGCAGGGAGCTCAGCTCGGTGCTTTGTGACCACCTAGAGGGGTGGGATAGGTAGGGTAGGAGGGAGATGCAAGAGGGAGGACATATGGGGATATATGTATACGTATAGCTGATTCACTTTGTTATGAAGCAGTAACTAACACACCATTGTAAAGCAATTATACTCCAATAAAGATGTTAAAAAAAAATTGTTTGCCTAATTCTACAGACACTTAATACACTAGAAAATCAAGTAAAATACCCGAGACACTCTAGGAAAGAAAGTGTCAGCCAAGGATTTTTAACCTGTCAAGATGCCTTCAAATACATAAGTATAGAAAAAGCAGTACTAAACGTGAGAGAATTCAGAAAATATTGTTTCCACAAAAATGTCTTTTAGAATCTACCAATGTATTCACCTCAGCCAACCAAAGTATGTGGTGAGCACCGATTATGTTTATTTGTACAATCAAGGTTAAAACAAATGTGAACATAGAATAAAAGAGAGAGGTAATGCTATAGGTTATTTCAAAGCAGAAATGATATATCTTATAAAAAATTAAAAATTAGTGGTAAAAATGGTAGGAAAGATGTTATACCGATGACATCATTTGTAAGACTCAGTAGTCATAGGACATAATTGCAAGCTGACAAATCATGTTCAAAAAAGTATAATTATATTTAATTGTAAAAAATAAAAGAAATGCGAGTTAATACTTTCAGAGGAGTGCTATAAATTAATTAACACTTTAATGTCCATTGTATGCTTATTTATATGGAAATCCAAAGACTGTGTTAATACTAGGAATACAGAGATTGCAAGAAAAGAGAAAAAATGTAGGCATTTAAGTAAAAACAACAAAATGTCATTTAGTATGTAAGTGGATTTAGTGGTAAAGCATAGTGAGGGAGAGAAAATAATCCTGAGGGCTTTCAATGGGGAGTTGGTAAAAGAATGGTGATGCTTTCTGAGTTAAGGAAGATTAACATAAAAGGAGAGTTGAGAAGAAAAGCGAATATTTCTGCTTTTCTATGTTGATGTTGATTTAGCTGAATTAGCACCTGATCTTCTGGCTATGCCAATTCTGATTCCAAGTGACTCAGAGTAAGAATGCAGTACTCAATTGAAAGGACAAATTCAAGGGACAGATATCGATCAACTTTGTCTTCTGTTTACTCATGGAAAGAAACATCATAGAAAATTCTCAGGAAAATAAAGACAACTACAGGAAATCCAGAACAATGGGGTGCATGGTAGGTGTGGATAGAGTTAACAGATGTCAGAAGGGTAAAGCAAGGCTAATTAGGTGGAACTGAATCTTGATACTTGTAATTCTGAAAAGTCTGTAGGAGGTTGGAGCTGCAAGGGGACTTCACATATCTATTAAGAAGTATAGATTCTCTCTTTTTTCAACACTAAAATAAAGAGTATATTCCAAAGGAGATATATCACAACACAGCAAGAAATGTTTTTAAGTTATGAGAATGAAATTAACCAAACTAATAATGTGTTGTAAAATAAGTATGAAATAATATAAGGAAATATGGTTGAGGAAGGTAGAATGAGAGTTGCGATTAACATTTACTCAAAATGAAGTGGGTATGACAAAACATTAAACAGGAATATGTATACATATAATTCTCAATATATAATAACAACTAAAACATGATGAGGAAGAACAGGGATATAATCTGCTTGCAGTGTTTTTATTAAATAAGAAAAGTGCATCCAGACTTACATGTGCATTTTGGGGGCTATTATAAAGGTAGACAAATTTAAAGAAGGTAAGTAGCTCTTTTATAAGACTAGGATAAAAAGGATTTTGAGAAAAGAGGAATAACTTACAGAGGATATAAACTACTGGCACAACAATGAGTAGCTATTCTTCCTATCTACTGAGAAAAAAACAAGAGAAAATATGCTTACATTGTAGCGTAAGGGATTTAAAGGTTGCATAAGGTAAAACTCCCTAACTAAAAAAGTTTTGAGATACTGGTTGGATATCTTTTTTAGTTTTGTTTTGAAAACTATTAAGTCAGATTCCCATTTGTGTTTTTAGTAATGTCAAAATTACGTAAGGTTGAACACTGTATAGGCTTGCTTGTCACATAACTAATATAAAGACTTCTTATGCCAAGAATGCTTACCAGCTTATCTATATCAATTTTACACAAGGGAGCAAATGATCTTTAATTGTATGAGGAGATTTTGGTTAACTACAGAGAAGAATTTCCTGCTGGAGAGGAATGTTAAACCGCAAAATGAAATCCTATGGGACCAGGTAATAATGAGTAGAACACAGGGAGATGAAGTACAGCTGGACAATGATTTAGTAGGAATTTCACTGCTGAGCTTGTCAGCCAGGTGTGCCCAGAGAGTCTGGTTTGAACTCCAAGTACCACTGGAGCGGAGGGCCAAAGAGAGAGTGGAGCCTTGTGGTATTGAGGCTATTAGAGGAATGGTTTGGGGATCACTTCGAATCTTTCAAGCCCAGCTAGATTATCTTGAACCAGTCAAGGGCTAAAATGCTATTGTGCTCGCTTTGTACAAATCTCCCTCCAAACCAGAAAGAACTTCTAGAATAGTGAGTGTGGAGTGAAAGATCCTCATGATTGACCTCACTATTACTTAAATGCTAGGTGCTTTTTTTAAAAAACAACTTTACATGTATTACCTTATTTAGTCATTATAAGGAATCCGATAAGGAAAGTGAAAAAGGTATTATTTCAATTTGCATTTCACAGAAGTTATTAAGACTTTGGATATTAGACCTTTACCCAAAATCTTGTAGCAAGTGAAGCAGGTCAGTCTTACTCTAGAGACCATATTTTTACAGATTCCCAATCATTATTCTATATATTGATTCAATTGCACTTTGAAAATGCAGCAGGCTTCAGTAAATATGGATTTAAACAAGACTAATCTCTTATACTATGTTAATTTACTTACTGAGTTGTTGATTTATTTAGAAAATTATAAATGTTTAGAAAAATGTGCTTTGTCATTAATAAATTATCATATTTAGTTACTGATAAAATGTTTAATTTCTTTTTTATGTTATGCTAATTTCAGATTTTTAAAAACCTTATTAAAATGCATCTGTTATTTTCTGGAGTTGAAAGATAGTCATTTCCCCTTATGCGTGAGAAAATGGACTAATCCTCCTTTCTGATAATTTTTGAAGAAACTGTGCTCTGGTGGAAAAATAAATTTCAATCATATAAGATTTGCCTTTCAGTAACACATTTATGTCCTTTATTTGGCCTCCAGTAAAATATGATTACATTAGATCATATTGCTTTAGATATATACAAATTAGGCATATTGCACAATGGTTAGGAATTATTTTCCTAATGTTTCACAATAGCTTGAATTAATTGAAATCCTTTAGGGTATATGAGGCCAGAAGTATGTCATGTTCATGATATAGTAGGAAATAATTAGATCTGTAGTGAAGAGACATTCTCAATTAAATCTTTATGGGAAAATGATTCTGAAATTAGCTTTAAGGAAATTGAATGGAAGCATATCATAGGCAAAATATAATACTCATGCATAGTATTAACAAGAATATTTTTTATCTGAGCATGGAACTATGTTATCTCCCTTAGAGTCGGGATATAATTTGTGTGACATATTAGAGAAAGTTTGGTCTATATAAGATGAACTAAAACGAGCATGGAAAACATATTTTTGTCACAATAGGAAGTAACGTTTATAGCAACAGCCAAAGTCTTACAAAATCATATGTAAATCTTAATAGGAGAAACTACGAATGCAAGCTAGCTAATATCATAGAGTTCATATAAGACACAGACTGATACAGACAAACATATTGAGGTATAATTGACGTACAGCAGTGTATAAGTTTACATGTACAGCAAAATGACTTTACTTACGTATATTGTGAAATGAGTACCATAATCAACTTAGTTTACATCAGAAAAATCTTAATTGTTAGATTCTAGATCTGTTTCCAAATCTCTCTGTTATTAAATTTATTTAGTTGATATACTGTTTGCTGGACCACATGGAAAATACTATATAAGACCTTATATTTCTAAATTGATAAAATTTATACAATAAATCTGTCTTGAATTCAACTGAAACAGGATAATTTTTTTTTTTTTTTTGCGGTATGCGGGCCTCTCACTGTTGTGGCCTCTCCCATTGCGGAGCACAGGCTCCGGACGTGCAGGCTCAGCGACCAAGGCTCACGGGCCCAGCCTCTCCCCGGATCGGAGCACAAACCCGCGTCGCCTGCATTGGCAGGCAGACTCTCAACCACTGTGCCACCAGGAAAGCCCAGGATAAATTTTTTTAAAGTCTGAAGGAAATATATGTGTTTGAATACCCCAATTCTTGTTTTATTGCCTTATCTTGGAAGTTTTAATACAAAAACATTTTTTTCTTTTATTTCCAACAACGTTTAAATAATATTGTTTCAAAGTATAAAATGTTTATATAATTCTTGGTGTAATTGAAGCATTCTAGATTGGGTGATGGGGAACGGTTTTTTTCCAATTTTATAAAAAAGAAAAAGATTCAGAGAGGTTAAATAACTGGCCAAATTCAAAAAGTCTGGTTGCTAGTTAGTGACACCTTTGCAACTAGAATTGAATTCCATACTTTTAATGTTAAGTTTCTAGTTTGTACATGGAACCAAAATGCTTCTAATGGGTAGCTGTTTACTTGTAATCATCCATCCTTGGACAAGTGTTCAGTGTACGATGAATAGAAACACCTTTTAAAAGTTAAATTTGAGGACATTTATTCTCATGTTGAGGTGCGGCTTTAAATGTTTTCCTGGATCATTATTGACATTCAATTATCTTGTGGAACGTTTGTGGCCTCCAGGTTTTTGTCATAATATTCCAATTATAATTTACATAGTGCTTCCAGTGGTTGGCAAGGAGACTTCAGTGTTATTCATATGTAGAATTTTAGTCCTCCATGAGTAAGCTATTATGTATAAAAAAAGCATTTTAAACAAATTGATTTTTTTGTGTAGAGCTTTAGCCCAAAAGGACTTCTCTGTACAAAAATCAAGGTCAATAGTTCTAAACAAAGATAAACTGAATCATGTCACTGCTTCAATTTTATAATAGTTTTAATGTTAATGTTAAGATAAATAATAAATGTGTTTTGGAATCTTTCTTGTTGGTTGTCCTAATTTCAATAACAATCAGTGTATATTTCATTACACCTCTTGCTGTTGACACCAGAACTTTAAGTAGAATTTACAATGGGGGAAGCACATGTCACCAAAGGCAATATACCTGACATGCCTTGTCATCTATTTAACCAAAACACTGGTAAAACTCAACTCTATTATGATAACTAAACTCTGATTTTATGGATGTCATGTGAAAGAATGAAAATGAACAAAGTAATTCCTGCTCCTATGGAGCAGTTGGGGACAATGTTTGGCTAGCTCTATGTTAATACATTAAATTATGACTAATAGTATTTTTAATGTAGAAGTTGTAGGATTTCCAAAGAGAAAGGGCTATTAGGGAATTTAAATGATCATTCTGACAATTCAAGCTTAAAATGCATATTTTTTCCAATAACAGAAACATTTGGGGAGAGAGTGACTGTTGTAAATAATTAGCTGGAAGAAGGAAAGGGAAGTAGCACTTGCTGGGTACCCTCTGTGGCAAGACAGTGTACACCTATTATCCTGCACATTTATCAGACTAAGAAAACAAGTATTTTTAAACTCCTACTCTGCTAGATATTGGAGATTTAATGATGGGCAAGAAAGATATAGTTTATGCTACCATGGAGCTTACAGTAACCTTGCAATGGACATCTCAGTAGCCCAGTTTATGATTAAGAAAACAACGGCTCAGAGAAGTGAAATAGCAAGTTCAAAGTCACCCTTTTAGGAAGTGGCAACAGTAGGATCCAAACCGAGGTCTGTCTTCAAAGCCTGACATGTTTCACGCCGTAGGGTCATGAACAAATTCATGTGACTAGCAAGTATGTGCTCAAGTATATAATAACAAACATGCCCATGTCTATTTACTTGGCAGATTCCTAGTCTTCTGGATTTCTTGGGGTTAAAAAAAAAGCGTGGTTCATTTTTCAAATCTTGGCAAGTGCTTATGTCTGGGCCTGAGTACATTTCATTACATTTCACTGTCACATATAAAAGCTTTTTATAAAACTATAATTTGCACATATTTTTGAAAATTAATTTAATAAAGTATGCACTGAAAACAAAGATTAATTACTCCAGGTTTGTCAGCCAACACAACCGAAAGATGACTGTGGTTTTCTTTTTTGAAACAGTTGTTACTCAGACACAAATTATGATGAGTTTTTGGAAGCAGATAATTCCTAAATTCATATTAACTGCTTCATAAATCATAGGCCAACTGAAAAATTAATGAAAACGCTCTGACATGTAGGTGTGTGTAAAAGTGGGCAAATCTGAGGCTAAAAATCTAATACAACTCTCAAGCTTTTTATTTCTTGAAAAATTAGTCAACTCTACCATTTATTCCATTAGGAAATAAATTTTTAGTAAGAAATTTCTTAAATATTTAGTATTTTTAGTCAAAAGAAGTTGTACAATTATCTCCTTTTTAAGAAACTAGTTTCAAGATATTTAAGCATGTAGAAATAACTGAAATATTTAGTATTATTGCTCATAGAAAATTGTATAACTAACTCTCCCTTTTTTAAACTACTTTAAAAATATTTTTAGCACGTAGGTTATGTTGAATTTAGGTTTGAAAGATGAATGTTTTAAGGGTATTTGAGTGACACAATCTATACATATAGTCCCTGATCACTTCAACTGCAAAGATTAATTTCCTCCCTGCAGTACTTGATCCTGATCAACAAATTTGCACAGCTATTTATTGGCCTTTGTACCAGGAAATATTTCAGGTGCTTGGGACATATTAATGAACAAAACAGGAAAAAAAATACCTGCCCTCATAATACTTACTTACTCCTATTCTTCCCAGGTTTCTGAAAATTTACTATTTCCTGATTCCTTTCAATTACTCCTTAAATGCTTATGTTCTCTGAGGCTTTATGAACTTTCTTCCCTCCATATACTATTTCCTTGTGTAACATCCCTGGCTTCAACTATCTCCTATATGTTGCTTCAAAATCTGTATGTTCCTACCTTTGACCTTGCTCTTGTGTTCCAGTTCCATGAGTCCAAGTGCTTACACAAGTCCATCTGGAAATCTCATAGTCATTTCACACATAACCTGTCCTGAACGAAAGCACTACTTCCCTCAACTTCCCTTCAAAGGAAACTTTTTCTTTCCTTAGTGCCCCCTTTCTCCTCTATTAAGATCATCACTGACCAGGAACTCACCCAATGCAATCTATAGCTTAAGTGATTAATAGCTCAGATTTCTAGACTCAGGCAGCCTGTGTTGCTACCCCAACTTTTTCAGTTACTAGCTTAGTAATACTGGCAACTGACTTAACCTATTGGAACTCTACTTTGCTTATCTGCAACTTGGGAATTAAGGGTGATTGGAAGATTGACGGAGGTGATGTGCGTACAGGTCCAGCACCTAGTAAGACCTAAATAAAAAGTAGCTTTTGTTACTAGTTTTCTTTTCATTATCATACATTTATAACTACCACTACTCAGTCATTTCAGAGTGTGCTTGTGAAGTCCTTGGGTGTTGCAAAGCTTTGTGGGGCTTCTTTTGCTTGAATGGGTCTGAGCACGTGCTTCCAATTGCCCTCTATGGTAACTTCAGCCAGAGCCCCCCTGATGTTGGGTGATTTATTTAATGTAGTTAAGTTTTGCATTTTGATTGAAATGGATTCTATTACTGAATACAGTTTTACAAACCAATGATGTACTCCTAGGGATGCTCCTTTGTTATTCTATTCAAATCTACTTTTACAAATCATACACTTGAAGAGCCAAACTTTCCACTTGTCCCTGAAAGTTTCCTTAGTTCCATCCTTTAAGTATGTGATTTGGCTCAGAACCCTTATCCTGAAGGATGAATTCTCCTGAGAAAATGTCCTGAAAGATGGACATGTCATGGGATATAAAAGTGGTGACATTGATGGCTCTCCCTGGTACTGATCTAGTTAGATCAAGTTAGAGCCACGCCATTAATTATAAGGAGTCTTCCTTCATCTTTAATGCATTACACACATTTGCAAAGCAACTGGTCTTCAACTGCAAAACACACTAAAAAAAACCAAATAAAATTAAATCAAAAAAAATAAAACCGCCTGTGTGAAGAACCAGCCAAGAATAATAATTAGCTTTTTGACATATCAGTTTCTAATGAATGTGTTATTTATTTAGAAATGCTAGTGGCATGTCTATTAAATTAAAACCTCCAACTTTGTTTCTAGTATGCTTGTACTATCTCTCTTTGCAAAAATAGTATATACAAAGCCAAAACTTACATAGCATATTGAACATGAATTCATAGATAAGTTTAATAGTTGAAATGCCTTATAGACAATGAGTAACTGATGTCATATAAATATCAGGTACAAATTTCAATAGTAAAAATGTAAATGTGCAAAATTGAACTTTCATTGTTTTTCTATTACTCAACATAATTTATAACTTGAGCCCCTATTTTCAACTCATTCAAGTTTCCACCAAGTAAACGTAAAATTAGTGTTACTTAGTCACTTCTGGTTTTTACTTTTTCACTCTTCCTCAGATTACATCTATATTAGAAGGTCTGGGTGTAATCCACATGGTTCAGATGGGTTATGGATGGTGAAAATGCAGGTACTTTACTGATGATGAGCAACTTTTGGCTTGTTCTAGACTTTGCAGAGATGTAAATCATGATGTCAGGTCTTTGATCACTGGTTTCTTTTCCTAGAGCATCAACTTACTTCCATTCACAGTTAACTTAGGCTCTGGCTTCTATAATCCATACACTGACTGTGTCCCCCAGTCACCACAAAGAGGCTTTGTCTTGTCTGGCATCCCCCCTCTCAGCTACTTTGGTCTCAGTTGGCTCTCTAACAGGCTTGTAAAACAGAAAAATTACAGATATTTTTCTGGAATGTGGGAAAATGTTTCAGGTCCTTTTTTCCTAGACACATTCCCTCTCATTTTCCATTTTTTCCAACAAATCATGATGGTACAGGGACTTTCTCTCTCTCTCTGACTCTCTTGTTTTTATTATTCCTCAGGTGAAGAGAATTGAGTTTATTGTACCCTAGTCTGTGACATATGATCATTATTGGTCCATGCAAAACTTTTCTGTGTATTATTGATTTTTCTCTCTTATTTCTGATCCTCACTCCTATTTCTTCCCTTAGCAGTAACCCCATTAACTATTTGGCATGTATCCTTATTTATACATCTATCTTGGTAAGATATGTACTATATCCTTATGTATGTGTTTTTAATTAATATATATGGCATTATGCTATAAATCTCCTCCTGTATATATATATATATATATATATATATATATATATAAATATATATATATATATATAAACTTTAAGTTTTAAGGTAAATCCATGTTGTTGTAGGAAAATCTAGTTTTCATTTCTATCTACCTCATAGGATATACCCACAACATTGTATTAGGCTGAACTGTATGAAACTGATATTATAGTCAAAAATGGTCAAATATTAGCAATTTCATGTGTTTCAACTTAAACTTATCCATTCCCCTAGTGACAGACAACTAGGTTGTGGGCAATTTCCTGCAACCACAAGTAGCACATTGATTATCATGCCTGTGTATCTGGTATACATGTCCAGGAGTGAGACTGCTGGGTAGTGCTCACTTAATTGCACTAAGAGCTACCAGATTGTTCTCCAACATGGCCGTAATACCAGGTGCCTTCTCTGGAAGTTGTAGTGCTATCTCAGACATCACCAGGGTGGTAAGAAATAAATCCCCATTGCTTTTAGACCTCTCCAAACCCATTTGGTGTGTTTCCCCTTCCATCTAAACCAGGGCTCAGCCAAAAAGGAGGGTGCTTTGTTCTCTGTTGATGGAGGGAGGCATGTGGATTGGCAACAATAACACAAAAAAGACCCTGGTTAATATTCCTAGATTATATCCCATTACATGGGCCTTCATTTAGAAGTCCTTCAGTTCTAATTGTCAAAATCCTTACTTGAATTATTTTAGTCAAAAAAAAAAAAAAAAAAAAAGGTTGAATGTCTAGACCAAAGAGAGCGGAGATGCATTTGGAACCAAAAATATTAGAGTCACAAAAGATAACAAGACTTTTCCTTCTCTAGTCCTTGTTATTTTCTGCCTGTCAGTTTAATTCTTTTACTGTAGACCAGCTTTTTCCATATACGGAAAAACACAGTGGTTGACAGTTTCTGAGTTTTATGCCACAAAATTTTTGCCACCTGAGAGAGATTACCACTGTCACTCAGATTTATTTTGAAAAATCCTATGGGAATTCCCTGATATTCCTGGCTTGGATCAGCATTCATTTCTGGATCACTCAACTTTACAGGGTAGGTGTAGGGTTATGCACAAATGTGTTAGTTTTGAGGGGGTCATGTGAATGGGGTAAGAAGTTCCAGGAGACAGGATAGGCAGGTTACTTGGCTCAATTAGATACTTATGAGGAAGCAGCAGTGTAAGGGTTATATCATGTGCCCTCCCATTGCTGGAGAAACACACACTAGCCATTACTCCTGGAGTAACGATTCTGCCAATACATTTCTTTCGGTCTATGCTTCTCTTATTTCCCTTAACACAACTGTGGAGCTTCTTGGAGAAAGTTTTCTGTAATCTCTCCTAACACAGTATCAAAACCACTTCTGGCCAAAAAATGGACCTCTGTTTCTCTTGACCTTGCTGTTACACAAACCATTGTTAACAAGGAGATCTGTGGAAGCAGTTTATATCCCTGAGCTTTCCAGACAGTTAATGCAATGGCTGTGCATGTCAGAAATGGTTCTCTTTAGGATATCAGAGGAGTATTCATTTTATAATCAACAGACGAACTTTTAAACGGGATAAAGCCTGTTAAGGCTGATGTAAAATGTACTTATCCCTAAGAAAGGTTTGGGAGGGACAGTGACTAGGAGGGTAAGGCAGGCATTGACTACACAGGTTTAACCCGTGCCTATAGTTAATAGCACAGGTGTATAAAAGAATTGTATATTTTTCTGTATGTCTTTTTTTTCACTCTCTCAGGTTCTCTTTTTATGTGGCTCAGAATAACCTCCTGTGGCCAATTGTAGGTTGAAGATAATTAGCCTTTAATTATCACCAGTTACATTTTCACCTGTTCCACTTGCAAATTCCCAGAACTTCCAGTTTTCCAATTAGCGTGTACATCCTCCAACAAGCTAGTGTGGGAAACAGCCTTTCCCTTTGGGAAGTAACCCCTTCCCCAGTAACCTTTCAAGTTATATTTTACCTAGTATAAGCACACCCTTGAGAGGATCGACTTATTTTTATTTGCAGTATCTATCTGCAGAATCTCGGATCAAATGTGTGCTCTCAGTGCAGGAGCTGAATCCAGGTAGACTTTGGGAATACCATCTCTGGGGAGATCAGAATAATGAATATTACTCGAGAGAAGAACAGAAGAATTAAAATTCGCTCAAATGGGCAAAACCTTATTTGCATCTAAAGAAGAATTTCTGTTTCTGTTTTCTTTCTTTTTTCTTTTTGGTTGCATATGGATAAAAGTCAAATGCAAAACATTGGAGCGGGAAAAGAATTCTGACTTAGAATATTTTTTAATCTTCTATCAGGGGACTGAGACTTTATGTCATTTGAGCAAGAGATAGGAAGGACTGAGGAAGGTGACTGTGGCATAAGCTTGGAAGAAGTAAAATAAATATATATATCGGTGAAAAATCCCATAGAGTTAACAAGAACTTGTTAGAAATAAGCTGGCAAATTTAAAATAAAACATTCACTAATCCTCCAAAAGCATATTGCAAGGGAAAAAAGGAATAATTTACTTCACAGATCTTTTGAGGTTCTACATCTTTGTATCACATGGTGTCATATATCCAGATAGGAAAACTATAGAGAAACCTTTTGAAATGCTGTTCTGGGAATACAACCCCATTAGCATGCAAATCATTTATCAGGATGCAAATAATTTAACGATAATATGGCCGAGGTCCCCAGAGTGAATAATTTCCATTTCCATTACTGTGTATGATAAAAATACCCATAATATTTTCCTTGAAAATTACAGTCCTTATTTAGTACACTTTGATCTGACTACAAATTTTGTTTCATTAATCTTCACTTTCAAGCAGGTAAGTG
The DNA here is from genome assembly GCF_951394435.1 of Stenella coeruleoalba. Classification (NCBI taxonomy): domain Eukaryota; kingdom Metazoa; phylum Chordata; class Mammalia; order Artiodactyla; family Delphinidae; genus Stenella; species Stenella coeruleoalba. The sequence goes on along the minus strand of NC_137169.1, from coordinate 70,486,497 downwards.
AAAGAGGTTATTTCACCAACTCACAAATGGAGAAATAGAAGACAAAGGGTCAGCCTGATCATAGAATGTGTTTAATATATATGGGTGTCCATGGTTTCTAAGCTACTGTTTCAACTTGCTGTTCACTAGCTCTTCTTCGTGTGAATTTTAATCAACTTGTCACATTTCAGTCCAACTGTAGGAAATTAAAACACATAGTTGATGTGTTATTTGGCCCAGTAGCAAATAATGTAGTTTTAAATTTTAATATAAATACAAAAACAAAGCTCACACCTTGCAGTATGCCAGTCATTGAGACAAGTATCTTGAGAAACTTTGCCGTGTGGAGTTAGGTGTTACATTCCTTTTGAAATGGCAGAATTTGCAAGTTGCGCAAAGCAAATTCAGTGACATGGTTGAATCCTCCAGTTTTCAGCATTTTTATTTCTAAATTATTATGAAGGAATGATATTAAAGAAAGAAGCAAGGGATGGGGGAATGAAAAGAACTAAAAGATAAGAATTGAATAACACCATTTTTTGCCAACTTGAGTTACTTGTTATGCTCATATCGCCTATCAATCTCAAATGAGCGTAATTTGCCTGTGGAAGGAAATTAGGAAGTGAAGATAATGAGTTAATATAGACTTTTATTACTTACATTTGAAAATGCTGCAAAGGAGATTGCATTTTGCAGGTCTGATATATCTGTTTTCTATGGCACTTCCTACATGGATTATATGTATAGTTGATTCTTGAGCCCTGGGGTTAGGGGCTCTGATCCTCTTCACAGTGAAAAATCTGTCTATAATTTATAGTTGGCCCTCTGTATCCATGGTTCTTCCATATCCTTGGATTCAACTGATCATAGATCATGTAATACTGTAGTATTTATTATTGAAAAAAAATCACATATAAGTAAACCCATGTAGTTCCCTGTTGTTCAAGGGTCAACTGTACTTCATACAAGTACAAGTGAGAGTAGGTTTGCAGTTTACAATCACCCTGCAACTGCTACTTTGGGCTTCATTATATATAATACTTTCTCACAAACAGAACTAATCTTTTTCATATTGCTTCATATCCCATTGGTTGGGCTTCCTGAGGCATTTGCTTCCCAGAAGCTAATGACTTTGTTGCCTGGCACAATCTTTCTAGCCAGTCTTCAAAGGACTTGTTTCTGGGACTTCTTTGGAAGGGGTCCCATTTATCTCCTACTGATTCAGGAAACGCCTTGAAGTTCTGCAAGCAAACAGTGACCTTGGCAAGTAGAGTCTTATGTTTCTCTACATCTCCTGCTCCAAAGAAATTGACCTTCAGTTCACATTAAGTATCCAGTATGTAAACTTGAATGCTTCTATGACAGACAGACTGTTATTTCCTGGAGTCGTTAACTTGAGTGAGAGCAGGTTTGCAATTTACCATCACCCTGCATCATTGATTGCTACTTTGGATTTTATTACTTATCTAATACTTTTTCACAAATAGGACCAATCTTTTTCTGTTTCAGTTGGATAACTGGGTCATCTTATCCAGTTAACAGCAGCAAGAATTTAGCTTGGAAAAACAAAAAGACTTGGCTTCTGGCTTCTGATGTTAGCATAGGTCCATCTTCAAGAAAGAGGTTGGTCATTAAGCTTAAGTACAACAAACCAACATTGAAGGAACACCATTCACATTGAATGGAGAGAGGATAGGGCCCCTGAGGTTGTACTGTATTAAGGTGACCCACGTTCAAATTTAGCTGTGAAGGACAATGCTGGGTGTCCTGAAAGCTTTGCCCAGCCTTGAGATCAAAGAAAGAGCCCAGGGACAGTGACAGAGACATCAACTGTTTATTGGATAGGGGATCTTACATGTCTGAAGGAAAAGGTCCTGGAGGAACACCTCACCCTGTACAGAAGATGGCAGGCAGACCATAGCAGGAATCTTTGCTACCTGGCGGAGAAGGAGGCTACAATTTATAGGGGAAATTGACATCAGGTTGCCTCATCAATTACCAGGGAAACCAGCAGCTGAGACAGATCCCTCACAGCCCCTCAGGTTAATGACCATCACGAGGGTAGATGTTTTCCTATAATAAACTAACAGGTGGAGCCATTCTGGCCTAAGGAAAAGAAGAATCACTAGCTGGGGCAAGGGGCAAGGATGTTTACGTGAGTAGGGTGTAGGTGAAGCTGGAACTGGTCGAGCAGGAGATGCACAAAGAGCAAGAGAACAGTTATCTTCAGTGCCCTGACTATACAGACACAAACAGGGTAAGTAAGATTTATAGCACATTTTGGAACTCTGTTGTTCTAATGAGAGAGTAATCCAGGAGGGAAATTAAGGAGAAGAAAAGACAGCGAAGTGAAAGAATAATTTCAGAATGGCAAATCCAACCATGAGATAGTAAATCCTTGAATGTGGGCTCATAGAAGGCCAGAAGTATTCTTTATATTTATACATTTCTGATCTGAAGCCTCTCCTGTGTGTCAGGTAAGCAAGAGATACTCATGAATATAATGCTATGATGAAATTCTAACCAGTGAATTAGCTTAGGGTAATAGTATATTTGTAGTATTGTATTTTGATTTGCTATACTGGATCCCTGTCTCCCAGCAGCTGCTTTCACTTTTACATTGATGTGTATCTGTATGTATTTGTGTGAAATCCATCAAATACGAAGCTCCTCATTTGTTGTGATATATTGTTCATGTACAGAATAACAAGGATCAGTGTATTTTCTATTCTCATAGATTGAAATTGTTGGTTTATAGGGAGAGACGCATGAAAATGTGTCCAAAAATTGGTAAGAACTATACTATAAATAATAGCAGCTACACTTTATTGCTCAACTATTATATGCCAGCTAGTGCACTTATTATTTACATTTATTATCTCTCTTTTCATCACAGCACTTGTAAAAGTTAGGGCTGTAGTTCCCAAGTGGGGCATCAAGGCAAACTCACAAAAGTAATGGAGGTAATTCTTGAAGGAAATACAGTGACATCAGTTGGTCCCTGTACCAACCAGTATCTCAAGACAGTTCACAATTTGAATTAGATTGCTATAATGACATCATATTGTTCACTGACATCATATCATTGTGAAGCTAGATTCTCAGTTGTTACTATAATAAAAATAAAATGCCACACAAAATTCCACATGGAACAGGAAATAATGGTGGCCATATTTATTATCTTTGCAATCAAATTTTTGATTCCAAAGTTTGAGACGTTGTGCTACCCGCAATAGGTACTAAGTTGTTAAGATGTAAATATGCATTAAGTTTCGGTACTTAACTAGTTAAAAAACAGAACCTGATAGATGTTGTTTTTGGCCTAAGGGTGCTGTGAAAAAATTAATAGGACACAAAGTGTGCCATGAATGAAGAGTATTTGTGTTATTATGTCAGTTAGGAATGCGTTGGCTACAAGTAACTCGATCTGAATTATGGTCATTAAACAATAAGAAGTTTTTTGTCACATGACTTGAAGTCTGGGGGTAAGCAGTTCAGTGCTGTTGTAGCAGTTCAATAAATAATAAATGTTGTCTCTTTCTGTCATTCCATTTCACGCTCTTCCTTAGCATGCCATATCATGATCTCATGGTCAAAATATAACTGCTTCTGCCCAGGTATTACATCCATGTCCAAGGCAAGAATGAAGGGGAGACTGGTGACATCTATCTCTAGGATAAGGGAAACAAAAGCTTTCCATGAGCTGCCAAGCAGATTTCCATTTGTATCTTATTGGCTAGGACTGTTTGCATAGCCACCCCTTGGGACAAAATGGTCTGGGAAAAGGAGTAGTTAGCATTTCTAGCATCCTATAATGAAGACAGGTGAAAGGATTGGAAGGGATGTTTACTTAGCAACAGTGCCTGCCTAATTTAGATATTGTCAGCTCCAGGGTTATGGTGTCTTCTTTAGAAGGGGTTAATCTTACTAACTGGTTGAACTGGGGTTAAGTTCAAATTTCCCTGTTTCCTAAGTGTATGCTTTTCCAATTACGGTTAGGTACCACATCTACCTTCTTTTTAATTTCCCTTCCATATTGATCTCCTCTGCCTAAAATTCATAACCTGTTTTGGGGACACTCAAGAGTTCCATGGGGGTGAAGAAACAGCTACTTTAGGTAAGAGCATAGGAGCTCTGAAAGCCAAGCAGAAGAATTTCAGTTTTCTAGAATGGTAAAGAGGAAGAGGTGATGTTTTATGAAGTGAATATTGGGGTGACAAAGTCAGCATACCAGAAAAGTCAGGCTGGCAACAGTTTGAGGGTTGTCATAAATATGTGGACACCATTACACCATTTCTTAGAAACTCTCTCATGGCACACCCAATGTGCCGGGATTCCTCAAGTGCTTTGTTACTCTGCTGGCAGAAAAATAAGATTAATATGATGACTTTTTCTTTCCTTTTCTCTGTCATTAGGCTACACAGCATTTCTTGAAATGTCTTCTATGAATTAAAACCACATCGATAAAATATGTTTCACAGCTTGGGGCTTTTTCTTAATAGATACCTCTAACCTGGTTGCTCACAGACAAAGACGAGGTGGAAATGGAAAATGATTCTCTTCAGATTCTTCCCATAAGACTCTGAGGCATAGTATTTGCAAGAAATGAGGGAGAAGAGAAACAGTTGAGACCTGTTAAAAATTAAAACATTTATGCTCCTAACTTCTGAGCAATGTTTCATTCCAAATATAGTGACATTAGACTCGCATCAAGAGTAGGATGTGGAATTGTACTTGTTCAAGTATTTCATTTGACACAGCACCGAAGAGAATAATTTGCCAAGAAATGCTTCACTCTGTCTCTCTTGGTAAATGGAGAATTCATTATCAATAAGCAGCTGTACAAGAGATCTATTCACTTGGTTCCTGTTAGGAGTCTGCCCCAATTTTCTTTACATGTACCTCTTGCTCCAGGTTTGAAATTCAGTCATGAAAATTGGATAAACTATAAAAATTAGAAAAACAAAGATGCTTTTGTATCATATCCACAACTTGAAATGGCCTGCATTTTTTCCAGCAAAGAATTAAGGGTCTTGTGGCTTACGATTCTTGCTGCTCTAAGGAAAAACATTCAGACAGCATGTGATAATGTAACATTATGTAAGTTTCCTATGCAGAGGAGAAATCCATTACTGTTAACCCTTCTGACTGATTAATAAATTATTGTTTATTAAATATTCCCCATGACTTTAGGTGGTGCTGTACAGTGATTGGTCAATTGATTACACTTATAAAAAATACATTAAAGACAATGATATTTTAAAATGCACAATGTAGTGATTATACACATCCATGTTGCTTTGGAAAATGCAAATTCATTGCTTTCAAATTGATAATTGCTGACATTTTCTCTCACAGCATCATATTGCCCAGCAGCACCTAGCAGAACAGTTAATCACTCTTTTGTGTACACAAAAGCCCTATATACACACCTTGACAAAGAGCGGAGAATCTATGAGTAAAAATATTTCTTCTGTAAGAGACACAGGCCAACACTGCTTATACTCAGAATTGGTCATTTTGATAAGTGGCACCAGATGACACATGCTTCCTTCTATTTTAAGGACTGAAGGCAAGAATTGAAATAAAGACTACTCATAATATTAAATTATTTAAGTACTCACTACCTGGTTCAGAAAGCATATTAGGTATGAATGATTCTCCAAATTCATAAAACTTACAATTCATTAATTCAATTATTGTGTGTTTAGGTTAAGCCAAATATTGTGCAACTTGTTGAAAAGACTATATTGAAGAAGGTTGACACAATCTCTGTCCTGGGATTAGAGTACAGTAAAGGGAATGAAATGTGAAAATGATGAAAAAGTGAAGCATGGAGAAGTTGAGGAACATAAAAAGAGACAGCAACATAGTCTAGAAGGATTTGTGGAGGCAGTGAAATCTTTGAAAATGAAAATAGAAGTCTGAGTCAGGAATTAGCCAACTGAAGTGTGTGTGTCTAAGGTAGGAGAATGTGGGTAGAAGTGAGGAGAAAAGAGAGTGTATGCTGAGTAATGAACATGCTGATTGACAAGTTGAAAAGATTGTACAGAGAGGACATTAGTTGGCTTGTGAAATAATCCATTCTAGAGATGGATATGATCTACAGTATCATGATAACTAGAAATATACTCTGATGAATTAGATATAAAAAGCAAGAGGAGGCCATTATTAGACCTTAGTTTATGACTCAACTAATTGACTGGAGCTCATTAGTGAGACCAAAGACAAACAAAGAACAGGTTGGAGAGTGGGTCAGATGGATCTGTTGATTTTTAGAAGCCTAGAAGATATCTAAGTAGAAGGACATGTGTAGTAAGTTATATGTTTCTGGATCTCCGAAGAGATGTTTGGGCTGGATATGCACATTTGGGAGTTGTCAGCATGTAGACCAGCTAGTATATGATGATCCCATATTACAGATGGCATCTTTCAGAGAGACTGTGTAGATTAACAAAAAGACAGGGCCTACTGGATAACTGTGATAAACATGAATATTTAAAAGATCTAATAAGAAAGTGAAACATAGTAGGGAGACAAAGTTGCAGTAGTTAAAGAGATCATTTTTAAGTGTCATGAAATATAGCAGATAACTTTTTTTACAAAGGCCAGATTGTAAATATTTTAGGCTTTGTGAACCATCTGTCCTCTGTCCCAACTACTCAGTTCTACCACAGATTCTGAAAGCAGTCACGGACAATACATAGACAAATGAGTATTGCTCTGTTCCAATCAACCTTTATTTGCAAAAACAGGCGATGGACTAAATTTGGCCTGTGGGCCATAGTTTGCCAACCCCTAGAATAAAGTATCAGGCAGACAAAGAGAAGTGGTTATTTGAAGAAGAAGGGATTAGTCTATGCTGTCAAATGATGTGGAGGGTTGAAGCAGGAGGAGGACTGAGGGGTGTCTGTAAAATGTAGCATAAACTCGTCAGTGGTGATTTGGGTGAGAGTATACTTTGTGTGGAGTTTTGGAGTGAATGGGGACGAGGAAGAGGAGGCAGCATGTAGATGAGAAATATATGAAGACATTTACAAAAGAGAAATAGAATTATAACTAGGGAAACCTGAAGTAGAGGAAGATTTTTATTTGTTTACTTTTTGTTTTTTAAGGTGAAAGAGGAGTTAGTATATTTAAATGCCATAGGGTAGAAGTCAGTAAAATGGGAAAGGGGATTCAGTTTTCTGATAAGGCAGGAAGGGTGGGTATCTGGTGCAGATATAGATAGATTATCTTTCAGCTCAAGTGAGGACACATCCTCATTCGTAATAAGAGGGATGGAAGAAAGGAAAGTTTGCATTTTCGTGATGAGATGTAGAGAGAGTTCCCCAGTACTGATTTCTATGGAGTACAAATCTATTCATCTGTCAAAATACGGGGAAAAATGATGGGCCCAAACATTTGAGGAGAGTAGAGAAGATTTAAATTGAAAAAGAAAGTGTGAAAGGAAAGTTTACAAGAGTCTGGAGACAATTGAATTAGAATTGGCATCAACCAGCTGGATTGTGTGATTCCCTACCTTCACATCCCTCAATCCTCAGCATCCCAGATACAGTTATGGATAAAAGGGACAGTTGGATTGAAATAGGGAGGGTTTTCTTCAAGCAGATGTGATAAAAAGTCCTGAGATGAGATGGAAGGGATGAAAGATATAGAAAAAGAATTTAAAAACATTAAAGAGGTGGAACAAGGAATCTAGACAGCTAGATAGAGAAGAAGAAAGGATTGGTGGGTCATAAATTAGACACAACACACAGGCATATGTATTAGTAAGGTTATCATGGGAGGAGTACCTCACGTCTAAGGATTCAAAATAAATATATATACAATAGTTAAAACCAATAAAATTCTCTCTTAAATCTTTATCCAGAATGCTGATGCTATCTGCAATGGCTTTTCAAGCCCATCCTTCACCAGTACTGTCCTATAAATGGTTGTGTGCATAATAGTTCATCAATTATATCATGAATACTAAGAATATGTCCTTGTTGGAATTTCTGCACATCAGGAGCAGAATTATTGAATTATTGGAGCAACAGGAGCCATGATAAGTAAAGGGAAAAAGGGAAAGCCACATAATACGTTATTGAAGAAATAGGTAAAAAATATTCAGAAGTAGTTGTCACTACCTGTATGAATGCTGCAAAGCAATTGTTTATATTTTTGAAAGAGATAACATACCAACAATATAATTATAAAGAAGACATATAATACAAAAGACAAATATGTGTTTTGGGGGTAATCTGAGGGACTTTGGTCACTACTAGACAAAATTTATGAAAAATCAATATCTGGAATTTCAGAAAATTAAGCAGTTTAGGTAAAAACACAAGCAGATATAAATGTAAAAATATAGAAGAATATTTTTAAAGAAACTAATATTAAATCATTTGCTATATTTTTCCTAATAATATCTACTTGAATTGTTCCCTTCCTTTATGGCAGTAACTGAGTCCTTTTTCTCATTTACTTCACAGTATTGCATTGCCTTCTTGACTGTTTTAATGCCACATCTTGTAATTATTTGATTCCCAAGCCCTGAAAAAGTATTAGCACAGGGTTGAGAATGTCACTTCAAAGTGTTTAAAAGTCATTAACATTTGTGGCATTTCAGATTAAGAAAACTTTACACCAAATTAACTCTCCTCGAATCACACAAATGGGGAATTAACAAATTATATTCAATATGTATATTGCTATATATATATTTTTTCAAATTTTAAGAATGTTTTTCCTCTGGCCAGGAGAGAATTATGCTTTTATTGAATCCTCAGTTCACCTTAGCTCACTTTTTTCTTTTTTCTTCTCTTTTCACTCCTTTAAAATATTTAAGGTACAATTTAATTCTAAGTCACAAGAATTAAGAATAAGTTAATGGAAATTACTTGAGAACAGATAACCGAATCCTTTTAAAAATAGTTGATATGAATCCAAAACATTTAAATATGCAACATGAGTTTCTAGAAAGAATATCATTTCCATCAGGCATTTCACTTTTGAAACAATGTCAGGGGGAGCTTTAACAGTCCTGGTCATTTCTATGTAAATGATTGATATGGTGACTTAGTTCAGAACACAAGAAAGACAATTTACTGGCTGACAAAATGTCGAGTTATATATTTATATTTCCTCAGTATGAAAAGCAGCCCCATAGCACTTAGGGTTTCAGTTTATAGTTTATTAACCTGCTGTATTTCACATGAAAATATTTTCAATTACTGATTATTTGTGATAACACACAGTCTTCTTTTAAGAACAAAGTTTAATTGCTTTTAACACAACTTCATCACCTAGATGTTATTTAAAATACAAGCTTGTGTGTTAATTTGGGATACGGTCTGGTTTTTTAATTTAATTATTTAAAGGACGATTGCAACCCCATGTTAACAGTTTACTTCTTTCCAACAAACCCTAAAAGCATACTTATTTTCAATGAGTGCATGAGAAAGGCACATTAATGTTGAAAGTGATAATTAAACTGCCTTTAGACTATCTACAAGCTCAGCCTCATTATAAATAAAGACAAACAAGTGCATTATAAAGAACATTTATTCCTTTTTAATGGACTTTTAAGTTAGTTTCTCAAATTGTTGATGAATGTAATAAAATTAGATTAAAAGAAATGTCAAGAAGAAAACAAATTTAAAAATTAACAAAGCCCACAATAAATTTGCAATTACATGTCCATTAAAGATTTTAAAGGGTGTTAATCTTGGCAAAAAGGAAAAAAAACCTGACACTATTGGAGCTTTAGCAGGAACAATTATTATCATTGCAAATTGCTTAAATTATTAAGCTGAGAATAATTCAGAAATATCATTAGCAGTCAAATTACTGAAAAAACTTGTTTTCTTTCCCCCTTTGCTTAATTTAAACTTAATGTCTGCTTATTCTCACACAAGCAGAAAATGCTGATAAATAATTCCAGAGCATGCCCAAACATCTCCCTTCACAGCTAGCTTCTAATTTGATCTCTGGAGACCCTTCTCGGTAGCTGAATAAAATATTTTCATTTATTCTAGGAGAGCCTCCACCACCATACGTTTCTAATCTTGAGCTGCTTGATAATACCTCTAGATGAGGTCCTCAGCAAATCGTTAAAGTTGTTCAATAACAACGTTACAAAACACAGGAGACTTGCCGTTAGTGAAACAAAGAAGTTTTTCAAACGGGGGGAAAAAAACTTTAATAAGCCAACTTGAGTTTCTAGAGCAAGATGAAGAGATTATTTAACATTTTTAACTTTCTGGCAGTCACAGTACAAGGACACTTGAAATTTACAGTGTCAGAATGTTTCACCAGCACCATACTTTCAAGCTGCAGAGTTCCAGCCTGTGAGATCGCTTTGCTGATAGAGCTTAGCATCTGCCAGGGTCCCCTTGCCGCATCCACACCTCAGAATGTGCACAGAACCTCAGCTCTGGAAATATAAACCACTGAATTAAAAAGCTCTTTGTTTTTAATACAAATAATTGTTTTCATGATCAGGTAATGGAAATTACTCAAACTGTCTGGATCCGTCAAGATGCAATTTGGTGAAAGGAAAGCAATTCATGATAAGCACTGATAATTTATGCCATGTAAGACACATTGCCAATTACGAAGAAATGTTAGTAGAATGAAGCAACTTTCTAATATATTACAGGATCAGATTCCACACCTGGATGGGGATGGAATCTGACTGCTTGGGTGGGAGCAGACGCTGGGGAAGCTAACGGTTTTCAATCCCAGGAGTGAGGAAAGAGGAGTGATTTGTGTCCATTGACAGTTTATCAATCTTGTTGTGTTATTGGATTATTGTATTTTTATATTAAAAAGAAAATCTTACTCTGTAAAAGGTTTGTTGAGGCCATTGTTCAGTGTCAAAAGTTTTCTTGTACAGAGGCAAGTAGGAACAAACAAAAGTATACAGATAGAAACAGAGAAGGTATTCCCTATAAATCTTCAACTTTTCTACCGAAACTACTGGGGATATGCATTTTTCATTAAAACAGTTTACACAATGGCAAAAAAAACGTTTTAGTTAATTTTATTATAGTCCTTTCATGTTCACATGATTTCCTCTGCTACCAGAGTATGTTATGCTCTTGAATTGCAGAGTTAATTATATGTTTTTTTCCTTCACCAACTCTCTTATCATCATCTTAACCTTCACCTCTTTTCTTAGTCTTGTCCCCTAACAACTTCCTTACTCTCCTTCTTCATGTGGAATACAATTTTCAGAGGATTGTAAAACATATTAGCAACAACGAGGTACAGAGGAGACCCTATTCCATGGCCAGCTCCTCTCACCACTGCAGTACATCCTTAGGAAGGCAAGAGGAGTGAACATAGCTCTATTCTCATGTGTGTACTCTGAATTAATGTGGCAATGAGGCATTTAGAGCTATTGTTAGAACTACAGTAAGAGTTGCATTTACAGAGTATTCAAAACAACATATATTTAGACTAAAAAATGAGTCATGTGTAAGTATAAATGGGGAATTTGCACATTACCTTTAATAAACCTCAATCAAGCATATCTTTCCCTTTGTTCTACATGTGTATATTCTACAAGTACTTTCTATATGTTCTACATGTATACATGTATATATACATGTACTTTGTGTGTATGTATATAATATGCTAATTAATACCAATGGTACAGTTAATATTTGGAAAATATCCTTTAATACAAAAGAACTATGATTCCACAGCCCTTTAGGACCCAGAAAAGATGCAAAAATTATGCTAGTTAATATTTGAATTACAAAGTATTACTTTCTTTATGATTATTTTCTGGAGGTTCAATTATAAACCAGAAAATGATCACGGTTTCATTCGCATTATATATAAATTTTCTTTTCCCTACTGGTTAAGGTGTTTTCATGTATTTTGATTAAAAAATACCATGGAGAATCATTTGCAGGAACAGACATTAATTAAAAGAAAGTCTGTGTGTATGGAGGTGAGGGGAGGTGTGGACTGGCTTCATGGATTTGTTGCATAGAGACAAGGGCCTCAAACACATGGGGGGATCACGATCATGGCCATACTGCAGGTTAGGGGTTTAGAGATGTCGGCTCAGGAGTCCCATTGCCTGGGGTTATGTGCAAATCTACCAACTACTACTAGCTGTGTGACCTTGGGAAATTTACTTAATCTCCCTTTATCTAAATTTCTTTATCTGGAAAATAGTGAGAGTTGTATTATTGCAATTTGTTGTATGAATTTAATTGAGGAAAAACACAAAAATACTTCCAGAGTACCTAAAGCATTGTAAACATGCAATCATAATTCATTGTTACAGTTATAATTATGGCATGAACATCAAGGTACAGAAAGATGGAGTCTCTTTGTGATTGTATAATTTAAAAACACAATGTCACAGAATATTTTGTCATTTACCTACCAAAGTGTTCCAATCATACCTCTAAAGCAATGTTTTCATACTTCTTTGATAGCCTTTGTATTTGTAGACTTTTGAAACTAAGGAATGACAAAATCTTAGTTTTTCAGAGCCTCTGCCCTAGGGTCAGACTGAGGCAAATGTGCATTCCAGCCCCATTACCTACCAGGCAGCATAACACAGTGGTTGAGTGCATGAATCCTGACTCTACCACCTGCTGGAAATGTCTCTGCAAACTTGGGATAACAATACTTACCTCATAATCCTGCTACAAGGGTTATTACTTGGTATTTGTAAAGAGCTTAGAATAGCATCTAGTACACAGTATGTTATGAGTTTGTTTTAAAAAGTTCCTATCAGTGTGACCGTGAGACTCTCTGAGCCTCAGTTTCCTGATCAGAATAATAATTCCTCTCTCATTGGTTTATGGGGAAGAATAAATGAAATAATATTCATAATTCATACAACACTTGGCATATAGTGAGTGTATACTAAAAAAAGGCCATCATTATTATTAATTCTCCCAATTCTCTATCATGATTTTTCACCACTCCTCACACAAATCCTGTGAAGGGAGTCTCCTAACATGTTCTTCTGTTAAAGGTTTTTCCATTTCCAGAAATGTCTTCTTCTCTCACCTCTGTGGAGAATCTATCCTTGCAGGACTAGCTTCATTTCCATTCCCTTAAGATCCACCCTGACATAGTATCCCATCCTTAATATACTGCTCAAAAGGGCTGCACCTAACATTGGTGTTTGTCCATACTGACTCCCTCTGAGACACGGGAGTACAGTGGGGAGAACATAAGCTAGACCATCAGAAGACCTAAGCTTTAAGTCATCATGTACTAGTTGAACCACCCAGTTGGGAAAGATTCTTCTTATCTCTAAAGCTCAGATTCATCAAGCATAAAACCTATGTTCTTGGTTATCTGGGGCAATTGTCTATCCAATATATCATGTCTCAGGGCTGGTAACAAATTGGTTTGACCAAAGATGGAAGCAAGGTCCAAACAAAGCCCAAATCAGTGGGTAGGGCCCAGGCTGCCACCTTACAACAGGCAAAAACCAATGTGATGGAGGGAGAAAGGCTGTCCTGGTATTTGGTCTAGGACAAAACAGGGCAAGTGCTAGGAATTAGATTTATTCCAGCATAAACTAAGCCACTTAATTTTGTTCTAAGTTTTGACTTGAACGTGTTGTGTCACATTTATCTTGAGCAGTAGAAGACCACTACGTTGATTTACTGTACCCCAGGGGACAGCTTTGGGCATCATAAATAAGGTCTATTTTTTCCTTAATGTTACCCTCCAGCCCCCTCTGACCACTCTATGAAATGTTTGCCTGCCCTCCTCTTCTGTCATGTAACTGAGATTTTGTTTTCCTATCTGTCGACTAGCGTTCTCATCAGCAATTCCATTCACTAGTCTCTAAGCATGATGGTAATTATTCAAAAAGATCTTTACAATTCTCTCCTTTGTTTTACTGCTGGAGGTACAGATGTCTGCCCCCACCCCACCCCCGTTTGCTCCATAGTGCCAGATTCTAGACATTTCTACAGTAAGACTAAGCCGTAACATGTTGCAATGTATCACCGAGTTTAGATAATGGCAATCACGCTTTATTTTTCTTCAATAATCTATTATCCTTAATGTCATTGGTGATATTTACTATCACTGAAAGACAGTAAGAATGATTACCTCTTGCCATGTGAGCAAATCAAACCCACATCTTCCCTTTGTTTATTACCTGTAGTGACTCTATTTCTTCCCTTGTTGTGTGAATCATTTATATCTTTTTCCTTAGGTCTGGTGAGAAAACTCTGAATAAATCTCTATTAGGCTTTAGGTATTCAAAATTGTTTTAAAACATTTCCCTAAGCTTGTCCTGTGGAATTTTAGCAAGTTTTAGAAAAATCATAAGCATTTATCTTTACTGTAAGACGTATCAGTCTTATTATACTTTTAGCAAGAAACAGGCTCTATTAAAATTAAAGTTGACTGAAAATAGTAATCAATTTTATTCAACTATTAACTATTTGATAGATACTTTCTAAACAATACTCTGTGTCTAATTATCTTTATTTTGAAATTCAGAAAAATTGAGTAAATTGTTAAAGTCAATTAAATTTGTGATGCTAAAATTTGAAGCCAGCTCAATCTGGCTCCCATTTCATAGGTTCTCACTGTGTCTGAGATTTGTAGCTGCTCTCCAGAGATTTGGGAGGATCATTCCATAAGTTTTGGTCACAAGTCCATGGAGCACAAAAAAATTAAGCTCATAAGAACAAGGTATAGATAGGGGTGGCAAGGGAGACCAGCAGGGAAGTTATATTAGGAAAAGTTTCCTTACCAAATGAGAATCACGAGATCAGAGAGAGAGACTGAGAGAGGGAGAGAGATTCTGCTGACTTTTCAAATCTGTTACCTAAATTAGAGAATTTGTCACTTACTTTCCTTTGATTCAGTTTTCTGGAGAATGTTAATGTGAGTATAACTCTTGAGACCTTAGTATGGAGGGGAAAAATAGAAACCAGTGTTTCTAGCCCTGGTTCAGAGTATTCTGTAATTTGCCTATGCAAAAGAAAACTAATAGAAAATGGATATAAAATAAATATATCTATATTCATTAGTCAACTTATATTCACTCATATTAGCATTTTACTCTATCTTTTAAATGATGATTTTAGAGTTTCACAATTTTTAAAATAATAGTTTAACATAAAATTATGATCTCTGTGGGAGTTTTTTGGAGTCCCTGGTAACTATTATGAATAATTATGTATATGGTTATCAGTGTCCCATAAGAAATCAGCAATACCATCTAAATATAACTAGAATGCAAACCCTCAGCCACCTTCATTATCCCACTTGCTAGATTAATCAACACTTTCCCCTAGCTCTGTAAATCAAACTGACTCATGTTCATAGATACTGTGGTGGGCACAATTCTGAGATGACCCTCAGATTCTGATCCCTTGGTGTACATGGCCCATACAATCCCTTCTCCTTCTCTATGGGTAGAACTGTGACTATGATGGATTCCACTCCAGTGACTAGGTTGCAATATGGACAAAAGTAAAGTAATTTTGCAAATGGAATTGAGGTCTCAAATCACTGACTGTTAGTTAATCAAAATGGAAATTATCTGGGGTGGGCCTTACCTAATCAGGTGAGCCCTTGAAAGGAGCTGGACCTTCCTGAAAGGGGAGATTTAAAGCATGAGAGAGTCTCCTGCTGGCTTTGGAGAAGCAAAGAGCCATGGTTTGAACTGTGTATGGAGACAGCCAGGTGACAAGGGACAGTGTATGGCCTCTGGTTGTTGAGAGCAATACCTGGCTGACAGCTAGCAGAAAAACGGTGACCTCAGTCATATAACCACAAGAAAATGAGTTCTGTCAACCCCAGTGAGCTTGGAATCAGAGCCCTCTCTTGTGGATACTCCAAATGAGAATGTAGTTGGCTAATGTCTTGACTTCAACCCTGTGAAAACCTAAGCAGAGGACTAAGTTGACCTGTCCCAGATTCTTGACCCATTAAACCTGTGAGATAACAAGTATATGGTGTTTTAATCTGCTAAATTTGTGGTAATTTCTTACACAGCAATGGAAAACTACAGCTACCAAACACTAGTGACTGGACTACATGATAGCAAATTCACACTATCGTTATCTCACCAATAGAACTGTTTGAGTGAGAAGGGTCAGTTACAATTGTTTCTAAAGCCTTTCATCCTTTTCGTATTTTGTGTATAAATCAATGAAATATTGGAGCATAAGTTAGAGAAGAGTTGTTTCTATTAAAACCATGTAGATGATTTGGAACAAAACCTTGATTTTAGGAAAAACAACTTTAGGTAAAATCTTAGGTAAAAACTTTGAGGTAAAATTTAGGTTAAAAGAAAATAATTTCTGTCAATTAGTTATAGGTCAGTCAGCTGTAAAGATTAGAATGGGAGAAAATACCCCAAATCTAAAAGAAATCTATAATAAGATTGGTTTCTGTATACCTTTAAGTCCCCTTTGCATTTTAAAGAGCTATAAGATAGACATAGATATTTAGATATATAAACATATAAAAGATATATATTTTTATGTATCCCCATTTCAATCAATTTTATTTAATTAGCTGTATGAGCATAAGGGATTTTCCATATTTACTGAAATACAAGTAAGACTGTTATTTTGTATTTGAAACTGGAGTTTCAGGACAAAGATATGCTCAGCCTCTAAAACTGGATAATCCACTTCAGGATAGCCATACAGTAGTGAATTGTGTAGCACTTATTACTAATAATAAACTAAGAAGTTTTTTAAGTGACATGCTGTTTTACATATTAGAATAGGTCACACATAAAATAACAATACATTTTTAAAAAAATTCAGTATACTCTCTTTAGTAGGAAAGAAAGTTTTTCCTTGCATATAACCCAAACGTGTGTCTTAATTTCAGCAAAAGGACTCTATTAAATATGGGGATTTTACAAGCAAAATATATATTTCCCTATTTCTATCTATCTATCTATCTATCTATATATCATCTATCATTTATCCATCTGTCTGTCCATCTATATAAAAAGATATATATGATCACCACACTCAAAAGAAAAAGTCTGAACAATTCAATCCTACATAAAATTGTACCAATATATATACATACAATTCCTTCATTATATTCAGATTCATTTGTGTATTCTGAATTTGAGAATTTCTTCAAATCCTGGCTACAACCATAAATGGAAGGACAAAAGAAAATTATAAGATGACAGTCAGTACTAATTCTTAGAACTTCGTCGAGTACTTATAATGAGGGAAGCATTTTACACACAATGGTTCTCAAAGTGTGGTCTGTAGACCAGCTTCACCTGATCACCTGGGAACTTATTAGAAATGCAAAATTTGGAAGCCCCACTTTAAACCTAATGAATCAGAAGCTCTGAAGGTAAGGCCTTGAAATCAGCTCCAAAACAAGCTGTTTAGGTGATTCTGGGGCAACCTGAATCTTGAGAACAACTGCATTAATAATACTCAAAATTAATCTGTAGGTTCCTTATTATTATTAATTTAATAGATGGGGACATGAAGCAGTGGTATGTAGCTATAACTGTCAGGGTCCAATCAGGGAAATAGGAATCTCTCCATGTATTTCAAAAAGAAGGGATTTAATAAAGGAAATTGATTACATAAATAATGGGAAAAGAATCTACCCCCAACTCCAGAGTGATGCAGAGGATGGTACCTTTATCTGGATCTGGGGCTGCCTTGCAGAACAAAAATAGGTCCGCACCTATGGGTGCCCAGTGAGTGACTGGCTGTCCAAATGGAGCCTTGAGGCATAAAATCTACCAGAGTCCACAAGAAGCAGAGAAATATCAGGCTCTTTCCTCTCAATTTGTCCTCTAGTCGTCCACAGTTCCTCCCACTGGCTGCACTTGCCCAGAAATCAGAAAGTAGAGGAGCCTAGGAAATGTAGTTTCCTGCTATAGAAAAGCAGAATAAGAGCAGAGCAGGAAATAGATCTGAGGGCCAATAGGCAAATGGCTCACACAAACGGTTATTTAATTCAGTTTTTCAAAGTGGGTTAGTAGATGGCTGAGCTGGAACTTTAAGAAGGGAGCCTACTCACCAGATTCTGGCTCTCTACCACCCTAAGTGAAAGCAGAAACTACTACCAATTCAGCAACAATGGAAAATACTCCAGAAGAATTCGTGGAAAGAACATGTTACACAGTTCAAATATTGAGATCCGGCTGGCATTGATAAATACGTAATTAATAGTTTTTACTAGATAAAGCCTGTATTTTAGATTTCCTTTATGTTTGGTCCAGTCATCTTGGTATGTTTAGTCCAGTCATCTTGGTATGTTTACAAAGAGGCAAGTAAGATAGAATGCCTGTGGTGGCCATAATTAACAGGAAAATGATCTGATCCTATGACAGTGGATGGTATGTGATGATAAATAGAGCATAGTCACCAAGATCTATATTTCTTCCACTTTGATTGATGCAATGTCTAGAGAAACATTTGTGGGTGTTAATTCTGATGAATGTGTGTTGCACTGTTAACACACCTTTTAATTGTTAAGCTAATTGGCCTTGCTCTTCCTGAATTACTTTGTAAGTGTGATTATCTGAGACCATGTTGAAACAGTTTGGGCCTGCAAGAGAATTGTTTTCTTGTACCGCTTAAAATAAACCCGGCTTGTTGAGCTATTGTTTTACCCATCCCTCTTGCTCTTTTTCAATTTAGAGAGAACTCTCAGAGGTAAACCACAGGAAGGCTCACACATGAAAATTCCCTGAGGTCAAAGCTAGTAGCTGTGCCAACTTGAAGACTCTAGGCATATGACAGCTCTTTGGTAGTTAGTTTTCACATTGCCTGCCAAATGGGAATTTGAGATAAGCAAGGCAAACATTGGGTTTCTTGCAGCTTTACTTGTGAAGGTGAAAAATGAAGACGCTTCTAATTAGCAACAAATGGTTTGTAACAACAGTTTGAATTCCAAGTCCTGTGGTTGGTAAAGCATACATATGGAAGTATAGTTAGGCTCAGTTGCCAACATTTACAATCCATTTCCTTTCTGCAATATTGGAATCCATATGGGTATTAGGGAGATACAATAATTGTCAAAGCAACTTCCATATTTATAGGACAAGATAGTTAAGCTTGGGCACCTTTTTAAGATGTATTCAGGCTTAGTTTCAAAGCCCATAATCCACTTAGTTAAGGCAGAATATTAATAGGTGAATGCCTCGAGGTGATTTATTTTCTCTCTTAAAATACGATAAAATTTACATGTTAAAATATCCTAAAACCACTCAAGAATAAAAATTTTAGGTGTTCAAGGGAAGCAAATTTTAACATTAAAATAAAATTTTGGTAACAGTTTGACCAAAGGGAAAAAAACAATCCAGAGGAATGGAGATTTGCCTTTACGTCTCTATTACAATAAACACAGCACATGGATTTAAGTTAGCACGTAGCAACAGTAATTAAATTTATGAGTGTCCTTAGAGGTGAAGGTTTAAACTGTGAAATTCAGTTCTAAAAATTATTATAATTTTATATATATAAAGTATGGGATGAACAGTAGTAACATTTTTGAAAAAAGCAGTATAAACAGGCCTTAATTTTTTTAGGGTTTTTTGGTGATATATACTTTTAAAATTTGTACTGTTTCATTACCCACTATAATTTTCAATACAACATATTATTTTCAAAAAGGCAAGACATTTCACAATAGGTAGATATTACTGAAATAATCTATATGGTTCTGCGTTCATATTAGTAAACATAACAAATGAACATACCTGTATTTATTTATCTTTGCTTTTCAAAAATTTCAGTCAGTAAGAATTTACAGTAGCCTCCATAATATGAATAAGCAAAAAAATACATTTAGTGGTTTGCACATGTTTTACAACTCAATTAAAATTTTTAAGTTTAAATTGTTTTATTTGCAGAGATTTGTATTTTCTAATACTACTCAATTGCTAATAATTGAGAACAAAGGAAGACATCATAAACAATTATAACTTTATGGTTTTATTTGTTAAATCTAATTTACTACTTTTGGTATACTACAATGAATATTAGCTATGTTATCCTCATCTCTGCAGTTAAATTTGGGGTAGAATATATAAAGACAAACTTTGATAACTATTACACTTTTATAATTGCTTCTTCTAGCCCATTGGGAATCATCATATTCTTTTGAGCCAGTTCAGAGTTTTGTGAATTCATTGCCATATTTAAAGTATATATTGAAATTTTGAATGGTAAACTCACAATTGATAATTAAGGGGAAAAAATGTTGTGCCTATACCACAGGTAAGTTTCTCTGGGAAGTGTATTCTGAGTTAAATATTGATGTGCAGGAGGTTTATTAGGATATGTTCTTGGAGTCCTCACCTATGGAAGGAAAGGGAAGGAAGTAGGATTGGGCAATAAGGAAGCTGGGCTGCAGTCTCAACAAAGGCCTCAGCTGACCCCATGCTGAGCTCTGAGATTAAGATAGTTGGGGGAGGAACTGAGCCTTTATCTCCTCATATTGATTAGTCACTGGATATGGGCTGCCTAGGAAAGAGGGCATCATCTTCTGTGAGGCAACTTTCTTTAGACAAGGCAATAACAAAATGCCTACCACAGAGGGCTGTCTGCTCAAAGCACTACATACAACTCAGGAAAACCATCTATCAGTCTTGAAGGGGAATTTGCCTGATGTATCATGCTGTCCACCACAGGCTTCTGTAAACTTTCCATAGAGAAATTAAGGAAACAATCCCATTTACCATCACACCAAAAAGTGTTGAAGATGGCACAAACAGATGGAAAGATATACCATGTTTTTGGATCAGAAGAATCAATACTGTTAAAATGACCATACTATCCAAGGCAATCTACAGGTTCAGTGCAATCCCTATCAAATTACCAATAGCATTTTTCACAGAACTAGACCAATTTTTTTTTTTTTTTTAATTTGTGTGGAAACACAAAAGATCCTGAATAGCCAAAACAATCTTGGGAAAGAAGAACGGAGCTGGAGGAATCACTCCCTAACTTCAGACTATACTACAAAGTTGCAGTAATCAAAAGAGTATGGTACTGGCACAAAAACAGACATATAGATCAATGCATCAGGATAGAAATCCCAGAAATCAACCTATGTACTTTTGGTCAATTAATCTATGACAAAGGAGGCAAGAATATATAATAAAGAAAGTCTCTTCAACAAGTAGTACTGGGAAAAATGGGCAGCTACATGTAAAAGAATGAAATTAGAGCATTTTCTCATACCATATACAAAAATAAACTCAAAATGGATTACAGACCTAAATATAAGACTGTATACTATAAAACTCTTAGAGGAAAACATAGGCAGAACATGTTTTGACATAAATCACAGCAATATTTTTTTGAATACATCTCCTAGAGTAATGAAAATAAAAACAAAAATAAACAAATGGGACCTAATTAGACTTAAAAGTTTTTGCACAGCAAAGGAAACCATAAACAAAACAAAAGACAGCTTACAGTCTTAGAGAAAATATTTGCAACCAATGTTTCCAACAAGAGATTAATTTCCATATTATAGAAATAGCTCATACAGCTTAATATAAAAAATAAAAAAAACTTATCAAAAAATGGGCAGAAGGGCTTCCCTGGTGGCACAGTGGTTGAGAGTCCACCTGCCAATGCAGGGGACATGGGTTTGTGCCCCGGTCCAGGAAGATCCCACATGCCGCGGAGTGTCTGGGCCTGTGAGCCATGGCCGCTGAGCCTGCGCGTCCGGAGCCTGTGCTCCACAACGGGAGAGGCCATAACAGTGAGAGGTCCACGTACAGCAAAAAAAAAAAAAAAAAAAATGGGCAGAAGACCTAAGCAGACATTTCTCCAAAGAAGACATGCAGATGACAAACAGGCACATGAAAAGATGCTCAATTTCATTAATTATTAGAGATTCCTTATAAAACCGAAAATAGAGTTACTGTATGATCCTGCAATTGCATTTCTGGGCATATATCCAGAGAAAACTCTAATTTGAAAAGAAACATGCACCCAGTATTCATAAAAGCATTATTTAGTATAATAGCCAAGACATGGAAACAACCCAAATGTACATTGACAGATGAATGGATAAAGAAGGTGTGACACATATATACAATGGAATATTACTCAGCCACAAAACAGAATGAAATAATACCATTTGCAGCAACATGGACGGACCTAGAGATTATCACACTAAGCGAAGTGAATCAGACAGAGAAAGACAAATGTAATAATGATATCACTTATATGTGGAATCTAAAAAAATGATACGTATGAACTTATTTACAAAACAGAAATATACTCACAGACATAGAAAACAAACTTATGGTTATCAAAGAGGGTAGCAGGAGGGCAGGGGGGAAAGATAATTTAGGAGTTTGGGATTAACATATACATACTACTATATGTAAGGTAGATAAACAGCAAGGACCTACTGTACAGCACAGGGAAATACACTCAATACCTTGTAATAACCTATAATGGAAAAGAATCTGAAAAAGAATATATATATATATATATATATATATAAAACTGAATCACTTTGCTGTACACTTGAATCTAATATAACACTGTAAATTAGCTATACTTCAATAAAAAAAGCTTTCTGTAGGATTCATAAACAAAATGTAAAAGTATTGAAAGTCAACCTACAATTTTTCCACTACTTTTTTCATTCACCAAAAATTTATTGCTATATTTTCCATTCCTTAACTCAATACTTGGCACATTAAGAACTCAATAAATATTTATTGAACGAATGTATGAATACGTAACCATCACTTTGAAGGAGAGGAAGCACTTGTGCTGAGACTTGCTCAAAGAGGTATTAAGTGCTGTTTTCATTGCAACTAAAGTTTGTTTAAGAATTTATCTCAACCGATTTGCTTATTTCTACTCCTGTCTCCTCATTTGACTGTGTACTTTAAGAAGGAAATAACTGTCTTTTCACGTTCATAATCACAGAATTTAGCAGTTTCTTGCTTACAGAAAACATGGAATAATATTTTTTGTATCAATGGAAGGTTTAGGATGGTCCATGAATGTTGTGGCAAGTGATGTGAATTTTCTGTTAAAGACAGTGAAGGGATTGCCATTTAAAAAATAAATAACATGAAGAGTTTGAAGTTTGAGGAAATAGTATGGAAGACGGATCGGAAGACTGAATTACACTGAGCACAACTGGTAGGTTATTGCAAGAATTCAGACAGGAATGGGAAGTCTGAGATAAAGCAGGAGAAGTGAGGGTGCTGTGAGGTGGTCTTAGTCATTTCTTGGCAAAAGACTGGATATGTGTGTGAAGGAGGAGGATGTGGAACTAAAAACGGAGAGTGGATTATTAGTATGTGGTAGAATTAAACATCTTCATAAGAAAGGGGGAAACAACACTTGATTAAAAAAATTTGGTGTTCATTACTTGGAACTGAAATTATTGTAACTTCTTGCCCCACTCTGCTCATCCACCAGTTCTTCTCCAACCATAATTTGATAGGACACTTCCGGTCATGCATTCTATTAGGCCAGAGTTTAAGAGCATTTTCAGTAAAGTTTAATGATCTAGCATTTTTGTTACGTTTTGACAAGAAGTAATTAACATTTATTTAATTATTGTTTTCTAAAATTTTAAAATACAAGAGTCACCACTTTAGTGCCTCTGCTTTATAAGGCAGTTTGTTTCAGAGAATGATGTGATCAGCTTCCTACACAAACAAAATTAGGTTATTTTGCTGTTCTCCTACCCTCCCTGCCACCCTTCTTTCATTCTTTTTCTTCTAACCCTTCTTTCCTTCTGTTCCTACTTTTCTACTCCTTTCACCAAACAAGGAATTTGGGATTTGATAGTCTTCTTTCCCTTCTCATTTGATATACAAATAGCATCATATTTTAGAGTAGATGAAGAAATGATGGTCTAGCAAGCAATGCTTGACAATGTATATTCACTTAGACATAATATGAGAAAACAGTGTATGATAACCAATACTAATAATGAGGAGGAGGAGGAGAAATCAAAATTTAACTTTCCATTTAAATCAAGCCTACATTTGTGTTATCCTAATTATTTGGTGCATTGCTATATACACCAATTTTTGGTGTACTAAGTTTTAGATTTTATTTCTACTAGTAAATGTAAATATACTCATGGAAAATGGGTTTAGGGTAAATTCAATGTTCACTGCTTTTGGCCCACTAATTCCTATATGAAAATATGGTTGTAAATAAAATATCTCACATTATATTAATTTGTATGTAACAAATGTATGTAAGTATGATGTTTCTGTGGTAGAAATCATTGAGTTAAAAATGACCCCTCTCAAATATTCATGAACTATTAAGCTGGGACTGAAATTTTGGCTCACAGGACATTCCAGATGTGATGAAGTAGTCATGTAGTGGAGTAAAAAATAATAATTAAAAAAAAATACAAAGTGGTATGTCAGGCTGATTTGCTTGTTTGCTTAACCATCAAATTTTGAATACCCTTGAGTTGTTAAAATTTCACATGTCCTAGAAAATAAGACTTTAAATTCCCTCACTGTGTGTGTGTGTGTGTGTGTGTGTGTGTGTGTGTGTGTGTGTGTGTGTGTGATACCAAGGGTATGCAACAGCTCAGTGGTCTCAGTTACAGGCACTGAATGACACTGGGGTAGCCAAGAGGAGAGAGCAAATGGACACTGAAATGAAATTACATGTTATCTGGATCTGAAATACAGTTTCACACTCACTGCTTTAAATGCTAAAAATATGTACTTTTTTTAAACTAAGCGACTTTCTAGTTTGTTTCTTCACCCATGGCTATATGGCTATACTTGAGCAAGGTATGACAAGTTGTAGACCTTCTTATTTTTATTTTGTTTATTTTAAGCAAGATATTTTCTGAAGTAACAGTTTGTAGAAAACAAAATGTTATTTGCATGTACTTCTCATCTCTTTAAAGTCAAGTTATCAGAAGGCATCTCATGAGAGGGAAAGTTATACCATATTCAATCTGTCCATTTTCATATATGTCTTCTCTCTGATTTAGGATCAAAGAATCAGAAGCATAAGAATTCACATCACTGCAATCAATCATCTCTACCCACTTTAATTTAAAAAGTGAAAGAATTCTAAAACTTACCTATATTTGGTGTTTTAGATATAAATTTGATACATCCTGCCTAGCATTTAATTTTGAATATTGTTCAAATTACAAAAGTTAATATGAAAAATATATATGAAAAATTAAACTATTATTCAAATGTTCTTATAACAGTCATCTATAAATGGTTTGGCACAAGTTTTGACTTTTATTATTACAGAAATGTTTTAGTAATAGTTTTCTAAAATAACATTTTAGCCAATAAGTGTAATGTTCAATATACTTATTGAATATTTTTATTAAACTAAACTTTTTGTAAATTTAGACATCGACAATCCTGATATCCATCTCTAAGAGTATTTAAAGGCAGGATAGTAATCTATATGTACATATACCCTGAACATTTCAATATTTGTTTTTTTTTTAATTTTATTGAAGTATAGTTGATTTACAATGTTGTGTTAATTGCTGCTGTACTGCAAAGTGATTCAGTTATACATGTGTATATACTTTTTCATATTCTTTTCCATTATGGTTTATCACAGGATATTAAATATAGTTCCCTGTGTTATAGAGTAGGACCTTCTTGTTTAAACATCCTATATATAATAGTTTGCATCTACTAATCCCAAACTCCCAATCCTTCCCTCCCCCCACCCCCTTGGCAACCACAAATCTGATCTCTATGTCTGTGACTCTGTTTCTGTTTTGTAGATATGTTCATTTGTGTAGTATTTTAGATTCCACATATAAGTGATATCATATGGTATTTGTCTTTTTCGTTCTGATTTACATCACTTGCTATGATAATCTCTAGGTCCATCCATGTTACTGCAAATGACATTATTTCATTCTTTTTTATGGCTGAGTAATATTCCATAGCGTGTATATACCACATCTTCTTTACCATTTCAACTGTTGATGGACATTTAGGTTGTTTCCATGTCTTAGCTGTTGTATATAGTGCTGCTATGAACATAGGGGTGCATGTATCTTTTTGATTTGTAGTTTTGTCTGGATATATGCTCAGGAGAGGGATTGCTGGATCATATGGCAACTCTATTTAGTTCTTTGAGGAATCTCCATACTGTTTTCCATAGTGACTATACCAATTTACAATCCTGTCAACAGTGTGGGAGAGTTCCTTTTTCTCCAGACCCCCTCCAACATTTGTTATTTGTAGACGTTTTAATAATGGCCATTCTGACTGGTGTGAGGTGGTACCTCACTGTAGTTTTGACTTGCATTTCTCTAATAATTAGCGAGGATAAACATATTTTCATGTGCCTATTGGCCATCTATATGTCTTCTTTGGATAAATATATATTTAGGTCTTCTGCGCATTTTTTGATTGGGTTGTTTGTTTTTTTCTTATTGAGTTGTATGAGCTATTTGTATATTTTGGACGTTAATCCCTTGTTGATCACATCATTTGCAAATATCTTCTCCCAGATCATAGGTTGTCTTTTTGTTTTGTTTTTGGCTTCCTTTGCTGTGTAAAACTTATAAGTTTGATTAGGTCCCATTTATTTTTGCTTTTATTTTTATTGCCATGGGAGACTGACCTAAGAAAACATTGCTACGATTTACATCAGAGAATGTTTTGCCTATGTTTTCTTCTAGGAGTTTTACGGCGTTGTGACTTATATTTCAGTCTTTAAGCCATTTTGAGTTTATTTTTGTGTACGGTGTGAACGTGTACTCTTACTTCATTGATTTGGGTGAATATTTGTTTCTTTGTTCAAGTTGCTCCACTTATTCTTCTAACAGTTCATATTTACTTCTGATTTAAAATCTACTCTGTTCTCGCTGCTCCACTTTTCCATCCAAAGACTACCAATAATTTAAAAGTCAGCTCAAGTGCCACCTGAGCTTCCTTCCCCATTGTTTCAGGTTACATTTTATTTCCCATATCTAATTTTCAATGCAGTTAGTATACATAACTTATTTTGGCGCTTAAAATTTATTACCTTAAGGTGCAATGATAATAATAATAGCTATAGCATACTCAGGTGCTACTATGGGTCACGAATTGAACTAGTTGCTCTCAAAAACAAATTCTAACAGCCCTGCAAAAGTAAGAATTATTGTTCTCTGTTTTACAGAGGAGAAAACTAAGTTTCAGAGAGTTAAGTGATTTTCCAAAACTCACATAATTAGTGAGAGTTAGAGCTGGTACTCATCACTGGCTCCAAAACCCATGTTCTTTCTATTAAAAGCTTAAAAAATCATGCATTTATCAACTTAAATAGACTGTAAGATACTGAAGTCCAGAAATCAGGTTTTAATTTAAAAAGTCTTTTAACTTCCTGGTACACAGCTATATTTACTTTAAGCCTAGAAATAGTTGACTTTAAATGAACACAGTTAATTCTATCATTTTGCACAATTCAATTCATTATTAGTAGAAAAGTACTCAGAATGAAGTAGATGTAGTTTTATGGTTTCCCTTCATTAACCCAATGATAACAATTTGGTGGTAGATTTTAAGATTCATGTTTCAAATTTTCCTTTGTGCTTTCAAGTGCTTTTTGATGTATAATGAATTCTTAATTATCTGCACCCATGGGGAAAAGTTCAGGTGAAAATAGTGGTGGACACATATAAAATAATTTATACTTATACTCTATTTTAATGGTATACATATGAATAAATACATTTAATATTCTGGTGATTTGCACTAGAGCATAAGGCTGAATAAAACAACAAAATTTAAATGATAGGAAGCCTTCTTAGTTTTCTGTTTTTGATCTCAGGCTATGATGAAAATTAAAGATTCTCTTTGTTATATGCCTGCAGCACCAATGTGGAGGTTCCATCTCAGTTCTTTTTGTAGCAGAGAATGGTTACATGTTTGGGAAAGACTTGCCCCCCAATATCTGTGTCTATCTCTTCTTCCTTGGCACTTTGCTAAATTACATTTCATACAGGTGAGGCCAAATGCCTATTTTTGGCCACTTCCAGTTCTGGTCTTTAAAACCTCCTACAAATTCTCACACTCTCTTTTCCTTGTCTTTAGGACTTAATGAATGGCCAATACACTAGATAGAAAAGAATAGACCCCTGAATGACTGTGTGAAGCAGAACACTTCCCAGCCCTCCAACCTGCATTCACTGTCCACTAAGAAGTGAGCAACTAAAAGCTCAAAAACAAAACCCTTGTTATTAAGGGTTAGTTAGTCTTATTATTAAGACTAATAACTATTAAGACTAATAACCCTTGTTATTAAGACTTAGGTTAATGAAACTTAAGGGATATTTGTTATTATAGTTAGTATACCTTGACTAATGAAAACTGAATGCAAAGTCACAGTAAACTGCATCTATGGATTAACAACAAATGTGTAAATAACATATTTTAGATACTAATTTTCAGTGAGCAAAACATGATATTTATTATAAGTAGGTCAATGTTTACTGTCTGGAAATAATTACTATAGATTTTGCTAGCTAAGGGAAACTAAATAAAAATTTGATTTTACTTAATCCAAAAAGGAATTGGACTAAGTAAGTACTAATGTAAGTACTGTCCAGTTTATCATTTCCATTTATCTATTTAAGAAATATTTCTTGAGAATCTACTATGTGCTACACACAGTTCTAAAGTACAGAGGGATGTCAGTGAGCCACATAGGTGACCATCCTTATCCTCATGGAGTTTACCTTTTAGTGGAGAGAGACAGGCCATAAACAACATAAAAAACAGTCAGTTCCTATTATAAGTGATTAAGTGCTATAGGGAAAATGGATCCTTCTATAGGATTAAGAGCATGGGGTGTGGTGGGGTGGAGGGGATGCACTTTTAATGGAGGTGGTTAGGGGCAGCTACAGTGAGAAGAAAACATTTTGAGTAAGACTTCAAGGAACTAAGGGAGTGAGCACAGAACATTTAAGGAAACAATCAGAGCAAAGAACCTAAGGGGGGAACATGTTTATTTGTTCAAGGCAAGCAAGAGAGTGTTACTTTTTAGATGATAAATTTAGGGAGTGCTTTAGTTTGCTAGGGCTGCCATAACAAAATGCCACAGACTGGGTGGCTTTAAAAGCACACATTTATTTTCTCATATTTTGGACTCCAGAAGTCCAAAATCAAGGTGTGGGCTGGTTTAGATTCTTCTGAGAACTCTCTCCTTGGCTTGCACATGGCCCCCTTCTCACTGTGCCCTCCTGTGGTCATCTCTCAGTCTGAACTGTCTGTGTCCTAATCTCCTCTTCTTACAAGGATACCAGTCATATTGCATTAGGGCCCACCCTAAGAACTCCATTTTAAGTTAATTACCTCTTTAAAGGTCCTATCTCCAAATGCAGTCACATTCTGAAGATATAGGAGTTAGGGCTTCAACATATGAATTTGAGGGGGACACAGTTCAGACTACAACAGAGAAGTATTGTGTCCTGGCTCGTGTAGGTCTCTAAAAAATTGGGCTTTTACTCACTGGAGTAAAATGAAGAGGCATTGGAGGCTTTGAGCAGAGGAATGACATAACCTGATTTATGTCTTAACTCTCGCATGAGTTCAGGGCAGGGATAGAGAGAGGGACATGACTTAGGAAGCTATTGATGTAGTCTGAGCAAGAGATTAGGCAGTGTTGACTCACCTATAAACTGCTCAGTATTGGTATATCTGAGCTAGGTACTAGGAAATAATTTTTCAAATTAAAAATCTTAATATTTGGCAAAAAAACAGAAAATGTATTTATTTTACAAATGGGGAAACTGAGGCCTAGATTAAAATAGTTTTCTAAGTTTTCACAACTTCTTAATGGTAAAGTGACTCTTAGGTCAGTGATCTTTTCATTATCCTTCACATCAGTCTCAAATTCAAACTTTTTACAGCAAATTTTATGTTCAAGAATATTTGTCTCTTCTCCCAGATTCATGCGTGACTCATTCATTCCCTTCAGGTATCAATTCAAAAGCACCTTTAGAGAAAAATTATCTGACCACTCCACATAAAACAGTAAACAATTCCCTCATCCCTGCCTGTCCTCATCCCCTTACCCTGCTATATTTTTCTCTGTACTGCTGAGATCATACATAATTTTAATTTTATTTCCTTGTTTATTGTCTGAATATCTCCTCTAGAATATAGGCTCTACAAAGTCAAGGACATTTTTAGTGATATATATGTGTGTATGTGTATATATATATAACAGTATATATATGTATATATATATGTAAACATGCAATATACACATTTATACCTACATACATACACACTTTGTATATAATATATATTTAGTTATGTATATATATGTATGTGTATATATAAATGTGTATATATATATATATATATATATATATATATATATATATATATACTATGTCTATAAAATAATAACCAACATAAATATTTTATTTCGGTAGTACCCTCCAAGTTTAATTGTTCTCTTATTGAAGATGTAGATTTTTAGAGATAAAGTGCAGTATACTTGAGTTTTGGAATAGTGTTTTAACTTTCATGTAATGTTTTGAGTGAAATTTTTAACAGAATTATTTGACCAGCAGCTCTTTCTCTTCTTTTGGAAACAGACTCTTCTCATCCTTTTCTCCTTCCTACCCCAACTCCTCTGGGGAACTGCTATCACTCCCACCCTCCAGTCTAACCATTTGGTTCAAGGGGATCAGCCATATTCATATACTTTCCTCATCCCCTAGCTTCTTCGTTAAGAGATGACAGATCCAAGTTGGACTAGTCAGAGTCTTTCCGGTTTTTTAAAACTGAATATGAGAATTATTTCTTTTCCTATGATGAAAATAAAGGACACTACTTGGAAGAAGTTGGTTTGTGGTAAGAAAAATGAGGCAGATGCTTAGAGATTCTGATATGAGAGTATCCTGGTGAGATTCAACTCCGTGACTCCAGTTGTATCCATATCCATGTCTTTTCTGCAGTTTGGTTGTTCTAACTGTCCTTGTATTCTGGAGCTAATAAAGTTTCCTCTTGCACTTTAGTTTGCTTTAGGTTTTTATTATTAGCAAATACATGATTTCAGATTAATACACTATGGTAAATATCTATCAAAGTCCTAAGGAAGTTGTTATAATTCCTTGTTAATACAATTTGTAACATTTCTCATCATCTAATAAGGAGATGTGGAAATACACATGAAAAAAATCATCCAGTTTTACTTTTTTTTTCTTACTCTTAACACTTCTAGAAAGGATGTTGCTAATATCTTCTCCAAAGGACAGGAAAACAAATTATCCTTTTGGCATGAACCATCACACCTGTGTGTTCCTGGTAAGGATCAGGTGCTTGTCACATTGGCTTACAACACATAGTTGAACGAGAGTCTTAAAGAAGGGCTCAATTGGTAGAGATAGAACCTTTTTATGAATCTGACCTTTAAACTAGCATAGTGGGCAATAACCATTAACAGATCAAATATGAGAAATGTCAGGTGTGGAATAAGCCCTGACAGGAAATATTTCATCAGCCTAAGCCCTTGAACAATCACAGACAGACCTTGGAGGCCATTCTGTAGGCACCCTTCTCCTTACACTCTGTGATAAGGATGATGGGTTGCTTCTTTTACCACCGCCCTCCTTAGCTCAATGTTCAGCCAAAAGGAGATCAAATTGACTCATGTACCATAATTCTGAGAAAATTACCATCGCGAGGTGACCCAGTTTCTTCATTATTGCTGTAGAAAAGGAGTCCTGATAGAGAAATAAACTTAGTATCTTTAAGTACTCAGTCCTATATTTTTCTAGGCTATGTGTAGTGTTGTAATGGCATTGCATATTCTTTTAGCCAGAGGCATCTTCAGCCAGGTTCCCCAAACCTATTTTTCCACTTGTTAAGTACATCTCATAGCTTCAGGTTTAAGGTCACTGTAGAGCTGGCAACTGGAAGGAAGATAAAGATAGTTATTGGTGTGGTATGCACAGTTACTATTTTAATACTTTTCACTGACCACATTTTGACTTACAGCTCTGTTGCTTTCTTTTGATGCAGCTGCCAATTAACCAGTCTGGTTATGAAAGAACAGTAGTATGCCTACTAATATAATTTAACAAATGACACACTATATATGCAAAGACCTTTACTATTGGCAAAGTAGTTCCTCCAAATGTGTTTATTTCCTGACTCGTGACTGTAGCAGCTATAGATCTGGTTGTTGCTGAAATTAGAGATCCCATTATTGACACGTTCGGAAATGCCTTTAATATGGACCTTGTTTCTGAATTGTGGGAGGAAAATCATTGGATATTGCTCTGTCTGGGGCAATGATCCCTGAGCTCTTTTAGTGAACAATCCATCAGCATCCATGGTTCGGAGAGAAACATAAATCGTGTGCATCATCTACCACCCAATAAACGCTAACAAGTAATGATAAGAAATGTTGAAGTGCAGGTTTGTAACTACAGGGAAATAAGACTGGGTACTAAAAGTGAAGAAAACATTTCAGTTTTCTTCGTAACAACTACTTCTGTCTTCTTACTTGAGAAGTTTTATTTCCTTTGCACTCTTGTACTTTCATCCTGATGACATGGCTATTATTTTATAGCAGTTTCAAGCAGTTAATTAATGAACTGCACACAAGTGACATGACACCACCTTGCCCAATTATCTCTAGCATCTATTTTTACAGTACAAAGCACTGCTGCTTTGTGAATTGTCTCCATTCATAAATTGGCTCAGGAGGCAGTTACTTTAATAGCCAAAACAATGCAACAGTAGTGCCCCACTGGTGACATAGAGTAATTGTAAATCACCATGTGAGATCTCATAAAGCTCACCATAAAAACCTGGTGATATCATGTAATAAAAGAGCTCTTTTCTACTTAGTTAAGCAGCTATTGCTCAATTTACCGTGTAATCTCATGGGCCCCAGGCTCATTAGCTCATCTCATCTAGGACGGGGTGTGGCATGAGGGTGTGATGACCACCTAGAACCAATGAATCACCAAGGATTTCTTTTTTTTTCTTTTTAAAATTTCCTTGGTGTGCTTTATTAAAAAAAAAAAGAAAGAAAAAATATGTTGCCAGGTTGTTTTATTTCAAATTTGTTCAATCAGCTTTATCTTCACACTTTTTTCTCTCTAATCCACCCTCTTCATTCTGGTCACCAGTATTCTTGGACTTCTAATACACTCACACCCACCATCTGTCTGTTAAATTTGAATGTCCACATGACTACTTTGGTTTTCTTTGAGTTTGTCACAGTGGTCTTTGTTTAATTAAAACTCATCTTAAGTGTAAAGTACTACCAATCTTGTGCCCAGAAGCAAAAATGTTAGTTTTGAGAAAACCACGGGTAAATTTTACAGTTTATTTTTTGCATAAGCAAAACTCACCATGGTGACAATATACTTTCCTGATATAAATAATGCAAAAATACAGGTATGCTCTGTCATTGATATATTTAATAGAATAGGTTAGAGTGTTCTTAAGGATGTTCATTCTGTAATTAGTAGTGCTAAGATTTCCAAATTTTGTCACCAAAAAGTATACAACCAGTAGTATTTAGTACAGTCTTTGTCATTTTTAACACAATTTTCAACTACATTTATATTTCTCCAGCAAAGTCATTTGTATAGGACTAAAATATTTCATATAAATCAGTAAGATTATCCTCTATGAAGCAAAATTGTTTACAAAATAGGAAGTCTGGGATAAAATTTCCTGCTATCTACCAGACTACTGATAAAAAAAAAAAAAGCTACACATGTCCTATTGAGTTCAAAATGTGTATGTTCTCTGTTATTTACTCTTTTTTATCATTTGTGAATATTTCTGCCTATTCTCCAGTAAGATCCTTTGAAGCCCTTTATTTACTTTTTTGAACTCTACCTATCTACCATACTCTACTACAGTTTTTTAAAATTTTGTTTATAATAGTTATTTGATGGATACTTATTAAGTAAGAGTCTTTTTCAAGCAAAAGTACCAAAATTTGCTTTTCTAAATACTATTTGCATTTACAAGCAGTCACTTTAGGAAACCATATATTCCAAAAATATTGTTGTGAATTTTTGAAACTCCTCTTTTGAACTTATCTTTAGAACAATTTTTAGGACACGTAGGAAAGCCATGCCTCACTTTTATTTTAATTTTAAATCAAAACAAATATTAATGCTTAAATCCTTCAGATATTCATTAACTCCCAAGGAATTCTGGCTAATTCTAAAATCTAATCTATGGGCAAAAAACATCTGAAGATATATATGTAATGAGCCAAGGATTCTGATGGTCAATAAAAAATGGCATTAAAATGACAACCACATTGGAATAAACTGATGGCTTTGTAAGATAAGATCTTTGAGGGATATAACAATTCTCTATTTCACTTCTAATACTTTAGTTAAAATTACTCAGAACCATTACTTTATTGCAATATATTTAATTACGATTCCACCATGAATCACTGTTATATTTAAATTACTTGATTAAAGGAAACAAGTAAATGTGATACTACATTTGTACACGTTATAAGCAAAATACCAAATACACCAAATATAAAAAAAATTCACACTTAAAATGTTATGGAATGTGTTTTATTTTCTGATATGACTTTAGGAACAAAAAGGCAAAACATGCACTACATGCTACATAAATTAACACATAATTCTGAATCGATTGTATTGCACAAAAATATGATATTTTCTTACATACTAAATATGAGGTACCAAAAGTTTGTTCTTATGGTATAAATTATTTAATTATAACATAAGTGGATATAGATGTCTGTATTTTAACTTGGTTGACCTTTAGTATCTAAACTTTTACATTAGATATACTAGAATGAACTGCTGGTGTTTTATGTGTTTCCCAGGAAATTTCTGGTGGCAGCAGATTCTAGCTTAAATTGCAATAATTTGCTGATTTATTATGCCAAAGCCAAATCTAGTATTAATCTACTTGGCCAATACAAATGTCAGGAAAGATAAACACCTAATTTGATTAAACAAATTGACAACTGACTATTTATCGAAGGAGGATAGATTGAAGAAATAGGATCCATAAACACAGACATCATATTCTGAATCTGATATAGATAAAATTCTGTGCCATGGTGCATTTTTATATTGCTCTTGGAAAAAATATTACAATGATTTGTCCATGGAATGTTGAGTGGAAGTCTTATAACTATCAAGGATGGTGCAAATTATCTGTGATTTATACACTACTTGAGATAGGAGTAATATATTTGCTACTATCAGTCATACAAACAAAAGTGGGGTCACAAAGTAGGTCCTTATATCAGAATATCCATGTGAGTATATAGTTGTCATAGTCTGAGACATTATTGGAGGTTTCAGCATATAGTGGGTGATGAGCCCAGGCAGATTACAATTTTTAACACATGTAGTAGAGATCTCCCATTTGTAGCAACATGGATGGACCTAGAGATTATCATACTAAGTGAAGTAAGTCAGACAGAGAGAGACAAATATCATATGATATCACTTATATGTGGAATCTTAAAAAATGGTACAAATGAACTTATTTACAAAACAGAAATAGATTCACAGACATAGAAAACAAACTTATAGTTACCAAAGGGGAAAAGGCAGGAGGGATAAATTAGGAATTTGGGATTAACAGATACATACTGCTATATATAAAATAGATAAACAACAAAGATCTACTGTATAGCACAGAGAACTATATGTAATATCTTATAATAACCTATAATGGAAAATATCTGAAAAAGAATATATATATATACATTTTTTATATATGTACACACACTATATATATTACCGAATCACTTTGCTGTACACCTCAAGCTAACACAACATTGTAAATCAACTATACTTCAGTTAAAAAAAAAAGACATCTCCACTAAGAATGCAGGATGAGAATACAGTAGAGGGAGCGAACTCACACTTATACAGCCCTGCTAGGTGGTTTATGTGCCTATCCTGTTGACTCCTCTCAATAGCCCTCTGATTGGATTCATTCAACAGATATTTTCAAGAGGCTACTTTATACCAGGCAATGTTTTAGCTCTTGGGGATTTAATAAGAACTTAAGCAGTCATTGTTCTCATGAGTTTATGTAATGGTTTCTCAACCTTGGCACTATTGACATTTTGGGTCCAATAATTCTTTGTTACAGGAACTATCTTATGCACTTCTGGGTTGTTGAACAGCATCCTTGACCTCTACCAACTAGATGAAAGTAACGTGCCTGCAAGTTGGGACAACCAAAAAATGTCTTCGGATATTGCCAAATGTCTCCTAGGAGACCAAATTGCCCCCAAATTGAGAATCACTGATTTACATAATAGTGGAAGGAAGACAAGCAGTGAATCATTCAACAAATAAGTAATGCACTTTCAAATAGTGAGAAACACAATAATGGGACAGAGAGTCACTGAGGATCGTGGTGGAGAGGATAAGAGGATTTGTACAGAATTTGCAACTTACTGGAAATGTCTCTCAAAGTGGGAAGTCTTAAGAAAATACTGAATGATGTAAATATCTAAGAAAAGAAGTTAGAGCAGAAGAACAGCAAATGCAAAGGCCGTGGACGTGCAAAACATTGGCCTCGAGAGGTTTCTTCATTTGCCCAAGGTCATGTAAAACCAGGACATAAGGCAGATATGTCTGTCTCCTGATCCTGTGTTCTTTGCATGACCTTCTATCACCTCACTTTAAATCAAGACAACTGCAATTCAAATATCCTAGAGTAGAAATGTGGTGAGTTCTTCAGGTGGAGGAATGATCTGAATGCATAGTCAAAACACACTAGTGTCTGCATATGGTTAGAGGGTCTGGGAAGGGGAAAACGTTGTTGATATTAACAGAGGAATACAGTCAGAAAACATAAATTTTTTGCAATAATAATAAGGACATTAATATGCAAAATATTAATATGATTATCCATGTCCCTTCTGCCCCTTCCTTCCTTCTTCACAATGTAAGCTATCAGAGACAGTTTTTCCAAAGAATAAGTTTTACAAGAAACCACATTGGGTGTCATACCAATGCAAAATTAGAAAGAAAGTCTTTTTTTTTTTCTCAGAAGATGTTGGGGATAGGAGTTAATTAATTAATTTATTTATTTTTGCTGTATTGGGTCTTCGTTTCTGTGTGAGGGCTTTCTCTAGTTGTGGCAAGCGGGGGCTATTCTTCATCGCGGTGCATGGACCTCTCACTATCACGGCCTCTAGCTGCAGAGCACAAGCTCCAGACGCGCAGGCTCAGTAGCTGTGGCTCACGGGCCTAGTTGCTTCACAGCACGTGGGATCCTCCCAGACCAGGGCTCGAACCCGTGTCCCCTGCATTAGCGGGCAGATTCTCAACCACTGAGCCACCAGGGAAGCCCAGAAAGTCTTTTTATCTGATAAGAATCCATCCTAAAATATAGTGTATCTCTGATACCATGAATTATAATATATGTTGCCAAAGAGATATTGCCTTTTATATTAGGTAATACTTGTTATGGATTTATGGTTTGTACATAATATTAAGTGGCCCGGACAGAGAGATTTCATTGAACTCTTGGGAAAGATTGTAACTTATATTTCCTGCTGACTTCTGTTTTCCATGGTTCCTTATTAAGATTTATGGAATATTTAGTCTTTGATTTTTTAATTATAATTGGCAGGTGTCCCTGAAGTTGTAAAGCAATTAGGAAGCCTGTAGTTATTTTCTTATAACAGCAGTGCTGGTGAACCTGATTTTTCTAGGGGGTTTATCATGCCCTATTTCTTCTTATTTATCATTCCAGATTGAATCCCTCAAGGATAGCATCCTAGCTGTGACCAATACCTCAGGGCACAGATGAAGATAAGGAGCCTGAAGAATATACAGATAAGTTTATTGCACCTAAGATTTGACCATCAGTGGTAATGTCTAACACCTTACAATATGAGCTTGTCTACATATTGTCACTAAAAGTAGAGGTCCCCTTGTTTTTAAAAGCATGACAAATTTCAACTCTGTTAATATTTGAGGCCTTTATTTACACAGAGACCGTAAAATGTTCCGCAATTTAAAAGACTTTAAATTGTTTTTCCTAATTTATAGAGTAGAATTTTTCCTAATTTATAGAATAGAATTTTTAGACATCTGAAAGACAAAAAAAAAAAAAAAAAAACAAATGTATTTCCATAACTAACTCTACAAAGTCCCTTTAAATCTTATTTTAATTCAGGAAGGGCTTTTATATTTCTCAGGAAGATTATATACTTTTCTTTCTAGGAGGGAAAAAGAGCTCAATTCATCTTTTACAGTATTTGTTATTTATATCAATATTTTAAACTGGGTAATAATATAATACATGTGAAGTATTCTTAATGATGCATTCATTTATTTTGTAAAAATATTTACTTCTCTGCTTCTGTATACCAGATACTGGATATATACTGGTGAAAAAAAAATATATGGTCCCTTCTCTCATTCAGTTTATAGTCTAGGAGGGAACACTTTATTTATTTATTTATTGAATAAATATTTGTTGTATCAGGCTAGCTTCTGTGTACAATGATAAAGAAGACAGTCAAAGTCCTGAATTCAAAAAGTATATATTTAGTTGAGATGCATTAAAAAGTAAACAAATACATATGTAATATAATGAAGACAGATAAATCAAATTAAGCAGATTATGGCATGTGGCTTGAATTCTTCTACAGTTATTACCTTTTTATAAGCGTAAATATTATAGAATAACTTTCATTCTAAAGAATAAATGGGAAGTATGGGAGTTAAAATAATTAGTCATGAATATTTTTTACTGCTAGACCGTGAAGAAATCAAAGTGATAGAGAAAATACAGGAGGCAGATATATGGGGTCAGGTGAAACATTTTAAAGATGGAAGATTCTCAAACATGTTTGAATATGAATAAGGAGACAGGAGGGAGAGGAAAGCTGAAAATAAAACAGACAGAGGGTATTCCTAGAGGAGCCAGTCCTTGAGAATGCAAGAACTGACAGAGATCTCACACATGGGAAATTTTTTTCATCTATTTATTCATTCATTTATTCATTTATTTAATTATTATACATTTTGCTCAACTATGTATTTGAAAGATATGAAAAAAACCATGATCTCTACCAATGAAGAATTTATAATCTAAGATATATGACTAGAAAATAACTAATAATACATGAAAATATAAATTGTAATCACTATAGGAATTCAGAAGAAAACTCTCCATAAGCTGAAGTTTAATCCATATAAAGTGTTCCATATCTAAAGTCCCTGGCTTTTCACAGGCACTTGATGAATGAGGAATATAGTTGTTTTTCTTGGAAGAAGATGTACTTGATTTAGTCCTTGAAGAAGGAGAAGTTATAGAAATAAGAGGAAAGGGCAAAGGGTTTGCAGCATAGGATGAAATGCATGAGCACATGCAGAAGCAGCAATGGCATTTTCTATATTACATGTTACATGTTAAGTGTGTCCCTGAAAAAGATACGGTGGAGTCCTAACCTCTACATCAGACTGTGATCTGTTTGGAAACAGAGTCATTGCAGATGCAATTAGTTAAGAGCAAGTCATACTAGAGTGGACCCTTAATCAAATATGACTGGTGTCCTTAAAATAAAAGGAGGAAAAGATACACAGGGAGATGATATAGGCAGAGATTAGAGTGATGCATCTCTAAGGCAAGAAACACCAAAGATTGCCAGCAAACACGAGAATTTACAAAGGGGAAGAAAGACTTCTTCTCTACAGGTTTCAGAGGGTTCATGAATGACCCTGCCATCACTTTCATTTCAGACTTTTAGCTTCCAGAACTCCGAGATAGTAATTTTTTGTTGTTTCCGCTACCCGGTTTGTGATACTTTGCTATGGCAGCCATAGGAAAATAATATACATGACAATTACTATAAATATAAGTATTACTTTAGTTGCATTTAAATTATGGTAGCTTTGTCTTTTAATATTTTTTTTGCATTTTATATTTCATATGGAAATATATTCTATTTAAATAACAGGAAGAAATTTTTGAAACTCTGTTAATTATGTCACATTTTATCCTAATTTTAAAAAGTATCCTTAAATTCAGTAATATTATTATGATAGGCTATATGATAGACTTTTAAAGCTATATTTATAAGAAATATATTAAAATATTAAGAACCACTTACAACATAATAGTAAATGATAAGGGCATATATAAAAGTGTACATATCAATAGTATTTAATATATACACTCATACCTACATATACCTGCATAATAGAAATGAGTGAATAGGGGGAAAATGACTAGAAGAATCTATAGCAAAATAATGATAGCAATTATAGGTAAGTTTGTCTTTTATTCTTGAAAATAAATCTAGAATGATTTACACATTCTTGGGAATAAAAATCTTCTCATCCATTTAAAAACAAAAAGTTAGCTCTTATTTGTTTACTACCATGATTGATGTTTGTATGCTAAAATTGAGCTGATTTAGTAAAGATGGTTAAATGTGCTTATTGCTTTTGACCTCGTGTATATCACACCCAGTAATACCTCACTTAGCATTAGCCTTCTGAGAAAAAGCAATAAAAACTCCCTTTTACCAAGTCAGTCTGAGTTCAGAAGTGTGAAGAGTATGGTGGGGCTTCTGTATCCTTAGATGGATTCTGGGTCACCCAGCTATAGGGAGAGATGCAAGACAAGGCCATGGTCTGCTGAGATACCCAGGAGACAGCAATTTGCTATCTTATCCCTAGACATAGGGCTGTAGCTATATGCAAGTTGAGAAAGGTATGGGTGGTAGAACCCAACTCACATTGTGATGACTATGAAAGACTCTTGCTTACTATATATATGGTGCTTTTCTATGTTATTTTTCCTACTTTTCTATGTTATCTCTTTTTCTGTTAATGAAGTTTCTGAGAATAGCATTGAACTGAAATGTGTGGTAAAACTCTAGATACAGCAAGGATAGACATTAAACAGTTAATTCCAGAATAAACAACATATTATTCAAGAATAAACAACATTTTAGCAAATTTAAGATGAGGCCTCTCGATACCTAGATGGCTTAGTAACAGATTTTGGCTTAAATAATAAGTTACCACAACTTTAAAAGCAAACCAGAGTTAAAATGATTACAGCTCTGAGTTAAATTTAAAATGCATTCAAAGAATAATTGGGTTTTAGAACATGAAGGGACTGGAACTTTGAATTATCTAGTGAACTCTATTTTATATATAATATACTGGAGGCACAGAGAGGTAAAATAACTCCTTAAATTTCCTTAGACAGTTTGTGTCAGATCCAGGATGGAACAAAGGCCTTCTGACTCTCAGATGATGGGCTCTTTCCATTATATCATGCTCTGCTGTGATGAACTGTCAGAGATATTCAAGCACAGGCACAATGACTGTCAGTCAACCTGAACATAATCCACTAAGTTATGCTAATTCCCATAAAAACTAAGATGACACACAGCTGAAGGAATCCCCACTAGGATTTTGTTCATATAAATTTGCCCATTTATGGCAAATTTATCCTACTCTTTGGAATCATTTTGTTCTCTTATGCAATTCCTATTGTCATGAACCCAGAAATCTCTAGGATTAGAGGAAGACAAAATGAGGAAAAATGAAACAGAAATGAAAGGAGTGCTCTTTCCCGCATAAGCTAATATTTCTGTGATGAGTACCTATAATAAAGAAAACGGGAAGACAGGTGATGACATGCTCCGGCATCCAGTTAAGTTTCATCAGTACTGGGTGCTGAATGGCGAAAGGGCCTATTCGTTAACAGGTCAGAGGAAGAGGAAATTTGCATGTAGTGCTACAATTCTGGTAACAAGAGTTTTAGTATTCTCAAATAATTTAGCAAATGCAAGAAGATCATGGGCCCAATGAGGCTTTAAATGTAATCAAAACGTGAAAAAAATCCACTGTTTTGAATATTCAATAACCGTTATTACTATTACTTTCAGTTTCAATTTGTTAAAAATGCTTTAAAATACTCAAAGAAGACAAAAATACTTGGTTCCTTGAGAAAAACGGGTTTTTTGCTTAATGAATGAAATACCAAGGAAAGCTATTCGAAGGGGAGAAGCAGCTATCAAATTGCTGGCTGGAATGCCTGGATCTGTAAGGACTTTTGTTTAATAATCAGAAGGCCAAATTTAGGAGTGAAAGAAGAGAAGCAATTTGGGTAATCCCTTGCAAAAAATGTTTTTTAGAGTTTTTTTCCCCCTTGGACAGGAGACTAAATGGGTTGTAGGAGCATATACTTCAAAGACATCCTCCGAATTTCTGCCAGGGTTATTTTTTTCCTGAATATGTAAATTTCATTATCTCATGTCACCATTAAAATTCTTCTGTGACTCTCCATTCAAATTCAAAATAAATTTAAAATAAGCAAGTCAAAAGGTACAAACTTCCAGTTATAGGATAAGTAAGTACTAGGGACATGATGTACAACATGATTAATATAATTAATATTTGTAATGTACATGTGTTATATATGAAAGTTGTTAACAGAGTAAATCCTAAAAGTTCTCATCACAAGGGAAACATTTTTTTTTCATTTTCTTTTCTTTTTGTATCTCTATGAGATGATGGGTGTTTAGTAAACTTATTGTGCTAATCATTTCATGATGTATGTTAAGTCAAATCATTATACTGCACTCAAACTTATACAGTGCTGTATGTCAATTAGATCTCAATAAAATTGGAAGGAAAAAATTAAATGAAAAACATTTAAAATTTTAGAACTGCCTGACTCTCTCCACCATCCAAGATTTCTCTCCCATGGTTAGAAGGCATTTGGATTTTATACACATTAGACCTTCTGTCACCCTTATAGGCAAAACACTCTCATACTTCAGTGTCTGGACTCACACAGCTTTCCTCTGCCAGGCATCTCCAGCTGTCTTTTTCTGCCTAGTGGCCTTTCTTTCTTTCTTTCTTTGGCCACACCACTCAGCTTGCAGGATTTTAGTTCCCAGACCAGGGATTGAACCCAGGCCCCGGCAGTGAAAGCGCTAAGTCCTAGCCACTGGACCACCAGGGAATTCCCCCTGTGACCCTCTTTTAAAGCTCAATTCAGTTGTCTACTGTGGAACCTTCCCTAAGTCTCTCTGAAAAGTCTTGCTTACTCTGTGCATATGTAGCA
Organism: Stenella coeruleoalba; assembly: GCF_951394435.1. NCBI lineage: Eukaryota > Metazoa > Chordata > Mammalia > Artiodactyla > Delphinidae > Stenella > Stenella coeruleoalba. The sequence goes on along the minus strand of NC_137169.1, from coordinate 70,443,473 downwards.
TTTATACATGACACTATGGATAGATCCTATGACAAGGGACTTCAGTTATATGCATGCGAGCATAGAGTTTATGTGTTAGTCATCTTTCTATCTCCAGCACCAACTCAGTGCTTGACACATAATATGTGATCAATGGATGCTTTAAGAATGTATAGGTTAAAGAATGCACACACTTGTTGAAGCCCAGCCCAAACACAGAAAAATATGTGTTTGGGTTGGGCTTCAACACATCTTTGTGTTGTGTGTTTATCTCACAGACCTTTGTAGATAGATGAGTGCTATTAATCTAAAAGCAACACCAAAGGGAACTTTAAAAGCAAAAAGAAGTCACACCTGAAGGGAATATGATAAAAATAGAAACAGCTTCCTAACATCTTTGTCTTAAGCGTTATTCCATGTATAGAGTGGGATTATGGGCTGACAGTATGCATTTGAGCCTCAGGACTTTTAAAAATAAGGATATTTCCAAAGGCAATTGTCATTGCCTTTTGGCCCTTATGCTTCTCTTTCACCCCAACAGGGCTCTGACCTTCCCTAGATTAACTGGTCCCCATCACTGTTTTCTAAAGATGCTCTACTTGTGGAGAAAAGTAGGTGACTCAAGTGAAGTGATCCTTCAGAAACGGATAGCATGATTAGACCCAATATCCAAAAGTCTTTCTACCACACAGCAAATAGAATTGTTTTGCTCTGGTGAGTACCTAAAATGCTGCAATTAAGTGAAATGCAGTCATTTATATACATTTTGCTTCAAGTAACAGAATATCCATCTAAAATCTCTTTAAGAAATAGCAATTTGTTTATCTCATATATGAAAGAGCTCAAAAGTAAGAAAGCATTGGTTTAACTATTCAAAGATGCCAAAGGCCAAGGCTGTCCTCTACTTTCTCTTTTCTGTCTCCTGAGCGTTGGCTTTTCACCTTGGTCTATTTGCTTTATTATCTTAAGAAGCTCTTTCAGGTATTATGACTTTGAAAAGCAGAAAACTGGAATCATCATTTGTCTATGATGGAAATAAAGTCCGATTATTGTTCCCAGCCACATTAACAAACAGCATTGCCCTCGTCAACTGGCAGCTTCCACTATTACAAACATAAACTTTGACAGACATATGGAATATTTAACAAATTTAATTAATTTCCATTATGGCTGTTGAAGCAAAACAAGACACAGAAATCTGAACTTTTCATACACCATCTAATTTGAGGCCTTAAAAAGATGATGATAAATAATTTTTCATAAGTTAATTTTTCAAACATGAAAGACAATGGGGATAATTATATGGACTGGAGAGGATTTAAATTTTTAAAAGAAGCTGAAATTATTGTATGGACAGACATTTACAAAACAAAAGCTAGGTCTCAACTGCTTCTGTTATTATGATAAATGTAAAAGTAACTTTGCTTTAATAAGATTTTCTAAAAATTGATTAATCACTTTGTTTAAAATTTTCCAAAATATTCTCAAGATGAAAATCTAAAGCCACGAATTATAGTGAATTAAAATAAATCCACAAAAGATATTCAATGAATTGTCCTTAAATTTTTAAAATTTGTTTTCTTTGCCTATTTTTAAGGGAAGTATCTGGGAAGACTAACCCAGACTGGAGAAAAGATCTTTTAAATATCCCCAGTGTAATTATAAGACCTCACTTTTCTCCTTCCTCTTTACTCTAAGAAGGCATGTTTGTTTTTTTCTTCCTACAGAGACAAGACTTAAAGTAACTGCTGTTCACAGCTTGAAAGCACAAGACCTTTACTACTTAATTCTTTCCTCCCTCGAGGTGGCCTCTTGCTTTAATAAACTGAGGGTTTAACCCTAATGTTTTTTTTAAACTTTTTAAATTTTATTTGGTTCAAGGGTAAAGGGTAGAAAGGCAAAACACAACAGGCTATATTATTTCATCGTTATGTACTAAATTTACCATCATAAACATATAATGCACTAATAAGTTATTCTATTTCTCATAAGCAAAATCATAAAAAGGAGATAATAGTAAATATCTTGGAGTATATGTTAGTTCTAAACATTTTTAACATTACTCATTAAGAAAGTGAAAAAGTATATTTTTATAATGGTAAATCCTCAGGCATTTTAAAATCAAAACATGAAGTCTATGACCCTTCACTTGCATCTGGAATGGGCTTAGTAATTTGTTTGTAACTCTAGGAATGCTACAGAAATGATGCTGGATGGCTTTCAGGCAAGATTGGGGAAAAGTCATGCAACCTCTGCTTGGTCCTCTTGGGTTGCTCACTCTGGGTAAAGCCAGCTACCATATAAGAAGTTCAACTACCTAGAAACTACCATGCTAGAGTGGTCTCATGGGGGCACTGTGGCCAGCATCAACTGTAGCCATGTGAGTCTGCCATCTCTACCTCCAGCACAGTTGAGCCTTCAGATGACTGTAGCCCCAAACAAGAGCTGACTTGTCAATGCATAAGGAACTTGAAGCAAGAACTATCTGGCCAATTCCTTCATGAATTTCTGACTCATATCTCAGGAACCCATTCAAATACCTGCCATAAGCCACTACTTTTAGAGTAATTCAGCAACAATGCTATTAGGAATTTTAGTTAAAATTATTTGAAATCAGTTTTATAAGAAGGAAAAATTGTAGAGCAAATTTGTTCAAAATACATGCCTTTCAGGAAACAGAGACAGTTTACACAGGCTCTAATTTAGTCTTTACTTTTACTTTGGCTTATGTTTTTTTGGGGAAGAAGTATCTACACCTGATTTGTTCTTTTTGATGTACGGGGGGATTTAAGTTATCAAAGTCATTGTAATCTAGTCATAAGAAAGGATATTTTCTGCTTTCTTGACTATTTTCTATGTGAGGTAAGACAGGGCCAAACATTAATATGAACTCCCATTAAGAGATTCTTCTATTATTTTAAAGTAAATTTATATAACTTATTTTTGAAATTTCTAATAATTTTTCTAACTTCAGATGCAGTTAGACAAGACACAAAATTGAGACTAAGTATCAGCAAACAAATGAAAGTGATGAAACTTCTTCTTAGAACTTAAAAGATTATGAAAAGCTTTAGTCACTGGTCATAGGAAGAAAGGAAAGGAAAGATTTGTAGGTAGTTGGAAAGGGAGAGATCAGAATTAAGGATCTCCAGTTAGAGCCATCATATTCTCCAGGAAGTAAATGGGAATAGATAGAGAAAAGTACATTATGATCAATAAACATATATACATGTAGGCATTCAATAAATATTAGTTTAAGTTGTCAGTGATTGAAGAGATCTCTGAAAAGGAGAGGAACATTTGGAAATATCTTTTTTTTTTTTTTTCCTTCTAAGCATCACTCTTTGCTTGCTTTCTCTTTGCCTCTCTGAACCCCCTTGTGAATCTTTGTGAATTCTTTTTTCTACCTGCTCTTTCCTGTTTTTTCCTCCCTCTTCTCCCTATGTGTTTTTGTTTAATTCTTTTTCTCTCATATAACAAAAAGTCTGGGTCTTAAGACTCGAGCAACATTTCTGTAATGTCTTCAGAAATGACTCAGGCTCCTTCCATCTTGCTGTTCTACCATCCTTAGCATTTGACTTTCAGCCTCATGGTCATAAGATGGCACTTCACTTAGAGACTTGATTGTATCACTGTTTCTATTAGGAGGAAGGTGGAAGGTGAAATATGTGAAGAAAGCTGTCTGCTCAGTTAAATCTCTTGCAAAAGCATTCTTAAGTCCCATCCAGAAGACTCTTGTTTATAGAATTTGGCCATAAGGATAATCACAGGTACAAGAGAGTCTTAGCAAGTAAGTAATAGCATCTGGACACAAAATCATCCTTTCCAAATTAGAGCTGTAGAGGTTAAGAAAAAGATGAAAAAAATATGGGCAGGAAAAGAACAGCTTCTCCTTTATCCTCCAAGGTGGAAATCTGAGTCATCCGCAAAATTTCAATCTCCTTTAAATTACTCTTTGGGACTCTTCTTCAGAACACCAATTACTCAACAGTTTTTATCAATCCCCCATCAAATCTGCCATTCTCTATTTTTTTTTTCATTGTACTGCTATGGTAGATTGAATGGTAGCCTCCCAAAAGATTTGTCCACATTCTAATTCCTGAAACCTATTAATTTTGCCATATTTGGAAAAAGAGTTCGCAGATGTAATTAAGTTAAGGATGCTGAGATGAAGAGATCATCCTGGATTATCCAGGTAAATCCTAAATCCAACAATCCAGGTATCTTTATAAGAGACACACAGGGGAAATTTGAAAGATGGAAGAGGAGAAGGTCATGTGGAGATGAAGGCAGAGACTGGAGTGATGTGGCCACAGCCAAGGAAAGCCAGCAGCTACAAGAAGGTGGAAGAGGCAAGGAACAAAATCTCCTGCAGAATCTCTAGAGGGAGCAGCCCTGCCAGTACCTCTGGCCTTTAACTTCTGGCCTCCAGAATTGTGAGATAATAAATTTCTGTCATTTTAAGCCACCAAGTCTATGGTAATTTATTACAGAAGCTTCAGGAAATTAATATAACTACCCTAATTTGTATCATTTTTTTTGGCCTAGATTGTAGCAACATTGCGAAATTGTCTCCCTCCCCCCATTCTTGTCCTAGTCCCATCATTGCAGTCACTAGGTTAGTCTTCTTATAATACACGTTTGATTATTACTTCGTGTTAAAACCTTTAAATTGCTTCCTATTGACTACAGGCTAACATTTAAATTCCTTTATAGGTCATGCAAGTACCTTTACAATGAAGTCCCTCTCTATCCATACAAATTTAGCTCCTTACACTGTTAACTTGAAACATACATAGTTTCCTGCAGTACTATGAATTCCCCTGCTATATACCATGATTTAATTTCTCTGTATGCATCCTTTCATCTGCCCAGAACACTATATTTCCCTATTCAGTAAGATTCTTCTTTTTGTGTGCCAATAAGTGCTTATTGTATGATCCCATGGTACATAATGTCATAATTTTTTAAGCTCAGTTTAAACATGAACAGTCTTTGTAATTTTCACTTTAGGGAGTAGCAGCTGTATAATAAGTACTTAACAAAAATTTTGTCAAATAATAAAGAAGTGATGTATATTGTGGTCATTAGAATTGGGTGTTACTGAGAATGCAGATCCATGGAAAAGCGAGGAAAGGCCATTGGCTTCAGCTAAAAGTAAATGACTAGACACCTTAGGGATAGCGATTTTGGTAAAGATTTAAGTGCTGATGGCTGATTGCTGGAAATTAAAAAAATAGCAGGTATTTAGGAAGTAAATAGAGTAAATATAGATTCTGAGTTCCAGAAATCTGGCCACAGAAAAAAGGAAAGTTATATGTGTCTAGCATTTTAATTAGCTTCTGATATTATATTCATTTTTAAAAAGAGTTTGCATTGTGATTTATGGTTCTGGACATGTGTTGTTACTGCTGCTGTTTTTTCTGCCTGATTATCTATTCCTCCTACCTTTGCTAAGAGCATCCTGCTTTTGTTTAGAAGAATTGTCTCTCCCTCATTTTATAGAGTCTTAATGAGACTGGAAATCAAGCTGTCTTTCTTCTTCTTTTTTCTTTTTCTTTTTTTTTGCGGTACGCGGGCCTCTCACTGTTGTGGCCTCTCCCGTTGCGGAGCACAGGCTCCGGACGCGCAGGCTCAGCGGCCATAGCTCACGGGCCCAGCCGCTCCGCGGCATGTGGGATCTTCCCGGACCGGGGCACGAACCCGTGTCCCCTGCATCGGCAGGCGGACTCTCAACCACTGCGCCACCAGGGAAGCCCCAAGCTGTCTTGACTTATACTGATTGAGGTATGGTACGTGGCCCAATCTTGGCCAATAGATTCTCATTGTTGGTACTTTGACTCCTGAAACAATAGAGAAAATGGCCTAAGTATATTCATTTCAATGGAGAGCCTAGATGAAATAGCTGAGTGGTTCCTGACACTTACACCCTCACAGCTGACCTTTTTCCTGTCTTTTTTTCACAACCTGGTTTATCTTTCCATTGATTCTTGGAACTACCTTATTCTTCCAACAAGTTTGCCTGCTTATGCCAGCCATAGTCAATTTCTGTAACTTGCATCCAAAGAACCAAACTGCCCTAACTTATTTAGCCAAAATTTTTATTGATATTAATGAAGGGGAAACAACCTTAAAGAAGGAAGAAAGGAAATTCTTTAGTGGAGAGAAAAGCTAGCATTTGCATGATGGCTACTATTCTTATACTACTCAATGGCTCATCTTAAGAAAGAAAAATTTTCCCTTTTCTTGGAGAAATTTAAAGAGTGAGTTTAAAAAATCATTTCAGACATCTTTGTAAAAAGTTAAAATGTCACAGATTCAAGATTATTCAAATTTACACAGAGAAGTACTTAGAGGAGATCAACTAGATAAAAATTGTGATGTTTGTCATTTCTAATTCCAGTAATTAAGTGCTGCTCTTGTTCTACTTGAAAAGGCCTCTGTGGAATTATATTAATGGCATAATGGAGAGTCAAAGAAAAAAATCAAAACTATTATGAAAAAGAATGGTATTAAAAAATTCATGAGCTGGAACCTTCAGAAAAGGAGAGTGTTTATGGTGATAGATGATCAGGATTACTGGAATGATACGTGGTCTTTTGTCCAGAAGGACACGCCACCTCCTATATTCCTAAAATCTATAAAATGCATTAGAAACATTCTCATCAGGAAGATGACAGTCGAGTGCTTTAAGTTCTTCCAGTACAATCCCACCATTTAATTCTTATTTCTTCCCCAAAAGATGATTGCTTAATCTCAGTTATAAGATGATTATTTTTGAGACAGTTAATGTGAGCATTATGGCTAAATAGTGTTAATATTTTATCATTTTTTGAAATGAGAAAAGTATCCTGCTTAGGCCTTAGAGATGTGATCCTAAGAATGGCAGTTATTATTTGTCTGTGTTACCCTGATTTGTCTGTGTTCTGCTCAGATATCAACATTCTGACTAGCGACTCTGTTCAGTCCTTTGTGACAGGGTCATGTAGAAATGGAAGGCAGGAAAGTCTAGAGGGATTCAAAGAAAGACAATTTGGAAGAACTGAATTAGAGCCCTAGGAAATCAAGTAATTGTATGACCTTAATCAAAATACTTACCTTTGTTATTTCTCAGTTTCTTTATCTCTGAAATGGAGATTATTTTACCTAATCTTCTTATCTCATAGAATTGCTGGGAGAAAAAGAAATAAAGTATGAGAAAAATTTTAACTAAAAAAAAAATTCTGTGTAAACGTAAAATACAGTATTAATTGAGTCACATATCACACTATTATAATAACTTAGGTTAGTGTGCTCCTCCACAAATAATAAAACACGTGAATTTGTTAGAAATCATAAATTAGATAAAAATTAAAAACAAAAATGTATTCAAAAGCAATCAATGTGATACTTATAGAACTTAAAAAGCTATTATGTACACATACTCTCAAAGACAAGTGAAACGCATCCATCTTGCACATTCTGGCTAATTCTTTTTTAAAAGAGATTTTAAATTTTAAAAACGAAATTAAAGAAAAAGAATTTCTAGAAATATTGGTAACAATATGTAATAAGATGTTTATCCTTTTTAGATTTTACTATGAAATTTTCCTTGTGTCTATAGCCCATGTTACCATTGGCTTTTACTCCTTCCACATACGATCCATTTCTAATAGTCATAGTGCAGATGCTCTCGTGTGAAACCCAGAGTCATCCAACCCAGCTATGTGGCATTTTCTATTCCTGTTCTATAGCAAGTTGTAATACAGAAGGTGCCATATGATCTTTTTTTAAGTGTATATTTATTAAGATATACCAATGCATTAAAAAAATTCGTGTGTTAGGTTAAGTTGGCTGATACTGTTTACAAAATATGGTCTGTTTTTTAATAATTAAATTTTAATTGAATTAATTAATTCAATTAATTTAATTTAATTAAAATTAAATTTTAATCTTTTATGTAGAGCATAAAAGATAACTGTGTATGTGTTGTCTACTTGAATAATATTTCAAGGTACACTTTTTCATTTTACTGCTTTTATTGATACTGTTACAGTTTGTGATTTTCCCCGCAGCTGTTTTTATTTCATGAAAATCATTCATCCCATGAGCATGACTATAGCTCTAAGCATTTTATAATAAATTGTTATGATCATTAAACACATGTAGTTAAGGACTTCTTCGCACGTATTTCCTTGTTCTTCGTTTTAATTTTTCATCATCTTTATTAATTTTATATATCAAATATAATTTTTAAACCCCCCAATTAACAAGCTACATATGGTCTGTCTGTGCACTGAGACCTATCTTCCCACATTGTTTCCACACACCGTGCACATCCCCTCCTGGTACAGATTTCCCAGCAGCACACGGCTCGCTTTCTGCTCATGTTGCTGATCGCCTCCCATTCCTGCCATATACTGTGGTCCGTGGTGATTTCCCATCCTCCTGTTACATCTTCTTTTCTGGTTTCCCAAACAGTGTTCCAATTACTTCTCCTCCTCTGTAACTCCCCTGATCATCTCTTCGCCTTGCTTCTGCTGTCTTTTTGATGTAATGCCTGTGATTGTCATAAGATGCTCACTTTCACAATTGGCCCTGGTTATTATTCATTCATTCATTATTCACTCAATCCACAAGCATCTCTTTAGGGCCTACTCACTATCAACATGGTACTAGGGACTGAGGTTACAAAGATGAACATGACGGGCTTCCCTGGTGGCGCAGTGGTTGAGAGTCCTCCTGCCGATGCACGAACACGGGTTCGTGCCCCGGTCCGGGAAGATCCCACATGCCGCGGAGCGGCTGGGCCCGTGAGCCATGGCCGCTGAGCCTGCACGTCCGGAGCCTGTGCTCCGCAACGGGGGAGGCCACAACAGTGAGAGGCCCGCATACCACAAAAAAAAAAAAAAAAAAAAAAAAAAAATGAACATGACACAGTCACTTCCTTCAAGGAATTTCCAATCGTGCTCTAGAAGGGAAACATCAGAATTTTAAAGCCAGAAACAATGGTCTTCATTTAAAAAATTCTGAACCCCAAGCAAAATTTGCTTTGGAAAATATCTCTTATGAGATTCATCTTCATTTCATGAATTCCTAAGTGACATACAGCTTGCTCTGGTGAGAGACAAAACTTCATGAAACTTCAGTCCAAGGCTATTGACTGCTTATATGTAACAATCTGTGAGTACATACTAACTTCTTTCACTTTTGCATTGTATGTTGAACCTCTGGAAAAATCAGTTCTTCATAAATAATGCAAATGATAATCAAATTTTTGCAGGAAATAAACCACTATAGTGTGTACTATATTTGTGTCAGTAATTTGCAAATTAATTCTTGGCTTTATCTGACACAAAATTGTGAAGCTGCATAAGATTCAGATATTTTTTTAAAAAAAGCTTACACAATTTCTTGTGCCAGGTGTCCCACAGGACAGCATTTCTGAGGTAATTACAGAAGAAGCTAGACCCCAGGAATTATAAAGATGTGTAGACTCAGCCCAATGTAAACAAAATATAAAATCTAGACTAAACAACAAAATCCACAAACAATAACAATAGCAACCTTGCTGTGAATTTTCAGAAGGTTTTGGGAGAATTTTCCCTTTTTCTGAATCAATGTACCTTTATAAAAATAAAATTTTAATAGGAAAAATAAAAAATTCTATTTCATAGATTGTATTTTACATGCAGTGATCCCAGAGACCCTATAAAGTATACACATAGAGCCAGTATTCAGTAAGTGGAACAATGTCACTCAAAGTCTGAGTAAGATTCCTACTTATAATGGTTTCTTAAAAAGGCCAGATGGGAAACATTTTCCATGATATTAATGAGGAAATTCTATCCTTGTTGGGACAAGAGGGTGGAAGGGTGAGGGGAGAGGAATTCTGTATATTGTAAATGGCTAATTAAGCTGGAGAGAAGTCAAATTATAAAAATCTGACAGAAATGCCACTGCAATGGACCTCATAATATAACAAGGAGCTAAAAAATTACTGCAAATGTAGACAGCAGTAATAGAAACAAAGTGTCCAAAACAAGGAGACTAAGAATACCCATGAACTGTGCTGTATGATATTAAGTTTTGGCTGCCACAATTTTCTGATAGACTTTGAGTAACTAAATGCATCCAGGGAAAGAAAGCCAGAATGGCAAATAGTCTGAGAAACTCATCTCTTAAAGGAACAAAGAATTGTTAGCTTGGTAAAGAAAACATCATAAGAGGATTTCAAGAGCTGTCTTAAAATATTTGAAGGAGTGTAATCTGTAAGAGGGCAGACCTATCATTTTTTTTTTCCCAAAGGGTAAAAAAAATGAAGCCCATTGAAAGTTTTACTGAGGCAGATTTCAGTTCACTATTTTTTTTTTCAGTTAAAAAAAGAAAAAGAAAAAAAAGGATATTTATTATGTGAATATCTTTCTCTCTCATGAATGTCAGAAGTCTTTTTTAAAATTTTCGATTACATATACACAAATATGGTTTTCTATAAATGAATCGATGTGATCATACTAGAGTTGTTTCTAGTGCAGTGTTTTCAATTTTTCTTTCTCTATATTGCTTGGTTTTCTCCTTTTCCCTCCTTCTCTCATTGTTATCCATGTTAAACACCTAGGATATTTATCTTTCTTCATTTCTCTTCATGCTTATACAATTATATGTAAACATCTCTCCATATATAAACATGTGGCAGGGAATGCATTTTTGTTTTATAAGGATAAGATCATATTTTACAAACTTTTCTGAACCCTCCTTTTCTCATGCAACAATAACTCATGGAAATCCCTTTCTTTTTTGTTTACTGGAAACATTATATTACATGGGATGAATGTTCCATAATTTATTCACCATTGCCCTATTGATACACATTCATTTTCTTCCAGGTTTTACCTGGTTACTGGTGTTAGAAATATCCTTGAGCATATATTCTTAAATCCTGATGCTTTTCCTTCGAACAGTCTCAGAAGTAACATTTGTTAAGTCAAGGGATATATGTATTTTTAATTTTTAATAGCTATTTCTAGTTTATTTTTTAAAAAACTATAACAATCCACATTTCCATCAGCAAAGTATGAGAATATTCTTTTCCCCACATGCCTGGCAGGAGTGGATGTCACTCATAAAGTTCTGACATTCTGTTACTTATAAGGCTATCTATCACCTTGTTGCTTTAATTTGCATTTCCTCAGGCTCTAGTGAGTTTGAGCATCTCCATTCTTTCACAAATTGCCTCTGAATATCCTTTGTCCATTTTTCCATGGAGTGTTTATCTCCTTGTCAATCCATAACAGTTCTTTTTGTGTTAACCCTTTGTTCATCCTTTACATTACATGTAGTTTTCCAAATCTATTTTTCATTTATTGACTTTTTTTTGAACATCTTTATTGGAGTATAATTGATTTACAATGGTGTGTTAGTTTCTGCTTTATAACAAAGTGAATCAGCTGTACATACACATATATCCCCATATACCCTCCCTCTTGCATCTCCCTCCCACCCTCCCCATCCCACCCTTCTAGGTGGTCACAAAGCACCGAGCTGCTCTCCCTGTGCCATGCAGCTGCTTCCCACTAGCTATCTATTTTACAGTTGGTAGTGTATATATGTCCATGCCACTCTCTCATTTCGTCCCAGCTTACCCTTCCCTCTCCTTGTGTCCTTAACTCCACTCTCTATGTCTGTATCTTTACTCCTGTCCTGGCCCTAGGTTCTTCTGAACGATTTTTCTTTTTGTTTTTCTTTAGATTCCATATATATGTGTTAGCATACAGTATTTGTTTTGCTCTTTCTGACTTACTTCACTCTGTATGACAGACACTAGGTCCATCCACTTCACTACAAATAACTCAATTTCGTTTCTTTTTAAGGCTGGATAATATTCCATTGTATATATGTGCCACATATTCTTTATCCATTCATCTGTCAATGGACACTTAGGTTGCTTCCATGTCCTGGCTATTGTAAATAGAGATGCAATGAACATAGTGGTACATGACTCTTTTTGAATTACAGTTTTCTCAGGGTCTATTCACAGTAGTGGGATTGCTGGGTCATATGGTAGTTCTATTTTTAGTTTTTTAAGGAACCTCTATATTGTTCTCCATAGTGGCTGTATCAATTTACATACCCACCAACAGTGCAAGAGGGTTCCCTTTTCTCCACACCCTCTCCAGCATTCATTGTTTATAGATATTTTGATGATGGCCATTCTGACTGGTGTGAGGTGATACCTCATTGTAGCTTTGATTTGCATTTCTCTAATGATTAGTGATGTGGAGCACCCTTTCCTTTCATGTGTTTGTTGGCCATCTGTGTATCTTCTTTGGAGAAATGTCGATTTAGATCTTCTGCCCAATTTTGGATTGGGTTGTTTGTTTTTTTGATATAGAGCTGCATGAGCTGCTTGTAAATTTTGGAGATTAATCCTTTGCCATTTGCTTCATTTGCAAATATTTTCTCCCATTTGGAGAGTTGTCTTTTCATCTTGTTTATGGTTTCCTTTGCTGTGCAAAAGCTTTGAAGTTTCATTAGGTCCAATTTATTTATTTTTGTTTTTATTTCCATTTCTCTAGGAGGTGGGTCAAAAAGGATCTTGCTGTGATTTATGTCATAGAGTGTTCTGCCTATATTTTCTTCTAAGAGTTTTATAGTGTCTGGCCTTACATTTAGGTCTCTAATCCATTTTGAGTTTACTTTTGTGCATGGTGTTAGGGAGTGTTCTAATTTCATTCTTTTCCATGTAGCTATCCAGTTTTCCCAGCACCACTTACTGAAGAGGTTGTCTTTTCTCCATTGTATATGCTTGCCTCCTTTGTCAAATATAAGGTGACCATATGTGTTGGGCTTACCTCTGGGCTTCTATCCTGTTCCACTGATCTATATTTCTATTTTTCTGTCAGTACCATACTGTCTTGATCGCTGTAGCTTTGTAGTATGGTCTGAAGTCCGGGAGCCTGATTCCTCCAGCTCCCTTTTTCTTTCTCAAGATTGCTTTGGCTATTTGGGGTCTTCTGTGTTTCCATACAGATTGTGAAATTTTTTGTTCTAGTCCTATGAAAAATGCCATTGGTAGTTTGATACAGATTGCAGTGAATCTGTAGATTGCTTTGTGTAGTATAGTCATTTTCACACTGTTGATTCATCCAATCCAAGAACATGGTATATCTCTCCATCTTTTGTATCATCTTTAATTTCTTTCATTTAATTTCTTTCATCAGTTTCTTATAGTTTTCTGCATACATGTCTTTTGTCTCCTTAGGTAGGTTTATTCCTAGTTATTTTATTCTTTTTCTTGCAGTGGTAAATGGGAGTGTTTCCTTAATTTCTCTCTTAGATTTTTCATCATTGGTGTAGAGAAATGCAAGAGATTTCTGTGCATTAATTTTGTATGCTGCTACTTTACAAAATTCATTGATTGGATCTAGTAGTTTTCTGGTAGCATCTTTAGGATTCTCTATGTATAGTATCATGTCATCTGCAAACAAACAGTGACAGCTTTACTTCTTCTTTTCTGATTTGGATCCCTTTTATTTCATTTTTGCTCTGATTGCTGTGGCTATAACTTCCAAAACTATGTTGAATAATAGTGGTGAGAGTGGACAACCTTGTCCTGTTCCTGGTCTTAGAAGAAATGGTTTCAGTTTTTCACCATTGAGAATGATGTTGGCTGTGGGATTTTCATATATGGCCTTTATTAAGTTGAGGTTCATTCCCTCTATGCCTACTTTCTTTCTCTGATTGCTGTGTCTAAAACTTCCAAAACTATGTTGAATAATAGTGGTGAGGGCTTCCCTGATGTGCAGTGGTTGAGAGTCCACCTGCCAATGCAGGGGACATGGGTTCATGCCCTGAACCGGGAAGATCCACCATGCCGCAGAGCAGCTGAGCCCATGAGCCATGGCCACTGAGCTTGTGCTTCCGGAGCCTGTGCTCTGCATCAGGAGAGGCCACAACAGTGAGAGAGGCCCGCATACCACAAAAAAAAAAAAAAAAAAAAAATAGTGATGGGAATTGACAACCTTGTCCTGTTCCTGGTCTTAGAGGAAATGGTTTCAATTTTTCACCATTGAGAACAATGTTGGCTGTGGGATTTTCATATATATCCTCTATTAAGTTGAGGTACATTCCCTCTATGCCTACTTTCTGGAGGCTTTTTATCATAAATAGGTGGTGAATTTTGTCAAAAGATGTTCTGCATCTATTGAGATGATCATATGTTTTTTATCCTTCAGTTGGTTAATATGGTTTATTACATTGATTGATTTGCATATTTTGAAGAATCCTTGCATTCCTGGCATAAACCCCACTTGTTCGTGGTGTATGATCCTTTTAATATGCTGTTGGATTCTGTTTGCTAGTATATTGTTGAGGATTTTTGCATCTATGTTCATCAGTGATATTGGTCTGTCGTTTTGTTTCTTTGTGACACCTTTGTCTGGTTTTGGTATCAGGGTGATGGTGGCCTTGTAGAATGTGTTTGGGAGCATTCTTCACTCTGCTATATTTTGGAAGAGTTAGAGAAGGATAGGTGCTAGCTCTTCTCTAAATGTTTGATAGAATTCACCTGTGAAGCCATCTGGTCCTGGGCTTTTGTTTGATGGAAGATTTTTAATCACAGTCTCAATTTCAGTGCTTGTGATTGGTATGTTTATATTTCCTATTTCTTCCTGGTTCAGTCTCAGAAGGTTGTGCTTTTCTAGGAATTTGTCCATTTCTTCCAGGTTGTCCATTTTATTGGCATATGGTTGCTTGTAGTAATCTCGCATGATCCTTTGTATTTCTACAGTGTCAGTTGTTACTTCTCCTTTTTCATCTTTAATTCTATTGATTTGAGTCTTCTCCCTTTTTTGATGAGTCTAGCTAATGGTTTATCAAATTTTGTTTATCTTCTCAAAGAACCAGCTTTTAGTTCTATTGATCTTTGCTACTGTTTCCTTCATTTCTTTTTCAATTACTTCTGATCTGAGATTTATGATCTCTTTCCTTCTGCTAACTTTGGGGATTTTTGTTCTTCTTTCTCTAACTTCTTTAGGTGTAAGCTTAGGTTGTTTACTGGAGATGTTTCTTGTTTCTTGAAGTAGGAATGCATTGCTAAAAACTTTCCTCATAGAACTGCTTTTGCTGCATCCCATAGGTATTGGGTCACCATGTTTTCATTGTCATTTTTTTCTAGGTATTTTTTGATTTCCTCTTTGATTTCTTCAGTGATCTCTTGGTTATTTAGTAGTGTATTATTTAGCCTCCATGTGTTTGTATATTTCACAGGTTTTCCTGTAATTGATATCTAGTCTCATAGTGTTGGGGTCAGAAAAGATACTTGATACAATCTCAATTTTATTAAATTTTTCAAGGCTTGACTTGTGACCCAAGATATGATCTATTCTGGAGAATGTTCCATGAGCACTTAAGAATAAAGTGTATTGTGTTGTTTTTGGATGGAATATCCTATCAATATCAATTAAGTCCATCTTCTTTAATGTATCATGTAAAGCTTGTGTTTCCTTATTTATTTTCAGTTTGGATGATCTGTCCATTGGTGAAAGTGGGGTGTTAAGTCCCCTACTATGATTTTGGTATGGTCGATTTCCCCTTTTATGGTTGTTAGCATTTGCCTTATGTATTGAGGTGTTCTTATGTTGGGTGCATAAGTATTTACAATTGTTATATCTTCTTGGATTGATCCCTTGATCATTATGTAGTGTCTTTCTTCATCTCTTTTAATAGTCTTTATTTTGTAGTCTATTTTGTCTTATATGAGAATTGCTACTCCAGCTTGCTTTTGATTCCATTTGCATGGAATATTTTTTCTATCCCCTCACTTTCAGTCTGTATGTGTCCTTAGCTCTGAAGTGAGTCCCTTGTAGACAGCATTTATACAGGTCTTGTTTATGTATCCATTCAGCCAGCCTATGTCGTTTGGTTGGAGCATTTAATCCATTTACATTTAAGGTAGTTATTGATATGTATGTTCCTATTACCATTTTCTTAATTGTTCTGGGTTTGCTATTGTAGTTCTTTTCCTTCTCTTGTGTTTCCTGCCTAGAGAAGTTCCTTTAGCATTTGTAGTAAAGCTAGTTTGGTGGTGTTGAATTCTCTTAGCTTTGGTTGTCTGTAAAGTTTTTAATTTCTCTGTCAAATCTGAATGAGATCCTTGCTGGGTAGAGTAATCTTGGTTGTAGGTTTTTCCCTTTCATCACTTTAAATATGTCCTGCCACTTCCTTCTGGCTTGCAGAGTTTCTGCTGAAAGGTTAGTTGGTAAACTTATGGGATTCCCTTGTATGTTATTTGTTGCTTTTCCCTTGCTGCTTTTAATATTTTTTCTTTGTATGTAATTTTTGGTAGTCTGATTAATATGTGTCTTGGCATGTTTCTCCTTGGATTTATCCTGTATGGAGCTCTGTACTTCTGGACTTGATTGACTATTTCCTTTCCCCTATTAGGGAAGTTTTCAACTATAATATCTTCAAATATTTTCTCAGTCCCTTTCTTTTTCTCTTCTTATTCTGGGATCCCTACAATTCTTATGTTGGTGTGTTTAATGTTGTTCCAGAGGTCTCTGAGACTGTCCTTAATTCTTTTCATTATTTTTTCTTTATTCCACTCTGTGGTAGCTATTTCCACTATTTTACCTCCCAGATCACTTATCCGTTCTTCTGCCTCAGTTATTCTGCTTTTATTTCTTTCTAGAGAATTTTTAATTTCATTTACTGTGTTGTTCATCATTGTTTGTTTGTTCTTTAGTTCTTCTAGGTCCTTGTGAAATATTTCTTGTATTTTCTCCATTCTATTTCCAAGATTTTGGATCATCTTTACTATCATTACTCTGAATTCTTTTTCAGGTAGACTGCCTATTTCCTCTTCATTTGTTTGGTTTGGTGGGTTTTTACCTTGCTCCTTCATCTGCTGTGTGTTTCTGTTTTCTCATTTTGGTTACACCCTGCGTTTGGTGTCTCCTTTTCGCATGCTGCAGGTACATATTTCCCATTGTTTTTGGTGTCTGCCCCCAGTGGCTAAGGTTGGTCAGTAGGTTGTGTAGACTTCCTGGTGGAGGGGACTGGTGTCTGTGTTCTGGTGGATGAGGCTGGATCTTGTCTTTCTGGTGGGCTGGACTGCATCCGATGGTGTGTTTTGAGGTGTCTGTGACATTATTATTTTAGGCAGTCTCTCTACTAATGGGTGAGGTTGTGTTCTTGTCTTGCTTTTTGTTTGGCATAGGGTGTCCAACACTGTAGCCGACTGGTTGTTGTAGCTGAGTGGACCTGGGTCTTAGCCTTGTGATGGAGATCTCTGGGAGAGCTTTCGCAGTTTGATATTATGTGGAGCCGGGAGGGTCTGGTGGACCAATGTCCTGAACTCGGTTCTCCCACCTCAGAGGCACAGGCCTGACAGCTGGCAGGAGCATGAATGTCCTGTCAGCCACATGGCTTAGAAGAAAAGGGAGATAAAAAGGAAAAAAGAAAATAAAAAGAAAAGAAAGCTATTAAAATAAAAAATATTAAAAAGTAATAAGAAAAAAAAAGAATGAAAGAAAGAAGAGAGCAACCAAACCAAAAAACAAATCCATCAATAATAACAAGCACTAAAATATATACTAAAAAAAGAAAAAAAAAAAAAGAAAAATGGACAGACAGAGCCCTAGGCCAAATGGTAAAAGCAAAGCTATACAGACAACATCACACAAAGAAGCATACACATACACACTCACAATAAGAGAAAAAGGAAAAAAAAATATATATATCTATTAAAAAAAAGGAAGAGAGCAACCAAATCAATAAACAAATCTACCAATGATAATAAACTCTAATTATTAAACTAAGATAAACATAAAACCCGAAAAAAATTAGATGCAGAAAGCAAACCCCAAATCTACAGTTGCTCCCAAAGTCCGCTGCCTCAATTTGGGATGATTCGTTGTCTATTCATGTATTCCACAGATGCAGGGTACATCAAGTTGATTGTGAGATTTAATCCACTGCTTCTGAGGCTTCTGGGAGAGACTTCCCTTTCTCTTCTTCGTTTGCACAGTTCCCGGGGTTCAGTTTTGGATTTGGCCCCGCCTGTACATTTAGGTCGCCTGAGGGTGTCTGTTTTCTGCTCAGACAGGACGGGGTTAAAGGAGTGGCTGCTTAGGGGGCTCTGGCTCACTCAGACCCCAGGGAGGGAGGGGTATGGGATGCGGGGCGAGCCTGCAGCGGCAGAGGCTAGCATGATGTTGCAACAGCTTGAGGCGTGCCGTGTGTTCTCCCGGGGAAGTTGTCCCTGGATCATGGGACCCTGGCAGTGGCGGGCTGCATAGGCTCCCGGGAGAGGAGGTATGGATAGTGACCTGTGCTTGTACACAGGTTTCTTGGTGGCTACAGCAGTAGCCTTAGAGTCTCATGCCCATCTCTGGTGTACCCGCTGATAGCCATGGCTCATGCCCGTCTCTGGAGCTCATTTAGACAGTGCTCTCACGCACCCCGAAACAGTGGTCTCTTCCTCTTAGGCAGGTCCAGACCTTTTCCCGGACTCCCTCCCAGCTAGCTGTGACACACTAACCCCCTTCAGTCTGTGTTCATGCCGCCAACCCCAGTCCTCTCCCTGGTATCTGACCTCCAAACCCCGAGCCTCAGCTCCCAGCCCCCACCCGCCCTACTGGGTGAGCAGACAAGCCTCTTGGGCTGTAAGTGCTGGTCAGCACCGATCCTCTGTGTGGGAATCTCTCCACTTTGCCCTCTGCACCCCTGTTGCTGTGCTCTCCTCTGTGGCTCCATAGCTTCCCCCCAGCCATCCCCATATCCGCCCGTGAAGGGGCTTCCTAGTGTGTGGAAACTTTTTCTCCTTCACAGCTCCCTCCCAGAGGTACAGGTCCCATTCCTATTCTTTCGTCTCTGTATTTTCTTTTTTCTTTTGCCCTACCCATGTACCTGGGGAGTTTCTTGCCTTTTGGGAAGTCTGAGGTCTTCTGACAGCATTTGGTAGGTGTTCTGTAAGAGTTGTTCCACATGTAAATGTATTTCTGATGTATTTGTGGGGAGGAAAGTGATATCCACGTCTTATTCCTCGACCATCTTGAAGGTCTCCTCAGTTCACTATTAAGAAGATTCTACTGTTAGAGCCGTCAGCAGAATCTCTGGAAGCAGATCCTGTTACAGCAGGCTCCACTGGCTCCTGGGGACATTGCCAGGTTGGGCCTGAATGCTCAAAGCCAAGACAAACACTGACATATGAGGCTGTATTAAGTAGATTATTATCTGTCTGGCTATGATGGAGAAGGCCAAAGAATTTGGGCAAGGTAGTAAATAACTGCTAAAAGCTTTGGTTAACAGACACGTGACAGTTTATTTTTTTAAACTTAGGAAATCTTTTCCTGTTTCTTTCCTTTTTGCAATTAGATAAATTCTGCACATTTGAAGTTTTCTACTTGGGGTACCTATATTAAGCAGTTAGAAATAAACCTGTGTGCTAACTTTTTTGTATACTGCTAATGTATTTAACATAAAAAGTTTCCATGAGACTATCAATTAATCAATCAACCAACAATGGAGTCAAGTAAGTAGGCATTAAGCCTCTCCATCTATGTAATCAAGTTCCTGCCTTTGAGAAATTTATAATCTTATTGCAGAAAAATCTTAAATTCATAAAGCAATTAGATGTCATTATAAGATGTTAAACTGTTTAGACTAGACTAGTGGTTTCTCCTGTTTGTTGTTTGCTTTTAAGAATCTCATGCACATTTGGGTTGTTTCCATGTCCTGGCTATTGCAAATAGTGCTGCAATGACCATTGGGGTACATGCGTCTTTTTGAATTATGGTTTTTTCAGGGTCTATGCCCAGTAGTGGAATTGCTGGGTCGTATGGTAGTTCTATTTTTAGCTTTTTAAGGACCCTCCATACTGTTCTCCATAGTGTCTGTATCAACTTACATTCCCACCAACAGTGCAAGAGGGTTCTCTTTTCTCCACACCCTCTCCAGCATTTACTGTTTGTAGATGTTTTGGAGTTTAGGATTGACATATATACCCGACCGTGTGTAAAATAGATAGCTAGTGGGAACCTGCTGTATAGCACAGGATGCTTAGCTCAGTGCCCTGCGATGACCTAGATGAGAGGGATGGCGGTGGGGCAGGGGATGGGAGGGAGGCCCAAGAGGCAGGGGATATATGTATACATATAGCTGATTCACTTCATTGTACAGCAGAAACTAACACAACGTTGTAAAGCAACTATACTCCAATTAAATAAATAAATAAATGAATAAAAATAAAATTAAAAAAAAAGAATCTCATGCAGAAATGCTTTCAAGACTGGGTTTCCCAGAAGCAGACACTGAGTGCTGAGAGGAAGTTTGGTGGGCAGTGTATTCATGACGGGCTAACGACCCCAATGAAAGAGAGTGAGGAAGCAAGCCTTGGCAAAAGAAGGAAGTCTGCATTGCAGGCTAGACCAAGCCTTCCCTATATCCACCAGGAGCTGTAGTAGATAAGGTCTATCAAAATTATCCAGCAGTGGGTGACATGGTGAGGCCTTTATACCTCTGCCTTGAATAGCCATCAGATATACTCCTAGGAGGGATATATCTTTAGCCAAGGTAGCTCTTTGCAACTGAGGCAAACCTTGAAACCTTGATCTAGACCTGTGTCTCAAAAAGAAGTCAATAAATAAACTGTTAAATTGAAGCTTCTTTCCTGAAAGCTGGGGTAAAATATCTAGAACCTCACCCTGACAACTATGAAGATCATTCAATAAAACCCAGAATCCCATAGAGCATAGTGGCAGAATAATATTAGCTAATAGTTTTATAGTGGATAAGCAACGCACACTCTTCTAAGTATTTTACATGCATAACTCTTCCAATCCTCCCATTAACTGGGCAACATACATACTACTCACTCCATTTTAAGATAAGGAAATAGGCACAGAGAGGTTAAGTAATCTGCCCAAGGTCACCCAGACCTTTTGGCTCCAGAGTCTATACTTGAAACCACTACACGCTACTCTGCATATATGTCTTTATTTAAAGTTTCATGGATGAGGCTTCAGGTAAGAAAGAAGGTATGCTAAAGGGTGTGCCTTGATGACTTATAGTATTAGACTTGACATAATTCTTATTATACAGTGGTGGGCCCAGAGGCACAGCAGCTGGGGACCATAGTCAATTATACGCTCTGCTGCGGGAGACCTGAACTGTGAATGTTCATAGACACCACAATCTGTTTCTTCTTAATGAGCTTTCAGCTGGACCATATTCCTTTGCCTTCTTTGCTGTTAGGTACAGCAACTGAGTTCTTACCAATTGAATGTGAACAGAATTGAGCTGCAATTTCCAAGTACGACCAATAAGAATATATCCCTCACAGTCATGCATTTCTTCTTCCAAATGATTAGAATAGAGACTTCCCCCGCCCCCCGCCAAACAACCTTGAAATTCACGTGTAGAAGAACATGGTTCAGAACAGCTAAACCAACAGAACTAATACTGAGTGAGAAATATGTTTCTCTTATATTTAGGTCATTATATATGTTTCATTTTCTTGATTCTGCCATCTAGCCTACCCTTAGATATTCTTCCCACTCAGAGAGTTTTAAAATATCTCCAATATCATTTTTATACGCAGAAAGTGCTCCTCACTTACAGGTCAGGACAGAGGTTCTTCCTTTGCCACGCTGACTTATCACTAACACTTACTCTTTGGTGAGGAAAGACTCCAAATTAGCATCGGTGAATATATGTATTATTGTAGTTCATGTGGCTAAGCATGTGTTTGGTTGATACAGCACATCAGACTCTGTGAAGAGGATCAGACTCAAATCTGGTATGAATTTTGGGGTAGGGGTTGGAGGGGATGTGTGGGGTGGTAGGGTGCAGAGATAAAATGAAATATGCCCAGCAGCTCTGACGATGTTTCAAACTGTCCCAGACAGCTGACCACCAGATTCATGCTGGTTACCCTGAGGGCTGTGGTGAGAGAGGTATAAAGGTATCACCGTGGTGAGCTCTACCAAGCTCAGCCTACCAGCTGAGCTTTGGGTTTGGAAAGTTTCAAAACTGTTTAACAAATGACAGGGCCTTTCTGTTGGCTAGAGGTCCAGTTGAACAACTCAAAATTAAAATGTAAAGGCCCGATACTTTTTATGGAGTACTTGTCACAAATTAATAAAATGATAATTTTTCTTAATATTGTACCACAATTCATGATTATGTATTTGCTCAAAAATATTTTTTGAGTTCCCACTCTGTGCCAGGACCGTTCTGGGCACTGGGGATATGGCGGTGAATGAAGCAGAATAAAATCCCTGACTTTCAGTTCTGTTCGGAACTGAAATCTGGGTGGGTCGTATAATGGTGACAACTGTTATTCTTAGACCATTAAATAAGGTGGAATTTTCCTTACCTAAGATGTAGAAGTTCAGAATAGGTAAAAACAAGAATGAAGCAAATGATTAAATGCATCTTTGGGGAATGCTCTGCATTACAGCAGTTTTAGTTATTCACCCTGGAGCTAAGTGGCAATCTGGAACCACTGAGAAGCATACTTACAGATTCAAAGCTTTATTATGCTTCACAAGGCAGATTTGAAAGAAATATGATAAATAAAATTTAAGAAAGAGCTGAGATATACAAAGAGAAAAGTACATACAGATATTTCAAAAAAATAATGCCTTTACTATTTGGCTTGAAACAGAAAACAGGCAAAACATATTAAGGAGAGAAATAGCATTTAAAGAACAGATTGTTATGTATGTTACAAATGACTTGTAGAAATTCTAATGAAAACATTGTAAAACAGATTACTACATAATTTATAATAGGAGTATATTTTCAAATATACACAGATACACAGATTAAACTTCAAACATGTGGTACAATTCACCAATTTGTTTTTTTTATAATATAACAATTAGCATGACTCGTAAATTGTATCTGTAAATATTACTTGTGTTGAGTATCACTGTAAGATCAAACTCCTCACAAGTGGAAATCGTGCCAACCCAATGGAGTAGTTAAAGATACACATGGCCTATGCATGTTTCTGATTCACTTCACACATTCACAAACCTGATTCTTCACACTTTGCTCTATGAATAAACCTAACTCAAAGGGAAATGAGTAGATGAATTTTTATGCCTTCTCCTTAGGCATGCTGTAACTGACACAAGGGAAGGCAAATGGCTTTTTTTAAGAAGGGTTCATTTCTATTCTGAGCTATTGTACTCCAACCTAATTGCACTTGTTTAATTTAGCTTTACCTAAATTTGAAATTAATAATTAGTTCCTGGATCATTCCTCCTGCACCAATAAAACAACTCTCCATGAAACGTCTTGTTAAAACATGAAAACTACTGATCAAATGGAATGCTTTGTTCCTTGCTACCTTTGCTGGCCTCCAAATAACTCCTAATAAAACGAGAAGTAGTGAGTGTTTGTGCAACATTTCTCACTCAAATTGAATTTACTCTTCTTTAATTTGGTCTGGAGAAAACAATAGTGATGGAAATTCTACAGAGACAGATTAATTCAGAGGTCAAACAATAACAAAATAGGGAAGAGAAGTTAATGAATCTTACCATGTGAGGCAATGCACAGAAGGTCCTGCAGAATCCATAAACTTAGTGAGAAAATCATGACTAGTTTGTTAATGACACAAGGGCTTTGAAATTGAATTTATCTTGTATATTCAGCTGTTTGGGAAGTATATCATTTATAATACATTCTTGTTATTAATATTTTCCATTCCATGGACTCTCTTGACAAACTACATACTTTTTCACCACATTAATTTTAAATTTAAAATGAACATCTGGTAACTGCATTTATTCATCTGATTCTTAACCATCCTACTCTCTCTGATTTTCTTCTTTTGCCTTTCCAAGTAGCCAAAGGGGACTTGAATTTGGGTACTGTAGGTTTAAAGTCATCAAATGCCTATTGTTCAGATTAGAAAGATGATAGCTCCTTTCTTTAATCACTCAATCACTCAATCATTCAATCAACATGTGTTCTGCTGAACATAATTTTAGTCCAAAGACAACTTGCTTATCTTATTCCAGTCTCAAGTGGCCTTCCTTTGTTCTCCCAGACCATTGCTCATTGTTTTGTTTTGAGTTCACCCAAAAGCAGAGGCTGAGACAAAGCTTGATGCAGGTAGTTTGTTTTTGAAGAGAGAAGGAAAAAGAGAGTGGGACCTGGAAGAAAGAAAAATTTATGTAAGTGTGCATTATTGAGAGTGCCACAGAAAGCACCAGGAACTTAATTCTCTTGGAATCTCTGAGAAACATGAAGAATGTTTCCCAGAATTGTCCATTTGAAGGATGGAAGCTGGCTTCCATTGTTCACTGCCTGCCTTCCCTCATTGGTTGAGAGTTGCCCCTGGGAGAATTAACTCCTCTAAATGTTCAAGCAGAGGCTTCCATTGTGATGGAGAAGTTCCTAAGGCAAAAAGCAGAAAGATGGAGGCCAGGAGCTTAAGGCGGATCCCTGCCAAGGCAAAGTGAGTCTGAGCTCACGTGGAAACTTCTGCATAAATGAGGCTGAATTTAGAAGTGGGCTCAAGGGATGTGAAGATGAGGTATCAGGGGAGTCAGCTACATTCTTCAATGTACCTCATCATTTATTTCTTAAGTGCAATTGTCCATCTCTTTCACTAGATTGAGAATTATTAAGGGTGAGGTCCCTAGTTCCTTCCTCAGTGCCAAGAAGTGTGCCTGGTTTATAGCAGAGTTCCCCAATTCTTCTTAAATAATAAGTGAAATAATACTTCCCTATCCCACTGTACAATGGAACTTACTGTGTATAGAGTATTACTTCTTTGAGAACTCAAATGAAATTCATGTTTACTTAATTACGGTATATTATTCATATATACACATTCATTTATTTATGTATTATGGTATAAGAGACCAGTCTCAAAGAAAAATCTAAGCTACACACCTACTTAAATTATCTATTGATTCATGACAAACCACCCCAAACTTAGTGGATTAAACCACAATAATGTATGATTTTCACAATTCTATGGGTTGCCTACACAGTTATTTTGATTCATGTGGTGTTTTCTGGGATGCTGGGCTGACTGGAAGTTCCAAAAATGCTCCCATCTACATGGTCAACAGTTGGGGTGAGCTTCTGAGGGAGAGCTCAGTTGGGTCTGTTAGCTGGAAGCTTCAGTTTTCTCCACTTGGGCCTCTGCACTTAGCTTTTGGGTTTCCTGACAGAATGGTGACTGGTTTCTGAGAAAGGGTGTTCCAAACAGACACTTAAGGCCTGGCCTTGAACACTATGCAGCATCACTTTCTTCACATACTGTTGGTTAAAATAGTTCACAGGGCAAGTCTGAATTCAAACAAAGGGGAAATCAACTATACATCTTTATAAAAGAATGGCAAAATCTCACTGCAAAAGAACACACAGGGTGAGAGATATTGTTGTGACCGTCTTTGGAAACATAATCACTATAACCAGTGTGTACCTGGATGTATTCAGTCATATTTATATTAAATGGAAAGACACTTGAGAACAGAGCCCATATCCAATTCATCATTATATCCCTAGAAATGAACACAAGATATGACAGGTACTGGTACATAATATATGCTTGTTGAACAGATATTTGGAAGTTAAGAAATAAAAACATGCCAAAAAATGATTCTTTGACTGTGAAGACATTGGGATGGAAAATAGCCCTCCCATTAGGTATCGATTTCTAGACCTGCAATTCTCTGGTAAGGATCGGTTTTCAAGGACCAGGTCTGGCCCTACCAGGCAATACACTAGAGAAGAAAGGAAATCACCTTGTCAGAAAAGAGTTTTTTTTTTTTTTGCGGTACGCGGGCCTCTCACTGTTGTGGCCCCTCCCGCTGCGGAGCACAGGCTCTGGACGCGCAGGCTCAGCGGCCATGGCTCACGGGCCCAGCCGCTCCGCCGCATGTGGGATCCTCCCGGACCAGGGCACGAACTCGCGTCCCCTGCATCGGCAGGCGGACTCTCAACCACTGCGCCACCAGGGAAGCCCAGAAAAGAGTTTTAAAAAGGAAAACTTGAACCAGGAATGTGGGTTGGGGATGAGAAGAGAAGACCATTCATAATTCCTCCTCAGATCTTCCTCCTTTGGTTTATGTGGAGGGGAGGGGAAAGGGAACTATGGACAGGAGTCAGGAAGAGAGGTCAGGAACCAGGAAACAAGAAAGAAAGACTGATGTGTTTAGTTTGATAACTTAAGGGCTCTACAGTGGTGTTCCTCTAGGACATAGCATTCCCAAGCCCATCATTAGTTTCTCATTTGGGAATAGTGAGAAAGTGTCAAAGCTGGAGGGAGAGTGAGAGCACTACATCTGAGACTCCCAGAACCAGTAAAATGATCACACAAGCTCTACAGATAAGCCTGTTTCTCAATGATGTAAGAAGACATTTTGGGTTCTCACGGAAAAAAATTGTAATGACACTTTAGAAGGGTCCACAAAATATACCCCAGATGAACCACAATGCTTACTACTGTGGTGGCTAACTTTCCACTTCTTTCCTTCCTTTCTGCCATTGAACATTTCTGAGGGACAAAAATATCTTGTGACTTAATGTAGATTTATTTATTTAAGGCATGAATATTAAAGACTGCCTTTCTGGAGCTCATCTATTTTACATCTATAAAGATCTCTACTGCACTTAGTAGAGAGTATCAACAACTTAGTAGAGAGTATCACAGTAAGCACATAGGTGGCTCTAAGCAAAATCTATGCAATTTTTGGAAAACTTGATTTATCTCCAAATTTTTAATCATATTGGAAGATATAACAGTACCAAAGTGATAACAAAAGTGTTAACCATTTGAAAAATTGCAAGTGACAGGAAGTCTTGAGATATGTTGCTTTTTAAAGTGTATTGACCTCTTTTGAAGAAACAATATATTTATTAATACACCTAAAACAGATACTGCTCTCTGCACGTTAGTCATTTGCAAGTTTTTCGGTTGTTTGTTTTTAGTACCTTAAACTTGTTCTTTCTCTATTTTGTCACAAAGCTTAAATCACAGCTTTATTGCTTTGCTGCAGTTGAATTGTTCTTTTAGGGTAAGATTTTCCCTTACCAACAGCCCTCTGTGTTTCTTCATTAGTCCCCTCTCTGGATGATCCAGGGTGGCCTTAGCTATGTCATGGATTAAGTAATAATAACTTAATAGGTAAATCACCTATCATTTGCCTTTAAACAATAACTTAACCCAAAGGCTCTAGATGTGAATCAGTTTATGGGCAAACTGTGGCATCTTTCAATCTACACTATATCAATACCTATCTAATCTGCATAAGGAAGGCATGTTGTAGAGTGATACAATAAGTTAGGGTTTGATGGGCAAAACTTAGTGACTTTTCAGTACATTTGCCAACCTCTCCAAGATTCAGATTTTATGAAGATATGAAGATAATAAAAGCACTAAAATCATAGGGTTTTTGTACCGATTTTAAAAACCATATAGATAAAGGATTTGATAGAACTCTAGGCATAGTGAAAGTTTTAAAATATGAGCTATAAATATTGTTATTATTATGTCAAACAGTGGCTCAGAGCATGGTTCTTTCTAGATAATCTTTGAAAAATTGAAATACTTCACTTCAAATGTAAGTTTTAATTTGATCAATTTCTGGATAGCTCCCTATGACAAGAGATTTACTTCAAGTTAGTTTCAGTTTCCTCGTCTTTAAAGTGTTAAAATAATACCTCATAAGACTATTTTAAGAAATAATGAATACAGTATAATAAAATATTTAATCTAGCACTTGAGCACACAAACAATGGAAATAATTACTCGTTGTTATGTAGATGTTGCCATTATCAGTCAGTAATATAGGATTCAGACAAATTTAGGACTTTTGGATTATTACTGTTTAAGAATTCTAGTATTTTCTTAAAAGTGTTCAGGTGCATGAAAGAAATTATTAAATTTTAAAATAAAAATACAACTTGGATAGTCATAACTCACTTATGTTGTTTCCTTAAATGAAAAGAAAGATAAACTAACAATTATTAATAGTAGTCATAAAGAACAATTAAAGCAAAATCTAGTTCGTCAATTGTCATTTCCTTCACCACAAGCAAAATTTTGAGCCTCATCCCCTTTCTGTCCCTATAGGAAAAAAAAAAAAAATAGAGATAGTGTGTGTGTGTGTGTGTGTGTGTGTGTGTGTGATATTTTAAGTCAGACAATTTATTTTCAAGTCCTTGAGAGAAGGATACAGTATTGGTTTCTTTATTGGAATATCTGAAGTGCGACCTTAAAAAAGTCCCCTAACAAAACAAAGGATATGGAAGGCATGGTTGATTTTCTTGCTCAGCACACTAAAAGTCATGTATAAAACAGAGGAGGCACTCTACCCCGAAAATAATCTTGCTTTGTTCTCATCCTCTTCCTTAAACACCTCCCCCCACCACACACACACTAACTCATCAGTGTTAGCAGATATTGTACTTTATTTCTATTTGCTGTATTTTCAATATTGTGCTAGACTTTCTTCTTAGCTCCTTTAAGAATTTTTCCCCAGAATTTTGGGACCAGCATTTTAGCAGCAAGTTAACTTCAGTTAACTTCAAAAATAAAAAGTTGAAAAGGAGCTTTAAGATGCCTTTAATTATGTTATAATGGCCTGTGTTAAAATGTTTTCACCTGGGATCATATTTAACCCTCACCACAGGATGAGAACTAGGCTCCATACAAGATTCATTTTAAAGGTGAATTTAGTGAGGCTCAGAGAGTTGAAACCACTTGCCAATGGTCTTTCATCTGAGAAGGGGTAATGTTGGCATACAAATATAGGTTTTGTTATCTTCAGAGTTTTTGGAATTTTGCACTGTGTGTTCATGATTTTAGGGGATTCTGTTTCAAAGATTTGCTTATTTAAAAAGAAGAAAACAAAAATTAATTTTTTATTCAAAAATATAAAAATATTGCCCAAGACTTATTAGTGACTGAAATTCTCTTGTTCAAGAATATTAAAGAAAACCTTCTCAGGTACACCTTTATAAATTGGATTTAATCCCAAAGCATGTTGTTTCAGAACAGGCTGTTAAATTCGAAAAAGCTGAGACAATGGAGATAATTCATTCAAATACCATAGCCAGCGGTAACCCAGAAATGATGAAAGGCCTTTAATTAAAAAGCAAAAAAACAGAACCTGAATTTCTATTTTAAAAAATGGGATTTTAATTTTGTCCAAATAGTGTAATATTCTGATTGAAACATTTTTTACCTAATTGTAAATCTATCTTCAGACAAATCCTCTTCAAATCCAAATGGCTCCTAAATCCATCTCCCCTTCACTAAGAGCACCAGAGAGCCAATTACGGGAAAGGGTAGGGAAGCCATCCTGTTAATGTGTCCCAAGGTTTTGCTGAGAATGTACCATCCCTACAAAAGGGATTGGCTTCTTCAGATACTTTTCTTAAGTGGCATGTTGTTGTCTTAATTTTCACATGTCCTTCATTAACACGTTTGCTTTATTTATGTGAGTCATCTGTGTGTTTGCACTGGCTCCTAGTTAGTGCCTAAGTGCCAGATGGTTGCATTGAAATATTGATTTTAACCCATAAAGTCCTGTATGGTTTGGGTATTGTCTGCCTTCATTAATAGTATTTCCTAGAAGCTGACATGAACTAGAGAGAGCTGTTTACTTTTCCTAGATTATCTATCTATCTATCTATCTATCTATCTATCCATCTAATCTATATACCCTATGGGCAGGGGCAGATCCAGGTCTTGTGGGACCTGAAGCTTATGCAACCTGTGGGGCCCTCTTTAAAAAATATATAATTACAATAAAATTTATACATAAAATTGTAAATGAAATCATGAAAAACTATACATTTTTAAAAACTTAACCATAAACATCAAAAAGTCCAGAGAAATAGAAATTATTTTATTCATAAACTACTGGAAACATTTCTGTTATATATTTTGCTACACTTTTTCCTGATATTTGGCTGCCTATTCTTTGATTACCCCTTCACGTGACTACATTTTATATTATTATTTACCTTAGAAATAATAGTAAGATAATTCAATCTTTTCTCAGATAATCCAGTCTTTTGTTGATTGAAATGTTTTATTATTGATAGTTTTAGAAAAGTTTATTTCAGCTTCATACCTTATTACTGGTAATTTCAAATACATTATTAGAATTATTATCAAATTTGGAAAAAATATCCCTCAAGATCCTCTTATATGTGAGCTGTAAGATATCAGAGCATTTCAAAGGTTCTTATTCAGTAACTAATGTTAAATAGTTTTTGAAGCAAACTCATTGATTGTTAGCTACTTCCTGCTGATATCAGGTGCCATAGGATACTTTCACACAGCTCTCCAAACCTCTGACCTTGCACTATCAGTCACAATCCCAGAGGGGCAGCAGTGGGTGTTCTGAAGCCATTCCTGCATCTGGGTGGATAGTTAGCAATCCCTGAACTATATACAGAAGTGACTGCAAACCACCAAACCAAACTAAACAGATTCATACCTCTACCTCACCTTAGTTATGCCTGTGCCGCACCAAAGCCACCAGGCAAGAGATGAAACATGACTAAGAGGATATTGGAGTGTAAGAGTAGAGCAAATATATTAAATTGTGGTTAAATAGCACTTTTGTCATTTTCTAAAACTATGTATAACGATGTGAACACACTGTTAGAGCCCATGCAAGGGCCTTGGAAGTATATGACTCAAATGCGGGTCCATCTCTGCCTAGGGAACCCATGATCAGAAAGCCACTTCAAAAATACTATTCCCCCTATTAATGTAATCAATCCTACATTCAGACAGAGATTCAGGCTACTTCAGACTTAGATAAATCTTGAGATTTTACTTAAATTTTGAGTAAAATAGCTGTTTCCACTTACGTTTTTTACAGTATATTGTATCTAAGAAAAAGAAAGTGGCCTGGAAGAGGCAAAGGGCTGTGGAAAAATCAACTGGCTATACAAACTTTGCGGTGACATTTTCTATACCTTTGGTCTTATCTGGGTACTTGTGTGAACAAATTTGATTAATTTCAGTAGAGTCCAGACTAGAAGAATTTATAAGGATTGAGTGGTAGAATTTATAATGGATCAGCCAATACTCTCTGCTACTAGACATTTAAAATAGAAAATTAAGAGCCCATTCTCATTTATTGGTATGGTCCTAGATAGTAGTGTCATCTACACATATTTGTTGCTAAGTTAAAAATGTGAATTGATCTTATTTGTTTGTTTTGTTTTTAGTGCCTCTTCAAATGAAAGCTAGAAATTTTGTGTATTAAATATGAATTTTCCATCCCTTGCCTTATCGTTGTTGGGGGAGGAAAAAATCTGTAAAGGAAAAAAAAGAAAAAAAACAAAGCAAAACTGGATACATCAATGTGCTGTCCTAAAATAACAATTGCAGCCTAAATCATATCCATTTCTACCTGAAGTTAGAATTCTTGAGAGCAGGATAAATAAGGATTCCCAGAATATTTCAGACGACAGCTGGCAAGAGTCAAGAAAGATGTGAAAAAATCATGACCCCAGGTTGATAGTAGTGCAGAGAAATGTGACAGCAGTAAGACACCAGGCTGGCTGGATGGCTAAAGGTTCAGGTAGCCAAGGTGCAAAGCAAGGCCAGAAAGACTGTGTAAAAATTGAGATCACCAACCCGTTATCCTGCTCCAAGTGGGGTTTGTTTCAGGATGAGGGGGCTCCCTGAGGAGGCCTGGTTGTCCCAACTTGGTGGTCTTAGAAGAAAAACACTCTTGAGGCAGTAATGCTAAAAAATCATAACAAAAAGTGTTTGGAAGCATAGGACTTTGGTTAATGAAGAAATGGAAAATTGAGTCTTGTGGAGATGAATGCTGGCAGCACCAATCACAAAATACAGCAGAGTGAAAAGAAGAGCCTTCTGTTTTTCTGATTAAGTTAAGACGAGTGTCTCCTGGTACCATCATCCT
Source organism: Stenella coeruleoalba (assembly GCF_951394435.1). Taxonomy (NCBI): domain Eukaryota; kingdom Metazoa; phylum Chordata; class Mammalia; order Artiodactyla; family Delphinidae; genus Stenella; species Stenella coeruleoalba. Next base: position 70,411,587 of record NC_137169.1, on the reverse strand, counting down.
GCACAAACAAATATGTAAATCCACACAGAATAGACAAATGATAAATAAAGAACAGTAGAGATAGTTACTTCAGAGGCCTGCTAGGTTAGAAATTGACCTTAAGTGTGTAGAGGGGGAAAATGCTAAATAAATAAATGTTTAAGTAATAGGCTGTTGAATAGGCTTTTCCCATTTAAAGCACTGAGGCATTTCCCTTCCCCTGTCTTTGGAGGTGGGAATGGAGGTGCTCCTACACAAATCAAACCAGGGAGGAAGCTAGGAACCACTTGGAAGACAGTAAACTGCTTACCAGAGAGGAAGATTGATACTTACTCCAGTGGGATGCTTTTTCTTTTTCAGAAACTCATGGGCCTTTCTCATGCTGCTACCAGAGGAAAGCATGGTGAAGGAGATCTTGCAAAAGCTGATCTTTGTCTAAGTTAGGGGTCTATAGGGACAGTCCTTGACTCTTTCTTTAACAGGTTAAAGGAAAAGCCCTGTCTGACATTGCCTCTGAAGATAGTGGGCCCCAGGATTTGGTGGGTCAGAGTTCCCATGGGTCAGAATGGTCAGTTCAGAAAGCAATCAAGCCTAGCCTTCTTGAAAGGACCACATTAAAGAGTATAGCTACAAAGGCGACTCATCCTAGAAAAAAAGGGGTTATTATTATAGGAGCAGGAATTAAGGGCTCGGTCTGTAGAAGTCAGCAGAATAGGAATTGGCTCTATTGGAGAATTGCTGAGCTAAGTTTTCCCAGAAGGAGAATAATCTACAGGGGTGGCTTGTCAGAGAAGTAACATATTTTAGTACCTGCCACACAGTTGGGAGCAATCAGATCACAGCAGCACCAGTCAAAAAGATCTTGCCATTTCCCTCACTTTCAGTCTCCCCATCTTCCTTTCCATCCTTGGAGGATGCAGGAATTCACCCTTTGCCCCTTATCCAATGCTGATATATGGAATTTGAGATTCAGGTCTAAACTCAGGGAAAAGGAAAAGCTTTAAACTAGATGTGAAAGAAAAACTCTGATTCAATCTGATGGGACTTCTGATATCTGAAAATGCTGCTCATCCAATACCTGAAAGCTAGGAGATTTACCCAAGATTCATCCAGTGGGTAAGAAAGAAGATGTAGTAGGAAAGCAGTTGTAGGAGAAAAACAAAGAGGATGGAGTCTATTTTAGCTTCTCCAAATAAATCAGATGATATAAATAATTCAAATAGACGATAACCTAATTTTTCTCTTGAATCAACTGCCCACTAATCTCTACTACCTCCTCTGGTGGAAGGTGAGACCATATACAGAAGACGGGAACACAAAGTACTCTAAGAAATGAAAAGAAATGTTGGGGGATAGGTGGAAACAATAGAAAGGAATGAGAAGATGAGTAGAAATTAGTATTTGCAGGAATAGCGAACACTTTGGTGTCACTCTTTTGATGGGGGTGGTGAAAATATTTTGCATGCAGGGGGAATGTGAATAATCTGTGACTAGAGGACAAATTGTTACTGCACACAAGTCCCTTTTCAATGTGACATTCCTGAACCTCCATTAAGGAACAGGATTTAGCAGGTAAATTTTGGCCAATACAATATTTACAAATGTAAAGAAAGCGAAGTTTAAAACACTTGCACTTTGGGGTTTGTCCTGCTTTGGCTCTTTTGAGACTGCCATGTGAAGAAGCCTGGACATGTTTATTGGAATAGGAGAAAACAAATGGCCCTATTGTGCCTACAGCCCCAGGCTAGTGGCTAGACACTAGACTACACATGTGAGTGAGGGGAGCTTAGATCATTCAATTCCAATTGAGCTGCCAGATCATGGCAGCCACATGAGTGATCTCAGGTGACACCAGCAGAAGAATTTTTCAGTTGAACTCAGCCCAAATTGCTGACTTGTGCAATTGTGAGCAAATAAAATTGTTGCTTTAAGCCATGAGGGTTTTTTTTTTTTCCACAGCAAACGATATCTGAAAGAATTAGCATATATTTATCTCATAGAATTGTTTACTGTTCTGTTTAATTTCTGTCTTTCAGCAAGTTGTAAGTCAAAAAACCTCAATGCTTCGAGATCAGTGTATATGCAACCAATCATTTCAGTTATAATACTTACCCACAGATTTTACTGGGTTGATTCTTCCACTGAGTTGAGTCCTCTTAATTCCACTGAGTTTTCTAGTAGAGGCATATAATGGACACGGGAAATTTTCCTTCTTTAAGAATGGAGTCCACTGGTATACAAATGGTGCATATATAGAAACTCTGCTGAGGTGAGCCAGAGAAACAAGAGTATTTCAAAAGGTACCTATGATAAACTAAAAAAAACAACAAAAAAAGAGAAAAGTTAATTTGTAGGGGGGTTGATGACAATTCTTACAGGTTTTATAAATAACAATCCTTGAAAGAACACAGTTTAAAAAATGAAGAAATTCTTTCCAGACGCAAGAGTAAAACATTTTCTGAGGTCATTGATTTGTGCACATATAATGATTCAGGAGGATGGTGGGAACTAAAATTTTGAAACATACCCTGGTGGTGTAGTTGTCTGCATTTTGGCCTCTCTCGAGGAAATCACCATTCTGATCAGAGACAATCTTCTTTAAGTTAAACATTTCATTCTCTTGGGTGTTTGTTGCTAATGGAGACAGAAGTACCAGTCTCATCTGGATTCAATACATTTCCCACACATATTCATCAAGTACACTATTTTCTCAGCAGAAGTTAAATTTTAACAGTTTTTTTTTTGTGTGTGACTTTTGACACATTATCACTTACAAGGGACCTTCCTTCAGGAGACTGTACAGAGAGACCTTGTACAAAATTTGGCTGTGTCTGGTTCACAAATAGATAAACAGATGTCATTTATAGATTTTTTGCTAACAACAACCAAATGACATCATGCACATCATGTGTTTGTCACAACAAAGTTTCTCTTGTTTTCTTCTCTTTTCTAACCAAGTTGTATTTGACATGACCATGTATCAGAATGCTCCTGCTGCCTCCTCCCTTTCTGTCAATAAATACATATGTTTAAATACTCTGGGACACATGTGCCCTTCACAAAGCAAAGCAACATTTAGAGAGGATTAGTAAGCTTCTGAGATGCTATACTTCCCCCACATCTCTACCCTACAATTTGTTTTTTTGAGCTTTAATACATGAACTCCCTTGACAGGAATGATGAGTACAGTAAGAGTTGACAGATTAAAGCAGGATAATTGGGAGGTGGTGTAGACTTTATTTTTGAAAGTTAAAATGATATAGTAAAAAGAAAATGGGCTTTGGAACCAAACCTGGATTTGAATCTGTATGTGGGTTTCCTTTCTACATTGAGTTCAATAGATGATTCAAGCAAATGACTTAGTCTCTTTGATCCCCCTTTTTTCACCTAGATAATAAAGGGGGGGCACCTACCTTGAAAGTTTGATCATGAGGATTAAATTCTATAACAAAGAAAATGCACCTCTGGCATTTAGTATATGATCAGGAAATGTAAATTACCTTTACTACTTTGAAAGCATACAGTATCGCTTCTTGGCCTTTTAGCTAAGATCAAGTGAATGCAAAGAGTTGCTTAATATTAAAAAAATAACAATATGAGAAATTATTTTCATTCTCTCTATAAGCACAAATGATACAACTCTAAGAAAATATTCACCAATGATTACTGTTAATTTACAATGTCACATCTCCATTTGTCTTTTTGCACAACCTGCATGTTCTGCCAATATTTAAGCCATAAGCCATCCTGAATATTTCACAGTGGCCTGAATGTGTTTGGGCCAGAGTTAGGCCTACTGTGCAGCATGCTTTTTCTACACTGTGCAAAAAACCAGGGAATAAGCCAACATACATGCAGAAAGTTTGCTACATGGCAAGGGCTAAACTAGGAGCATCCACATTTCTAACCTCATTTAATCCTCATAACAACAGTGGGAGGCCCATGTTAACCCCCATTTACAGTTGAGGGCAATAATGTTCTGAGAGGTTCAGCAACTTGCTCATTATCACACAGAACCTGTTTCAAAATCCAGATAGTGTCTAAATTTTTCTTCTGTTCACAGAAGCATGGTATGATTAACAAAGCTTCCAATAAACAAATTATTCTTGGAGATTAACACTTTCTATCTTGCAGTGCCATGATATGTTAGATTTTGAAATAATTTTAGAAATTGTCTATATTACTTTATCATTTTGAGTTGTAATAAATGAGACAATTGATAGGTACTAGCTCAGGATTATAGCAGGGCTAGAGCTCAAGTATCAAAAATCCCAGAAAAAAGTAGAAGGAAAACAAAGCACATGGTATAATTTTTCACCTACTTTAATTTTAGTCTCTGTTTTACAGAGAAGAACCTCTGTAATACTTTGAGCCCTTTTGAATTATAGAATCACAGAATGCTAATTATGGTATGATGGAATTTGAGTGGTCATTTAATCTAAGCGCTCACATCTTTCAGATCTGGAAAAAGGAGTTCCAGTAAGGAAAAGTCACTTGTTTGTATCACTAGCTAGAAGTAACAGTATCATGAATATAAATAATACCTTTTAATTTCTAGTCCTTTGCTACTTAAATTATACTCTCCTATCCCTTTCATTAAGCCCTGATATTCGGCCTATAAGACAAAGACTTCATGGTAACTGAAGTCCAGCACATCAAAGCATTTTTTTCAACTAAACAAACTCTGACAGTCCTTGAAGGAAAAATTCAAAGTTGATAAAAAGCTGGAAGGTGTCCTTTATGTTTATATCTTTCACTGTATTAGTTCAAGCATGCTAGGCCAAAGTAATAGATCAAGATGTATAATAACTCAAATACCGTAGAAATATATATTTTTTTCATTTAACATTCCAGGATGTTCATATCTTTCCAATTGTCCAAGGTGGATGACAAAGTGGTAGATAATGGACCTCAAGGAGAGACTCAGTTCCATGTCAAGGATCTGAGTTAACAGCATCTCTGCCATTTTTAACACAGAGCTACCATGGTCACCACAGAGCTTATGTCCACCCAATTCAGCCAGGGCAGAAAGCACATAAGATGTCATTACGGGAAAAGCATGGCAGTGGAATTCATTACCTTCTTGCTTTCCAGCATCTAGAATTGTCACATGACCACATCTGCAAACAAGGCTGGAAAACATCATCTAACTGTGTTCCCGAACATGAGAAAACAGATTTGGGTGAATATTTATTACACTTCTGTAGGGCATTAAGATACATTTTTTTGGATCCAAGTATGTTTCTTTTTTTCTGAATATATTTTTCTGAATCTTTGTGGGTCTTGTAGTATGTGACTTGCTCTGCTTAAGGATGTCTTTCTCAATATATGTTTAAATATTTTTCAGGATATTGTACTTCTCTCAGCATATATATGTACTGTTTTTTCTCCGTGCCTATCTTAATATGTGAACATGGCTGCTTCTGATATATATATATATATTTTCTTCAATTCAGAAAATAGGCTTTGTTAAATACAGGAAGCTGTAGGGATTAAATGATTGTCAAACAGTAACTGAATCTCTAATAAGACCTAACCACCATTCGTGGACTGTTGAAGCATATCACAGACTGCTTTCCTACATTTGTTGAATTTTAAGCATTACAAAACCTGTCTTTTGCTAATAAGAACCTATCAGTGCAGCTCATTTGCATAATGAAGCTAAATATGCAGTTAATTTGCACATATAAAAATGTATTAAAAAAACATTTTCCCTTGCACACTGGGGGGGCTGTTAAGTTGCACAAATAAGAAACTTTAACTCAAAGACAACCAGAAAAACCCATGGATATACAACCAGGACTAATTGGTATTTGGTTTATAGTTACATGCTGACAGCGATTAAGCTAATTATAATACGCATGGTGCTAAATTGCTATCTTTTTCATACATTTTCTGAAACAGCAAGAACTCCAGAGAGGTTCTGGTTCAAAGTCTAGTTATTCTAAACAAGAATAGAGTTGAGATCATTTTTACAGTTAAACAATTAACATGCTTCAGCACAATTAATGTAATATTCAGAAAAATATTACATTTTATAATAAGGAAATCAAGTAAAGACATATTTAGTTGGGTAAACACTAATAAAGTGTCCAAATGTTTTTGTCATATTTTGGACCTGAAAAATTGAGGTGTCAGTAATGAATTCTAAGGTAACATTTTGAGAGAAGACAAGAGAAAATTTGTTCTGGAAGGAATAGGGTCAGTATGTATTGGCCATATAACAGAAAAATAGGAATCGATGCCAAGGACCTTTCATTGTTTCAAAGAGAGTTGGACCAAAATAGAGATAGTGGTAGAAGAAGATTGCAAATTAAAACATTGTGTTGCAACACAGATAATAATTGTCCTTTGAGCTCCAGAGAGTAAAGCTAAACACCACCAAGACGCTTGTAAACTTTCAAACTGTAAGTAGTTCATTCCAAAGTCATTAATGAATCCATTCTATAATGTTCTATCATTTAGATTTATTGAAACCATATGTGAGTTCTAATCTATTCAAACTACTGAAATTTACCAGAAACGGAAAAGGAAGAATTGTCTCTATAACGCTTTTTGGGATGAAATGTTTTTCAGTAATTGAGTTGCTAGCTTTACCATATAGTAACTTCCCTCTAATAAATATCCAGAACTGGGTGTTTTCTCTTTCCTATAAATGTCTGAGCATAAAAACTTTAGTTATGCAAATGATTATTGTGAATAAATGACATTATTGATATCGGGGTTACAGAGTACAAATGAAAGAGGCTGGGACTTCGCTGGCAGTCCAGTGGTTAGGACTTCGCCTTCCAATGCAGGGGGTGTGGGTTCGATCCCTGGTCGGGGAGCTAAGTTCCCGCATGCCTCTCGGCCAAAAAACCAAACATAAAACAGAAGCAATATGGTAACAAATCAATAAAGACTGTAAAAATTGTCCACATCAAAAAAAAATTCTTTAATCAAAATAAAGTAATTGAAAGGGGCTGTAAAATTCAGTTGTGGAGAAAGATTCAAAGAATTTATAAATTGCATAGCCTTTCACTGACTTCTGACATGTTTTCTCAGACCCCAAGTGATCATTTATTTGATGAGAAAGAAATTCAGAATTTTAGGAAAGATGTGTAAAAGGATTAAATTAGGCATGATAGAGAGTTCCCCGTTTCCCTAACCTTCTACCCTTACTTTCTTCCATTTTTCCCCTTCCTTCTCTGCCCTCTGTCCTCCCCCTCTCCCCCTTTTTTAGTTTTTGCTACTGTCTGCCTCCTGAAGATTGACCACCCAACAAAACACAAGGCTTACAAAGAATGGCTCTCAGAAGAAGTATGCTGGCAGTTACTGGGATGGAATTGTACCAGTGTTCCTAAGAAAGAGGCAGGAAAAAACAGAATTATCTCCAGCTGCTGTAACCACAATTTTTGGAGTAGTTGAAGACAAAAAGTGTAACCTGAGCCAAGCCACAAGGACACGTACTGCTCTCTTCCCCAGACCCTATAAAACTCCACTTTTACTTCAACTTGGAGAGTTACCTAGTCTTCATGTGTTCCCTCATGCACATTAACTGAATAAAGTCTTTATCTTCTCTTTGATGCCCCTAAATCGTTTTCTTTAGACAGATGTTTGGGCCAGGAGGAGACGGCATTTTTTTTCATTTTTGTTTTTTTTTCCTTTCCTTTGACCCTTGCCTACTTTATATAAGCCTTGGGGCCCTGCAAACTTGTTTGGTTAGCATGTTTGACTTAAGAGTTAGTTTTAACTTTATATGTGCTTACAATTATCAAATTATGAATGTTGAAACTATTGAACAGTAATTTACCTATGGCGTATCATCAATAAGGTTATGAGAATTAGCTTATTGTTTCTCCAATGTTACTTGAGTAGTAATTATTTATTAAAAATTCAAAACTGCAATAATATCATCAGAAAGAAAAATCTAGGATAAAGAAAACACACAAATGAATTTTACGTCATGAGTAAAACAAAAAACAAAAGTAACCCAGTTCATTTATAAATGAATCTGTGTAAAATATGTGGAAAAATATAGAACTAAATTTAGGAAGCAGTAACATTTTAGCACCACCTGTACTGCTTGGAAAAGTAAAGAGAAGCAAGAGTTAAGGAAAAGGACTTGAGAAAATTTTATTTTGCACACAAAGTTCCATACAGTTTAGGAATGTTTAGAGAGCATCATCATCAGTGGTTACCAGGTGAAACATATTTAGTGATACTTAGTGTCTCTTTCATCCTACAAGTTATGGACAAATCAAAACCCAAAACTCACAAGAGCAAACTCTGTATCACACACAGATAATGACATAATCATTAATATTTAATATACTTAAGTTTGTCCACAGATAGGCATTGTACTTTGGAACACACTAGAAATGATTAATTGTATAATTCCCATTTGAGGGATGATATAATTGAGAGAAAGGGGATAGTAAGTGGCTTGCACAAGTTCTGCAATTAGTCTGCAGGGGAATTAGTACTAGAAGTCAGATTTTGTGACAATTACAGACATACGATTCAGCTCTTGTAGATAAATATAGTATGAAACCAGATAGCCTCAACAACCAAGACATTTTTTTAAAATTATGTAACGTCCTGACTATCATAGTTTTGATATTTAAATCTATTACAAGCATCAGGACATAAAGGATTTATAGTCTACAAAGAAAACAACCAGACTGGATATATGCTCAGTGAAATTTACTACATTTGGCAAATTATCGGGAGGAAATAGTCCCTCTACTTAACATAAGCTTTGTGTGCTATCTGCTGGTATTACTGAGAATATGGTCTGACAAAATATACTACTATTATTATAGATGAAAATCATGTGAGTATAGTCTATTTTCTTTTTCTATTCAACCACTTGTATTATGTTGCAGAGCGCCATAGAGAGCTACTAATAGAAGAGCCCTATTTGGCTGTATGTTTAGATGACATGCTAGTCAAAGGTATATCTGAGTTGGAACACCTGGCAAACTAGAGGAGATTCTAAAGCAACCTTCTAAGGCATATTTACATCTCAGAACAAAAATTGTGAGCTTCAGGTCCCCAGAATGTATTCTTTGGGTGGCTGAATCATATCTATTGCAATTTGCTTAAGCAAAATTAAATTAAACCTCAAAATTTTAATGGTGGTAGAGGTGAAAAAGAGAGATGAAGAAATAATTACAATTAATGTTTTAAATTTACTTAGGCAAACATTTTTACTTGATCTTTTAGCAACACATATTAGTACAGCTTAGGCATCTTATAGAAATATTCTACTGGAAGAGGCTACAGTGAATTAAATAAGGTCCTCAAATTGCCTATATTCATGGCAAAATCTTTTCATTTATATTACTCTATGCTCCAATTTATAGGTATACTTGAAGCAGAAAATTAAAATTGGTCTTAGACAATTAGACAAATTGAACACAATGTTTTTGTGTTCTTAATAATGAACTAAGGCACTTATTTTAAGGATATAAAAAAATCTTGTAATTCTGAACAGACAGCATTTAGGAAAACTAGGTTCTAGTTTAAACTAGATTGGAAGTTAGCAGGTGACCTGATTCAAGTGTAAAATTTATTGACAGGACTTACATGGCTAGTAGGAAAAAGGCAAAGTAGCCCTGGAAGTTTCAAATATCTGAGATTTCTCATTGTTTATGTATTTTCTAGACTTGGTGGGAGAGATTGATAATCCTTCCATACTTTTTCCATCAGTAAGGACAATTGGGTATAAAGTATTGAATTCCCTGCCCTTCTATATTAACCAGTAGAGCACACACTAAAAGCTAATATATCTCTTTTATGATTCATGTAGGCCCATTGGGGTGGGGCAGGATTCAAATGCTTCTCCTCTCACTAATTGGGAGCCATTGACTTGAAGAGCAGACAGGCCTCTTGCCAAGTGGAAAAAAAAATGTTTTCCTTTTCTCAGTATAGTTGGAAGGTAAGTTAATATCTATCTTGATAGATGTGCTTACTTCAATAGTCCCATTTGTTAAAGCAAGTAGAAGACCAGAGTTGCACTGGTGAGAATTTTAATCAGGAAATGCTAATTGTAAGCCTTACTTCCTTCATCCATGGGGCTGATGTCCATAGTCAAACTTCAGCATTGGGTAGTGAAGGATATCATTATCATTTACGCAAACTTGAGCCTACAGGACATTGACATGGTGTAATGTATGTGGGTAATACTACTACTACTACTACTAAAAATAATAACAAACATTGTGCTTATTTCATGACAGATACTCTTCAGGCACTTGTATATAACAGTTTGTTTAATCTTCACAACCATCTAATGATAGAGGTACTACCTCTAATGATAGAGGTACACAACCATCTAATGATAGAGGTACTATTACATTTCAAAGATAAAGAAATGTGAGCATAGAGAGGTTAAATTAACTTGCCAATGGCCTCAGAGTGGTAAAGCTGGGAAATTCAGGTAAGCAGTTAGGAGCCTGAGTCTATGCTCTTAACACTCTGCTATGTAAAAATATAATAATGGTGATGAATAGGAGTGAGATTTGGAGGGAAAGATCTGAAGCCAGAGGTTCTTTGAGAAGGTACATGCACATAAAAAGGTGAAGAGAGTGAAGATTAGAGGAGGTATCCATGGAAGGCTTCCTTTTTTATGGAAGTCCTCAGTATTTAGACTCCTTCCATATTTAGACTCACAAAAAGTCAAGATTTTATGAATTTTTGGTAGAATTTCAAGATTGTCCAGCTTATATGGAAACTCCCTTTTGAAATTATCTTAACCTTCAGTAAATAAATGCACATGCACGTCAAAATCTTGTATGGTGGCCTTGGGGAAACAAAAAGGACAGTACATTGTAGTCTATATCCTCCCCAAATCAAGCCAGTGGGATAGCACCCCGTCATGTGGACCATGACATGAGTTTCTGCTGGTCATGGAGAGTAGCAAACGACAGCTCACTGCAAAGCTAGATCTGGAATAGAACAGCAACATTAATGAAAAAGGAACAGGAAACGACAACATCAAATCTTTCCTTTTTTCCCAAAGATTAGGGAAACAGAGGGAGCTCTGGGCTATGCATATTAGGGAAATGTGTTACATAATATTTTTGTTAATTAAACCACAAATACTAGGCACTAGCAAGTGAGCTCATCCTGCATTTTTGGTATTTTTAGGGGTTCTGTTAAATAAGGGGAATAGACATGCTCTCTAAAATTCATTAACTATATACATTTATTAAAAATTTCCAGATACATTTTTATAGAATTCATTAATTTTTTTACTGTAAGTTAAATGTAGATAATCCTGTATATACCCTACCTACTTCACAGAGTTGAATTTAGTTTAGTTTCATTCAGTTTTGCTTTGTTCAGAATAAAATGAGATGCTATAAATGCTAGGGCACATAAATATAAGTATACTATAAATGATAATGAACTGGCAATACTTCAGAGATCATTTTATTGTTCTTCATTGGTAAGCTTTGATATGCCGAACTCAAACATAAACACAAGAAGATTTTTTACTTTGAATCAAAGTTATTTTTGATGTAAGAAACAGAATATTACTTTAGCTTGTCCACAATAAGATCCATGCATAGGAAGGGAACTAGGTTCTCTCATAGAGCACAAGAAGGGATAGTCTTCATAAGAGAGAGAACTAGGAACAAAAAAACTCCAGGAACAAAGTCAGGTCTCTTCTCTCTTCAAAGTTTCTTTGCTGTCTGCTTCACCTCTTTTTTTGAAGCAAGCCTTGTAATACATGGCTAGCCCTAGTGTGTACCAGGTCCTTCCATCAGATGACCAATGTAAGCTGAACAATGAATTTTACATTTAATTATAAATGTACAGGAAAGATTATTTGGTTGGCCCAAATTGGTGGAGGTATTATCCCTTGGTCAATCAAATGTGATGGGTGGGAAGGTGGGAGCTGGGCATTATATAAGGTCATATTGGAGAAACTTGATGTAGAAGGACCATCCCTGAGTGGCAGCATTCAAAAAAAACATGGGATACGCCACAGATTGAGCAAGCATTCTGAACAATAACAATGAAACCTAGAAATTATTTCTGAAAAATAATCTTTCTCTCTTTACACACACTCACACACACACACACACACTCATAAACACATATGGTATTGGTGAGCAGGGGTGGGGTCAATTACATTAGACTAGGTAAATTTTTCTTTTTGCTACCTGACTATATATGCTCCCTTGAAACCAGGAGTTAGACATCTATTAATGTAGCCTCAGTTTATAGCTGCATTTAAAATAATAATAACAGTGGCCTATGGTAGATTAAAATTTTGTTCATCAAATATTCACTCTGTTCCTCTTCATTTCCATGATAGGAACATATATCCTATCCCACTGATGTTGGGCTTGTCTATGTGACTTGTTTTACAGTGGGATATTAGCAGACAACATATGAACAGAGGCTTGGTATATGCTTATGGAGGTGGGCTTGTGCTCCTGCTTTTGACAGTGAGGAGTTTCTACTTTGGTACCTATGATTCAAGGTGATGAGAGACATAGAGTAAAGATTTGGACCCAACCCACAGCTTGAAATCAAGCCCAGAGGAGCCCAGCAAAGATTGGCCAAACCCAGCTATGCTACAAGCGTGTGAGGAAGAAATAAATGTTTGTTATTGAATGCTACTGAAATTGTGTGATGTTTGTTAGTCAGTGAAAAAATGACTGATACACAGCCTACTTACCATATACTAAGCATATTATTTTATTTCACTGATTACCCACCTTACACTGTGGGCTCATATTAACTTTGTACTAAGTTAAAAGCCTATTGAATACTTTAAACTCATCTGCTTTAAATGTGTTATTATGTGCATTGTCACTATGCCTCTTTTTCTCTCTCTTTTTAGGTTGACTAAAAGTCATACTGAGTTCAAATTCTTGTTATGTCCAAGAAAGGGTTTACTATATTTGTAGCTGAAATGCATTCAATCCTAATTCAGAATTAATTACCTATTAATTATCTATCCGTATCTCTATTTCAAACACTGAAGATTTAAAACAATTATGGGTAAGGTTTGTAAATAATAGAAAAATGTTAGGTAGAGGGAACTTTTAAACACTTTTTCTGTGGTTCTTTCTCTACTTACTGCTTCCTGGCTCATGACTTTCTTTGATGGTTAACCTAGATTTGTCTGGTAGTCAAAGATGTACTGACCTTCTGAGGTAGAACAACTGATTCACCAATTTTATGTTTTACAAGTAATTTTTAAAATGCCTTTCTAAGGAAAATAACTTCAAAATCAGCTGTATCAAAGAAAATAATTTCACGGGGAGATTTTACAAATTATACATTACATCTCAAATTGGTGCAGCATAACTAAATAAATTTAGGTTATATTGGATTTTTGCTTAGTGGAGAGATAATTTAAAGCACTATCTAGGGTAATTTTAATAATATTTTATTTCAAGAATTTTTGTATTTAAACAAGGAGAGTAACAATAAGGATTAGTGATTTTTCACAAAGACATGCTTCTCTAATAGGCACAATGAGTTTTCTCTACACCGTACGTGCAATCCTCTTGAACTTGATATTTAGAAATCCTTGAAGAAAATCACTTGTGTTGGGCATTCAAAAAATAATATGAATTTCCTTATTAAAGAAGATATGACCTAATTTTTAAATTTAAGGGTGAGCCTAAAGGTAGAAGAAGTCAGTATAGGGAGAAAAAAAATAAAAGTGCTTTGCAATTAAGTATTATTGATAGTGCACACATTCTTTTCTAAATGCATTCAAGAGAAACAATGATATTTTCATTTATTCATTTACATGCTCACCCAACCACACATAAAGCCATACAGATATATGTGTCTGAAAGATCAATTCTTAACATCTATGTCTTTCCAACAGTATCTGACCATTAGGGAACTACAACTCCCTTGTAGTTGCTGGGGAAACAATGACAGAACTCAAGCCAGGAATCAATTAAACTAAGGAGACTCTTCCATATCTTTGTTTTCTGGGAAGAGAACAGGTGTTTAATAATTTACATAAATTATGCAAAATCTAAAGCATTTACAGTAACTAGACACTTAGCAACAGACATGAATGAAGAGGTAAATTGGCTGATGATGTTCTATTATATCAGCGCCTGCTAGCACTGCTATTGTTATGGGTCTGTCAGCATTTCCATTATAAACACTATTTTTCAAGGTTTATATTTCAGTCCTAAAACCTACCTTAATGTTGTGTGTGTGTGTGTGTGTGTGTGTGTGTGTGTGTGTGTGTGTGTTTAGGACCATAGTAGACATGGTCCTGGCCTGGTAATATATTTTATTTGTAAACTAAATATTTCATATGTGTGAGAAATTATTTGAATTATATTTAAATTTTGGAAACCAGCTAGTAACCGAATTTAAACTCTTTTGTTTAACTAATACTAGAAATGACTCCAGTTGAAGAATATGCTTTAAAGATTATTTAAATTCTGCAGCATAAATTTGAATCTTTGGATAATGTTGCATGCACTGCACTGGAGACTTTATCTTCCTAAAACAGTATAGTTGATAATTTCAAACAATAAAGAGGTTTTTTTTTTTTAGAATTTTCTATATGCTTTGTCATATGCTAAATTCAGTAAGGAATACAAAGAATAAAACCACAGTATCTGCCTAAAATAAGCAGTCACCTTAGTTGGGAAATAAAATATAGACCATTCTAACAATAAACGAAAATGATAGCTGTTTATATAACTACATTTTATACTGATACAACAATAGAATGTTGAATTATTTGTCGTAGTAGAATGAACTGCTTCAGTATAGGTTTTTTTCCCCCTTGTAAATAACTTTCAGTAAGTTGGCCAATACAAGAACTTTTAAAGCTCAAATTCACAACTAATATGCTGCTGAATTCTTGCCAGCTTTGTGGGAGCCTTAAAAATCCCTGGATAAATAAGCCTTTAGGAATAAGACACTTTTTGTTCCCTGATATGATACTGAAGAGTTTTAAAATTCCCTTAACTTTACATGTTTTAGACAAGGAAAACCTATCCCATGTCTCCTGGGAATTTTAAACTCATTTAACAAAGATAAAACCCTAGTGAAATTCAACTCTTCAGCTGCTCTCTACCTGTCCCTGTGCAGCCAAGCAGAGCTAGAGGAAAACACACCGCCCTCATGACTAGTCTCAACCAGGCATCACAAAATGCATCCCGAGTCTCTTAATTTTCCCACTCTCAGGACTGTTTCCCGGTTCTTTTTTCCAGCCTCAACACCTCCTCCCTCATCCTCACTCTCAAGAAGAAGCTTGCTTCCTTCCCTCTTCCGTGAGAGAATTCAAGCATTCAGATAATGACGGCTACCCACAGCTAACCTCCTACAAAGCCTCTGCACTTACAACACACTCTGCTTTCCTACTTGGTTCTGGAAATGAATAACATTATATCTACTTAAACCAATCCCTTCCCGTGTACACTAGCTTCAGCCCCCTCACACCTTCTCAAAGGAATAGCTCCAACAAGTCTCCGTTCTAGCTCCTGCATCATCTTATTTTTCATACTCTGCTGGAAATCACCATTACAATATACACATAAAGTTATTTCAGCCATAAAAAAATCAAAGCCTTTTTCTTCATCTCTTATCTACCACAAGCTACTTTTACAGGAACACTCAAGGATTGTCTCAAGTTACTGCTATGCAGTCCCCTTTTCCTGTTCTCTATATTATCTATTAAATGTGACTGAATATGTCTTTAGCATACACTACTCCAACAAAATTGCCCTCAGTCCTGCCACTATGGCCTTTTAGCTGCCAAGTCCAATAGCCAAATTTTAATACTAACTGGAACTCTCAGGGGCCTTTGATCCAGCTGATCATTCCCTCCTTATTCTTTTTTCTTTTTTCATGAAAAGGCATTTTATTTTAAATACAGCAGTGTTCCTCCTTCTTGATACACTTTCTCCATTTGATTTTCAGTATACCACTCTCTTGGAGTTCCTCCTACTTCAATTTTTGTCATCATTTTTAATTCTTCTTTTTCTTAACCTCTCTTGCCCAGTCTTATCCAGTCTTCAGATAAGATCTATATGTGAATGATACATAAATTATATCTCCAGCCCAGACTTCTGTTCTAAACCCCAGACTCATGTATCCAACTGCCTACTTGATTTCTCCATCCAGTTGTCTAAGACAATGCATATTCATCATGTGCAGAATGAAATTCCTGACCATCTTCTAATATTTAGAATTCTCACAGCCTTTCCCATTTCAGTTGATGGTAATTCTTTCCTCTACTTGTCTAGAGAGAAAGTTGTGAAATCATATTTGATTCCTTGTTTCTCTCATACCACACACACACAAAAATCCATTTCACTCTATTTTCAAAATGTATCCATAATCTGACAACTTTTAACCACCACTACATTTCACTGCTATCACTGTGGGTCGAGCCATCACTAATTCTTACCTGGATTACTGCAATAGCCTCTGACCTGGCTTCTGTGTTTGCTCACTTAAATCAATTCCCAACACACAGCCAGACAATTTTTTTTTAAAATATAAGTCAGATGATGCCATCCTTCTGCTTGAGACACTGAATATATTCTCACTTGATATAAAGCAGGGCCAAAGTTCTTAAAATGGCCTGTGAGATCCCACATGTCTGCCCCTCTCAGTCATCTCCTTTCACTCTCCCTCTTTTTCACTCTTCTCCAGCCATGCCTGCCTCCTTCTGGTTCTTGGAAATGCTAGCCCTTCATGGCAGTGGGCCCTTTGCACTAACTATTCTACATTTCGGAACGTTCTCCCACTGAGTTATTTTCATTGCTCACATCTTCATCTCCTTTGAACTTTTGTTGAAATCTCACTATTTTAATGGGGCCTATCTGAACCCTAATTAATACTACAACCTGGCGCCTACCTCCCAGCATTCTTGATCCCCTACTTTACTTTTTCTCTGAACATAGAACGTATCATCTTTTAATATATTTATTATAACATTTATTTTGGTTATTAGGGCTCTGTCTCCCCCAACAGAATGTAAGCTCTGTGAGGATGAAGGTCTTTATAATATTTACTGATGCATTCCAAGTTCCAGATATAGTATTAGGTCATGTTATAAATAGCAAATAGATATTTGTTTCAATAAATTATGGAATTAAAAATGACATTGGGACAGAGAGTGTCTGTGTTTGGAATCACACATCACGAGAATCAAGTAGCCTAGAAATGCCGAAAAGGACCCTCCTTATTGCAGAGAAAGCTTGCCTAAGAATAGTGCCCACGTGGGAGAAAGTTAAAACAGGAGACATGGGCTTCCCTGGTGGCGCAGTGGTTGAAAGTCCGCCTGCCGATTCAGGGGACACGGGTTCGTTCCCCGGTCGGGGAGGATCCCACATGCCGCGGAGCGGCTGGGCCCGTGAGCCATGGCCGCTGAGCCTGCGCGTCCGGAGCCTGTGCTCCGCGGTGGGAGAGGCCACAACAGTGAGAGGCCCGCGTAATGCAAAAAAAAAAAACCCCTCTAAAAACAGGAGACATACTTCCAAGAGCATCAGGTGAGCACAGCCACGTAGCTGTACCCAAAGCCAGCAATCTCCTGGGTAACATGAGAGAAGTGAAACTAACAACTTGTCTTTGTCTTCTTTTTCTTCTCCTTCTCTTTCTCTTTCTCCTCCTTCTCCTCCTCTCTTTCCTCATCCTGCTTCTCTTCCTCTTTCTTATTTTAGTCTGAGATACATTTGTCACTGCTGTTAAAAGATAATTTTCAAAAAAGTAAAATCATGACCAGCCCAGAAATATAAAGATGAACATGAATAAAAGATCTTATTTAACTCATTAATAAGAAAGCTGATGAGACATTACAACCAACTCAAAGGTGAATCCAAAGAACAAACACATTTATAGATCAGGAATATTAAAATGAATGTGTAAATTGAGGCAAAACTAGCTTCTTCCACAGTGGATGAGGGAAGTGAATTGAACCTGTGAGACAGTTTGCCTGTGCACAGCCAAGAATTATTTTGCATTTCTATCATTTAACTACAATTTAGAGTTTTAAACAGCTCTCATATAATCTGATAATCCAGTGGAGTGTTTTGCAGAGAATGTAATTTTCCATGGACACCCAAATTTTCCCTATACTTCCAAAAATACCTTGGAATATCTGTCACACTGATAAAATAGATAAATTTTACATTAAAAAACATGGATTAACACCTGTAGAAGTTTCCTGTTGCTGCTGTAACAAATCAGCACAAATTTAGTGACTTAACACAAATTTAGTACTGTATAGCTCCAGAGGTCAAAATTCCAAAGTGAGTCTCACTGGACTAAAATCAAGATTTGTCAGAGTGGTGTTCTGCTCTGGAGGTCCTAGGGGAACATGACCTTTCCAGATTATAGAAACTGCCTGCACTCCTTGGCTTGTGGCAACCTCATCTGTCCTCAAAACTAGCACAATAGCATCTTCAAATCTCTCTCTGACTCTGACCTCCTCTCCAGCCTCTCTCTTCCACTTTAAAGGACCTTTGTAATTACATTGGGCACAGACAGATAACTCTGGATCTTACTTTAAGGTCATTTGATTAGCAACATTAAGTCCATATGCTACCTTCATTCTTCTTTGCTGTGCAATATATCACAAATTCTGGGGATTAGGGAATGAACATCTTTGAGGGCCATTATTCTGCCTGCCATAATACTAAATTAGAAATATTGAATCTTTAGAGATTTTATCTAGTTACGATCAGAAATACTATGGTTCATTATAATCATATATAACTTTATGCTCTTCAAAATTAATCTCTAAACGAGAAAAGAAATGCACAGATTATGCTATTTATTTACAAACAAATCTTAAGGCATCTCCAGTGCCCTCATATTTGTGTTCATAAAATTCAGGTATGCAATTTTGCTTCAGCTTTAAGGAAAAAATCCCTTCACTTGCACCCTTGAAACATGCACATAAAAGTTCATTGCAAAACAGTAATAATTTAAGATATCTTCTCCTCTTTATCCTCAAAAATAAAAATGCTCTAATTCTTTAAATCCCTAGCCCAACCCTTTGGACCGAAACAAAATAAACCACTTTTGTAGTTGAAATTTTCATGTAATATGTCCCATTTCTCTTGTCTAATGATGGTAACATTATGTCCACACAAGCTCTCCTTGGCAGTTTTAGGAATCTTCTCAAGGTTACTTGAAATAAGCTATGTGAATTGGATGCACTTTTGTTATCTAACAAGCTTCAAGGATTAACAAACACCAGTCAATTAGTTCTATAATAGGTAGAATAAAGACCCAGGATACTTGAAACAATTTTTTTTTTTCCTGTGCACTTACCTCATGAAAGGAGAAAGGAGAAAGGAGAAAATATGATACTTTTCCCTAATTCCAAAGCTGCCCTTCAGGTAGAGTTTGGGCCAGCAGAGCAGTTTTTTCCTCAAAACCTAACAGTGTCTGTAATGGAGATTTTTGATACCCTTCAGAAATTTTTGACTGTCCAAAATCCTAATTGCAGGTCCTAAAGCAAATTGTGGTCTACATGCTCTCTACTACTTTTACCTGTGCTTACCTCTGCAGCTGAAAGTCCCTCCAAGGTTTTAAAAACAGGTGAAGAGTAGGTAGAATTAAAAAAAAGCAACGGGGCTTCCCTGGTGGCGCAGTGGTTGAAAGTCCGCCTGCCGATGCAGGAGACACGGGTTCGTGCCCCGGTCCGGGAAGATCCCACATGCCGCAGAGCGGCTGGGCCCGTGGGCCATGGCGGCTGAGCCTGCGCGTCAGGAGCCTGTGCTCCGCAACGGGAGAGGCCACAACACTGAGAGGCCCGCGTACCGCAAAAAAAAAAAAAAAAAAGGAAAATCTGTGATGGATCACTATCAGTCCTTTGTTTTATGTACCTTTTAAAAATACAGTTTTAATAATTTTTTGTCCAAAGCCAGAGAATATTATCTCTTTACCTTAAAGACCAGGAATGAAACATGAAGATATTATGTACTTTATTTTTGCTAAAGCTTTAGGGCTTCTTCCCTAAATTTCCAAGACATCAAAAACATTTCCTGGGAAACCCATTTGGAGTCCAAATAGATTTTTTTCCTCCTTTCTCCAGAATGAAACATTATTTTGATGACATTATAAGCACATTAAGTAAAAAAGAGACATATATATGTATATGTGTGTGTGTGTGTGTATATATATATATATATATCTCAGTAAGAAAATAATGTAAATGCAGAAGAAAACTTCATTTAACAATATTGCCTTTATAGCAAAGTGGTCAGGAAACTTGGAATTACCTTATATCCATTAGTGCATTAACATTGTCTTCTTATTTCTTTTTCCCCTTATTGGTTTCATTATGAAGAATTCTATCAACAGGGCTGCTGAAGGAATTGAAGAGGAGGATAAGAATTTCAAACTGTAGTTAATTAGTCAACATCAACATTTCAGTCTTCTCAAGTCCTTTCTGGAATAAGGCAGGATATAAATAAATGGTTAATGATTTAAAAAACACACACACAAAAAAAACACCTCTATTTTCTTAAGAAAGAGTGGCAGTGAGTGCAAATGACAACTTATTGAAGGCTCTTGCCCAGGAAAAGAGAAATAAGTGAGACTATTTATGTTATTTTATAGCATTCTCAAGGATGTACCGTTCCCAATCTACTGTTTTATTCTCTGTCTTTGTCCAAACTGACTTAGGTTTTTCTACACCTATGTTTTGTATCTGGCTTCCATTCCTTTTATCTCCCTACCTTCTGTAAGCACAGGCTCCGGACACGCAGGCTCAGCGGCCATGGCCCACGGGCCTAGCCGCTCCGCGGCATGTGGGATCCTCCCAGACCGGGGCACAAACCCACGTCCCCTGCATCGGCAGGTGGACTCTCAACCACTGCGCCACCAGGGAAGCCCAATTGCATTTTTTTTCAAGGGCCAATTCAAATTCTGCCTCCTCTCTAAAGTCTCCCCAACTGTGTGAGTTTGGGTTTCCTTTGAAGCCGAACCTGAGATACGAACTGAATGTATGAGGCATATTTGGGAAGTTGTCGCACGAAGCATGGGTAGGCAAGTGAGAAAGGAAAGGGCGTGAGTTCATGCAGGGTATGTTAATGATCAGGTACCTGTGTAGGCAACTGAAGCTCCATGCTTCTGGGCCATCTGGGAGATTGCAGAGAGCATGCCTCAGAGTTGCTCCACCTGGGGACGAGGAAGCTAAGCCATAACCCCTCCCTTATACCTGCCATTAGCTGAGAGCTGCTAGGCGGTAGGGAGAAGATCATTAATTCCCTAGCCCCACCTAGGGAAGCAGTTCCAATGGCCACAATGGCAGTCCAGCTGCATACAGTAGGGAGCTATGGGGAGAGGGTGTGGGAGTGGAGGCAAAGCATGATTCCTGAGAAAATATGGGCAGCACTAATGACTATGTGATATGCCAACAAATGTCCCTAATTATTTGCAACTATGTCTGGGATTTGCATTATAGAAAGGCATACACACAGCTACATATACTCTTCTAATCTCTCCCCCTAGTAAAGCCAAGACAGCATAGCAGTAATGTCCAGAGCATGGCTTTATGGTCAGGTTGTTTGGCTGCAAAAGCCTGTCCAAAATGCTGTGTTACTTCGAGCTGGTTATTTAAACACTTTGAGTCTTGGATTACCCATCCTTTCTGTAAAGCCTGAATGGTACTATTTTATTTCCAGGCATTGGGTTGATTATATGAAAATTATGCAAAAAACACTTGGTAAAAAGTATACATATTGCAAAGGCAAATAGCTTTCCTTTGACTTCTTTCTTATTCTTCATAGCCTCTTGATTTTCTCAAAAGTTTATTGTGTCATGCACAGCCACAGAAGAAAACATGTATTTCAAGTCATTTAAGCAATGTATTTCTCCGTTTCTCTTCTCCAAATGACTCACTTTTCTATCACTCTCTCTCAACACCTTGTTTGTAATTTTCTTCTCTCCAATCAAGTGGAAACATTTAGAAGAATCCAACCTTAAAGGTATAATGGAATAAGGTTTTTAAAAATTCTTCTCCCTCTTTTTACTCCATTCCTAATTCCTCTACACAGCACAAGTTGAATATCACCCACAAAGGGAACCAGAGAGTAAAAGGATTGGAAAAAATAAACTCTCGGCCCTGGGTTTGGAAATCTTTCTAGGTCTTTCTCTGAGTATGGCTTCTTTGAACTCTCACTGTACCAATGTGGTAGGATAGCTTGGGGGTTTTCTTAGAGGCCCTAACGTACTTAGCACGGAGGATCCTCATGAAAGACTCCAGGGACCTCGCTGTTTGTTTTCCTGGCAGTCTGTTAATTCTGTGAAAGCAGGGGCATGTTGGTTCAGTCGACTATGGTTTCTCTAGAACATTTTGCTTAGCATGTGATTTTTGAATTAATGAGTTAGGTATCTAAGTATATATCCTATGACTTGTCAAAGCTGTGAGATGTTGAGAAAATTTCCAAAATCTTCATTTGTAAAGTGAGATTATGGTACCTACCTTGAAAATTTATTGCAAAACTCTAAGGGGATAGTGCAAAATGCCTGGCATAATACACAATAGCAAGTTTGTGATAAACATTAGTTTCTTTCCTACACAGCTCTTAAGGCGGCTTCTAAAATAAGTAATGATATCGTTTTTTAAAAGTCACTTAAAATGTGGGAGAAACAAGAGCATCCCTGTAGGTGTGGAAGTGTTTTTGTTTGTTTCTTAAAACCTCCAGTGTTCTCTGATGAATTTTAGTATAAAAAAGCAGAAATGTCTGAGTGGAAGCACCATATGCTCTGCTGGCTTTTATTTTATTTTTCAAAAGATATCTCTTATCACATTAGTGCAAAGCCCATTTAAAAATGCTGCACAGAGCCTTTTTCAGTCTATAATGAATTGTTCCAAAAACATTTAAATGAGCTATTAAAGACAGAAGTTTGTTGAGTTGAATAAAAGCTATCCTTGGACATGTAGTTTCAACTGAGAAAAGTCTACATGGAAGTGTTTACTGGTAAATGTTTGATTATCCCCACCTGATGTGTCTCACCCCACGGTCACCACAGGGTAGATTATATAATATACATTGGTTTTGAAAATATGTAATCCATTCTCTTTTGCTCCAGTGCTGTATTCTGTGCTGACACATTCAGCTAAAACCCTGTCTGATACATCAAGCTCTTTATTTTGGCATACATGATCGTCTGGGAAAGGAAAAAGGACATTAGTGTCTCCTTTTTTTTGCTCACTTAGATACCTTTTAGAGTAATTTCTTTTCAGTAATGGACAAATAACTTTAAATATATATATATATATGTGTGTGTGTGTGTGTGTGTGTGTGTGTGTGTGTATGTGTGTGACACATGTTTTATGTCTTTGATATCTATCCCAGGGAATATCCAACTAATAAAATGGTGTGCTGTATTCTCTCCTAAGGAATGAGGTGTTTGTCCTTATTTATAATAATATCTGATTGCTATCATTCCTAAATGTTTCTCACTTATGTTTGCTTTACACATCCAAACCTGGGCAAAACTCTTCCTTTTACCAAACTTGTGTTACCCAAACAATACTTTTTTGTAGGGACTTAGCAATTCAAGTTGTTCCTTGACTTATATTAAAATAAAGGTTTAATATTGTAGAATACGTAGAGTAGAATCAATTAAATTGCTGCTCAGTCAGTCAAAATACATTTGAGCATGTCATTAATTGTTCAAGACTGTGGTAGTATTGTTTAGTTTGGCATCTCAAGCCAATTGGAAAAGTTATAGACATGGCTGTCAGAGATAGGATTCAGCCTTACTCAATGATATTACAGACATGATAAAAAATAATAAATTGTATACATAATAAAAACAACAATCTCAAATTAGTTGAACTGAGTAATGATCTTGGAAATAAAGTTTATTTGTTTGGAGCCTCCAGCAAGAGGACTCATCCTCTCATATAGCCTCACTTTAAGAATGAATGATCTTTATCTGGAAATTGATTGAGAATTGCAACTTTAGTAGGACACACATGAAGTGATGAAGAAGAAAAAGGATGCCTATGGAGCCGGCCTGATGAGCTATATCAACCATGGTGATCAGTGGTACTAAGATGTCAAGGTGGATCATTTTCACTTCTGGAATTTATTGCAAGCGTGAGCAGTTGACCTGGGAAAGGAACAAAGCTCTATTTACAATTAATCAGCAAGGAGAGGGAAAGCGTCTCATGCTTGCTATTTTTACACAGTAAACTTTGCCAAATTCATCTCCTCTATCTGCTTTGGAAGTACAGAAACGCATGATGGCCTATCCATGGGTTATTCTCTTTAGAATACCTAATTTCTTTTCAAAAAGGAAGTTTATATATAAAGCACATTGCTTTTGAGATTGATGGAGATGAGGGCTGCTTGTGTTATTTATTTTGTTACTGGATTTTATGATATTCTATTCTCTTTCTCCTGACACTGTGTTAACCTGTATATCCTTCTTATTAGATATAAAGTTAATTTGAGGATAAGCACTTTATCAGTTATTTTCTTTGTGTTTTCCTTCCTCCTTTTCCCAGTTCCCCAAATTAGTAAAGTACTCTATATAGAGTAGATTCACATAATGTTGTTCACTGTACAAATCTATTCTGTTTGGATAGACATAATTTTACAAGTTTGAAATTGTCCAATAACACTTACAAATGTCCTCACTTTCACAATCACTGGTGTATCCACCAACCAAGAAATGCTTATTTTAAACATTAAGAAGTCTTTCTTGCTTGATGAGTATAGCTGTGATGTGCTGAAGGTTTTAGTTTGGGCATTTAGCATCCATTTGTATAAGAATCCTCTTTTCCAGTATGACTTTTTTAGAATATGTTACATCCCATAGTTATTCATTGCATTCCTTTAGTCCATAGTCCCTTTAGACTTCATAGTACATACGTTATGAGCATTTGTGCAATAAGACCTTTTGCTTAAATACCATATCAGACATTTCTGGCATACTCAAGCATGTCATAAATGACTTTACATGAGTTCCTGTAATTGTACTTTTTGTATAGTTCCTAGCTACAGAGTGCAAATTTTATGTGAACTTTCTGCAAATACATGAAGAGCTTCAAATCCCTAAGTTTTACCTTTAGAAAGAGGTTTTGTCAATATTCATTCAAGTTGGAAGAGAGAGTATATGAACAGATGGCTGTGGAAAACAGCACTTTGCAGTTGGGAAGCAGCGTACAGGTACTAGTGAATATGACATTTAGTGTTCCATAATTGTCTTGAAAATTAATTTTAAGTCAGGTTTCAAAATCCTAATAAAGAGCAACTCATATATTATTCATTTCTTTATTTCGAGGGCTAATGTTCAGAGTGTTAAGTACAATATATGCTGGAAGAAGGTAAAGGAAATGTGATTTTCAATTAAACATATAAAGTGTGTTTAAAAACTGCTGGTGTGACCTTAGTTATATTTCTAAGATCACTGAATAACTTTTGTAGCATCCTGAGATTTTTAGCCCCAAGGATTACTTAGAATTAAAAGAGAATATAAAGTTAGAGAATGTAAGGAAACTATCTTTAAAGTTTTAATTTTATATTTTAACGGACTCTGGTTGAATATTTGAAGGTAATTAGTTGATCAGATGCCAGAAGTGGTAAATATTTTATACTTGCTCATGGAAACAGGTAGCTGGAATGTCAAATTTGTACACAGCATCAGGAAGCAGGCAATTATCATCTATGCTAATGTATAGATGGCTGCCTCCATGGTTTGCAGGTAATCAGACCTTTCCTGAAGAGTTCAGCACATATTTCTATATCTATTTAAAATAAATATTGCCACCTGAATAAAACCCTTGATTTTTTTTTTTTTTTTTTTTTAAGAACTGATGCTTGGGGAATGGTAGTGTTATGACAGGAGGAGTGGTTTGCCACAGTGTTATTCCTTTCGGTTACCAGTTCTGATTATCTTAGTGGTATTGCAAACAGAACATTCTTTACGTTAATAGAAACTTTCCTAACTAAAACATTCCAAACTATATCCATTTTTTCAAGAGATGATAATTATGTAGAGCAAAGAAATTAGAAAATGAGAAATAGCTCCATGAATATAGACATTTCAGCACAGACATGAGCTATTTTCATGGCACTCATTAATATCATATGGATATATCTGTGTGTGTGTGTGTGTGTGTGTGTGTGTGTGTGTGCGCGCGCGCGCATTTGCCTTTTTAAAAAATATTTATTTTATTTATTTAATTTTTTTTTTTTTGACTGTGTCGGGTCTTAGTTGTGGCACGTGGTCTCTTTGTTGCAGTGCTCACGCTCCTCTCTAGTTGTGGTGTGCGGGTTTTCTCTCTCTAGTTGTGGCACACGGGCTCTCTTGTTGAGGTGTGCAAGCTCAGTAGTTGTGGTGTGCGGGCTCAGTTTCTCCGCGGCATGTGGGATCTTAGTTCTCTGACCAGGGATAGAATCCACGTCCCCTGCATTGGAAAGTGGATTCTTTACCACTGGACCACCAGGGAAGTCGCTGCCTTTGTCTTTAAAACAGATTTGAATTTTGAGGGGACTTACTTTGTAATTGTGATCCCGTAGTGTATATGTTTTCTGCCCTGAGAATATCTCTTTGAGGGACTCAGAGAGAATTGTATATCAAACAGAAGGATATTTCATGATGAAAGTGACATGGAATATTGGTGTCCAGCAGATCTATGCTGAATCCTTTCTCTAGCACCTACTAGTTGTGACATTTTATAACCAGTTATGGAACCTCTGT
Source organism: Stenella coeruleoalba (assembly GCF_951394435.1). NCBI lineage: Eukaryota > Metazoa > Chordata > Mammalia > Artiodactyla > Delphinidae > Stenella > Stenella coeruleoalba. The sequence goes on along the minus strand of NC_137169.1, from coordinate 70,384,941 downwards.
AATGCTGAGGTGTGAAATGGGTTTAACAAGAACAGTAACCTCACAGTGTCGTTGTAAGAATTCAGTATTGTATATAGCATGGTTAATACATTTCACCTATTTTTATACTTTTTTTTTTTTTTTTTATAAAACTCCCCTCCTTAGGAAGTTCATTGTTATGGGAGGAGATTGCAGCAAACCTCACTAATAATCCCTTAGATTTTAAAGTTAAAGCTTGAAGACATGGATAAACTGTAGGAAAGTCAGCAATAAACTTTGCGTGCTATAGATCAATTCAAAAGGGCTCAGAAGGAAAAGAATGTGGTCAGGCTGTTTTTCTTTTCTTTTCTTTTCTTTTTTTACACCTTTATTGGAGTATAATTGCAATACAATGGTGTGTTAGTTTCTGCTTCATAACAAAGTGAATCAGTTATACATATACATATGTTCCCATATCTCTTCACTCTTGCATCTCCCTCCCTCTCACCCTCCCTATCCCACCCCTCCAAGCGGTCACAAAGCACCGAGCTGATCTCCCTGTGCTATGTGGCTGCTACCCACTAGCTATCTGTCTTACGTTTGGTAGTGTATATATGTCCGTGCCTCTTTCTCGCTTTCTCACAGCTTACCCTTCCCGCTCCCCATATCCTCAAGTCCATTCTCTAGTAGGTCTGTGTCTTTATTCCTGTCTTACCCCTAGGTTCTTCATGATATTTTTTTTTCTTAAATTCCCTATATATGTGTTAGCACACGGTATTTGTCTTTCTCTTTCTGACTTACTTCACTCTGTATGACAGACTCTAGGTCTATCCACCTCATTACAAATAGCTCAATTTCGTTTCTTTTTATGGCTGAGTAATATTCCATTGTATATATGTGCCACATCTTCTTTATCCATTCATCCGATGATGGATACATAGGTTGTTTCCATCTCTGGGCTATTGTAAATAGAGCTGCAATGAACATTTTGGTACATGACTCTTTTTGAATTATGGTTTTCTCAGGGTATATGCCCAGTAGTGGGATTGCTGGGTCATATGGTATTTCTATTTGTAGATTTTTAAGGAACCTCCATAATGTTCTCCATAGTGGCTGTACCAATTCACATTCCCACCAGCAGTGCAAGAGGGTTCCCTTTTCTCCACACCCTCTCCAGCATTTACTGTTTCTAGATTTTTTGATGATGGCCATTCTGACTGGTGTGAGATGATATCTCATTGTAGTTTTGATTTGCATTTCTCTAATGATTAATGATGTTGAGCATTCTTTCATGTGTTTGTTGGCAGTCTGTATATCTTTTTTGGAGAAATGTCTATTTAGGGATTCTGCCCATTTTTGGATTGTGTTGCTTGTTTTTTTGTTATTGAGCTGCATGAGCTGCTTATAAATTTTGGAGATTAATCCTTTGTCAGTTGCTTCATTTGCAAATATTTTCTCCCATTCTGAGGGTTGTCTTTTGGTCTTGTTTATGGTTTCCTTTGCTGTGCATTATGTCCCATTTGTTTATTTTTGTTTTTATTTCCATTTCTCTAGGAAGTGGGTCAAAAAGGATCTTGCTGTGATTTATGTCATAGAGTGTTCTGCCTATGTTTTCCTCTAAGAGTTTGAGAGTTTCTGGCCTTACATTTAGGTCTTTCATCCATTTTGAGCTTATTTTTGTGTATGGTGTTAGGGAGTGATCTAATCTCATACTTTTACATGTACCTGTCCAGTTTTCCCAGCACCACTTACTGAAGAGGCTGTCCTTTCTCCACTGTACATTCCTGCCTCCTTTATCAAAGATAAGGTGGCCATATGTGCGTGGGTTTATCTCTGGGCTTTCCATCCTGTTCCATTGACCTATCTTTCTGATTTTGTGCCAGTACCATACTGTCTTGATTATTGTAGCTTTCTAGTATAGTCTGAAGTCAGGGAGCCTGATTCCTGCAGCTCTGTTTTTCTTTCTCAAGATTGCTTTGGCTATTCAGGGTCTTTTGTGTTTCCATACAAATTATGAAATTTTTTGTTCTAGTTCTGTGGAAAATGCCAGTGGTAGTTTGATAGGGATTGCATTGAATCTGTAGATTGCTTTGGGTAGTAGAGTCATTTTCATAATGTTGATTCTTCCAATGCAAGAACATGGTATATCTCTCCATCTATTTGTATCATCTTTAATTTCTTTCATCAGTGTCTTATAATTTTTTGCTTACAGGTCTTTTGTCTCCTTAGGTAGGTTTATTCCTAGATATTTTATTCTTTTTGTTGCAATGGTAAATGGGAGTGTTTTCTTGATTTCATTTTCAGATTTTTCATCATTAGTGTATAGGAATGTCAGAGATTTCTGTGCATTAATTTTGTACCCTGCTACTTTACCAAATTCATTGATTAGCTCTAGTAGTTTTCTGGTAGCATCTTTAGGATTCTTTATGTATAGTATCATGTCATCCGCAAACAGTGACAGCTTTACTTCTTCTTTTCTGATTTGGATTACATTTATTTCCTTTTCTTCTCTGATTGCTGTGGCTAAAACTTCCAAAACTATGTTGAATAAGAGTGGTGAGAGTGGGCAACCTTGTCTTTTCCTGATCTTAGTGATATGGTTTCAGTTTTTCACCATTGAGGATGTTGTTGGCTGTGGGTTTGTCATATATGGCTTTTATTATGTTGAGGAAAGTTCCCTCTATGCCTACTTTCTGCAGGGTTTTTATCGTAAATGAGTGTTGAATTTTGTCGAAAGCTTTCTCTGCATCTATTGAGATGATCATATGGTTTTTCTCCTTCAAATTGTTAATATGGTGTATCACATTGATTGATTTGCATATACTGAAGAATCCTTGCATTCCTGGAATAAACCCCACTTGATCATGGTGTATGATCCTCTTAATGTGCTGTCGGATTCTGTTTGCTAGTATTTTGTTGAGGATTTTTGCATATATGTTCATCAGTGATATTGGCCTGTAGTTTTCTTTGTGACATCCTTGTCTGGTTTTGGTATAAAGGTGACGGTGGCCTCGTAGAATGAGTTTGGGAGTGTTCGTCCCTCTGCTATATTTTGGAAGAGTTTGAGAAAGATAGGTGTTAGCTCTTCTCTAAATGTTTGATAGAATTCACCTGTGCAGCCGTCTGGTCCTGGGCTTTTGTTTGTTGGAAGATTTTTAATCACAGTTTCAATTTCAGTGCTTGTGATTGGTCTGTTCATATTTTCTATTTCTTCCTGATTCAGTCTTTGCAGGTTGTGCATTTCTAATAATTTGTCCATTTCTTCCAGGTTGTCCATTTTATTGGCACAGAGTTGCTTGTAGTAATCTCTCATGATCCTTTGTATTTCTGCAGTGTCAGTTGTTACTTCTCCTTTTTCATTTCTAATTCTATTGATTTGAGTCCTCTTCCTTTTTTTCTTGATGAGTCTGGCTAATGGTTTATCAATTTTGTTTATCTTCTCAAAGAACCAACTTTTAGTTTTATTGATCTTTGCTATTGTTTCCTTCATTTCTTTTTCATTTATTTCTGATCTGATTTTTATGATTTCTTTCCTTCTGCTAACTTTGGGGTGTTTTTGTTCTTCTTTCTCTAATTGCTTTAGGTGCAAGGTTAGGTTGTTTATTCGAGATGTTTCCTGTTTCTTAAGGTAGGATTGTATTGCTATAAACTTCCCTCTTAGAACTGCTTTTGCTGCATCCCATAGGTTTTGGGTCATCGTGATACCATTGTCATTTGTTTCCAGGTATTTTTTGGTTTCCTCTTTGATTTCTTCAGTGATCACTTCGTTATTAAGTAGTGTATTGCTTAGCCTCCATGTGTTTGTATTTTTTACAGATCTTTTCCTGTAATTGCTATCTAGTCTCATAGCATTGTTGTTGGAAAAGATACTTGATACAATTTCAATTTTCTTAAATTTACCAAGGCTTGATTTGTGACCCAAGATATGATCTATCCTAGAGAATGTTCCATGAGCACTTGAGAAAAATGTGTATTCTGTTGTTTTTGGATGGAGTGTCCTATAAATATCAATTAAGTCCATCTTGTTTAATGTATCATGTAAAGTTGTGTTTCCTTATTTATTTTCATTTTGGATTATCTGTTCATTGGTGAAAGTGGGGTGCTAAAGTCCCCTACTATGATTACTGTTAATGTTAATTTCCCATTTTATGGCTGTTAGTATTTGCCTGATATATTGAGGTGCTCCTATTTTGGGTGCATAAATATTTACAATTGTTATATCTTTTTCTTGGATCAATACCTTGATCATTATGTAGTGTCCTTCTTTGTCTCTTTTAATAGTCTTTATTTTAAAGTCTATTTTGTCTGATATGTGAATTGCTACTCCAGCTTTCTTTTGCTTTCCACTTGCATGGAATATCTTTTTCCATCCCCTTACTTTCAGTCTGTATGTGTCTCTAGGTATGAATTGGGTCTCTTGTAGACAGCATATGTATGGGTCTTGTTTTTGTATCCATTCAGCCAATCTGTGTCTTTTGATGGGAGCATTTAGTCCATTTACATTTAAGGTAATTATCGATATGTATGTTCCTATTCCCATTTTCTTAATTGTTTTGGGTTCGTTATTGTAGGTCTTTTCCTTCCTTGTGTTTCCTGCCTAGAGAAGTTCCTTTAGTATTTGTTGTAAAGCTGCTTTAGTGGTGCTGAACTCTCTCAGCTTTTGCTTGTCTGTACAGGTTTTAAGTTCTCCATCAAATCTGAATGAGATCCTTGCTGGGTAGAGTAATCTTTGTTGTAGGTTTTTCTCCTTCATCACTTTAAATATGTCTTGCCAGTCCCTTTTGGCTTGCAGAGTTTCTGCTGAAAGATCAGCATTTAACCTTATGGGGATTCCCTTGTGTGTTATTTGTTGTTTTTCCCTTGCTGCTTTTAATATGTTTTCTTTGTATTTAATTTTTGACAGTTTGATTAATATGTGTCTTGGCGTATTTCTCCTTGGATTTATCCCGTATGGGACTCTGTGCTTCCTGGACTTGATTAACTATTTCCTTTCCCATATTAGGGAAGTTTTCAACTATAATCTCTTCAAATATTTTCTCAGTGCCTTTCTTTCTCTTCTTCTTCTGGAACCCCTATATTTTGAATGTTGGTGCATTTAATGTTGTCCCAGAGGTCTCTGAGACTGTCCTACGTTCTTTTCCTTCTTAGTTCTTTATTCTGCTCTGCAGTAGTTATTTCCACTATTTTATCTTCCAGGTCACTTATCCGTTCTTCTGCCTCAGTTATTCTGCTATTCATCCCATCTAGAGTATTTTTCATTTCATTTACTGTGTTGTTCATCGTTGCTTGTTTCATCTTTAGTTCTTCTAGGTCCTTGTTAAGTGTTTCTTCCATTTTGTCTATTCTATTTCCAAGATTTTGGATCACGTTTACTATCATTATTCTGAATTCTTTTTCAGGTAGACTGCCTATTTCCTCTTCATTTGTTAGGTCTTGTGGGTTTTTATCTTGCTCTTTCAACTGCTGTGTGTTTTTCTGTCTTCTCATTTTGCTTATCTTACTGTGCTTGGGGTCTCCTTTTTGCAGGCTGCAGGTTCGTAGTTCCCATTGTTTTTGCTGTCTGTCCCCAGTGGCTAAGGTTGGTTCATGGGGTTGTGTAGGCTTCCTGGTGTAGGGGACTAGTGCCTGTGTTCTGGTGGATGAGGCTGGGTCTTGTCTTTCTGGTGGGCAGGTCAACGTCTGTTGGTGTGTTTTGGTGAGTCTGTGGACTTATTATGATTTTAGGAAGCCTCTCTGCTAATAGGTGGGGTTGTTTTCCTGTCTTGCTAGTTGTTTGGCATAGGGTGTCCAGCACTGTAGCTTGCTGGTCGTTGAGTGAAGCTGGGTGCTGGTATTGAGATGGAGATCTGTGGGAGATTTTCGCCGTTTGATATTATTTGGAGCTGGGAGGTCTCTTATGGACCAGTTTCCTGAAGTTGGCTCTCCCACCTCAGAGGCACAGCACTGACTCCTGGCTGCAGCACCAAGAGCCTTTCATCCACACGGCTCAGAATAAAAGGGAGAAAAAGTAGAAAGAAATAATTAGTAGAAGTAGAAGGAAAGAGAGAAAGAAAGGAAAGAAAGGAGGGAGGGAGGGAGGGAGGAAGGAGGGAAGGGAGGAGGGAAGGAAGGAAAAAAAAGAAAGCAGATAAAGTAAAATAAAATAAAGTAAGGTAAAATAAAATAAAGTTATTAAAATAAAAAAAATATTAAGAAAAAAAATTAAAAAAAAAAACTAACAAACAAAAAAAAACGGACGGATAGAACCCTAGGACAAATGGTGGAAGCAAAGCTATACAGACAAAATCTCACACAGAAGCATACACATACACACTCACAAAAAGAGGAAAAGGGGAAAAATCATAAATCTTGCTTTCAAAGTCTACCTCCTCAATTTGGGATGATTCGTTGTCTATTCATATGTTCCACAGATGCGGGGCACATCAAGTTGATTGTGGAGCTTTAATCTACTGCTTCTGAGGCTGCTTGGAGAGATTTCCCTTTCTCTTCTTTGTTCTCACAGCTCACAGGGGCTCAGCTTTGGATTTGGCCCCGCCTCTGCGTGTAGGTCGCTGGAGGGCGTTTGTTCTTCGCTCAGACAGGACGGGGTTAAAGGCGCAGGGAACTCTGGCTCACTCAGTCCAGGGGGGAGGGAGGGGCACAGAGTGCGGGGCGAGCCTGTGGCAGCAGAGGCCACCATGACGTTGCACCAGCCTGAGGTGCGCGTGCGTTCTTCTGGAGGAGTTGTCCCTGGATCCTGGGACCCTGGCAGTGGTGGGCTGCACAGGATCCTGCGAGGGGAGGTGTGGATAGTGACCTGTGCTTGCACACAGGCTTCTTGGTGGCAGCAGCAGTGGCCTTAGCGTCTCATGCCCGTCTCTGGGGTCTGCGCTTTTAGCCGCAGCTCACGCCCATCTCAGGAGCTCCTTTAAGCTGCGCGCTTAATCCCCTCTCCTCGCGCACCAGGTAACAGAGTGAAGAAAAAGTCTCTTTCCTCTTCGGCAGGTCCGGACTTTTCCCTGGACTCCCTCCCGGCTAACCGTGGCGCACTAACTCCCTTCAGGCTGTGTTCATGCCGCCAACCCCAGTCCTCTCCGTGTGCTCCGACCGAAGCCGAGCCTCAGCTCCCAGTCCCCCCTGCCCTGGCGGGTGAGCAGACGAGCCTCTCGGGATGGTGAGTGCCCGTCGGCGCCAATCCTCTGTGCGGGAATCTCTCTGCTTTGCCTTCCGCACCCCTGTTGCTATGCTCTCCTCCACGGCTCTGAAGCTTTCCCCCTCCACCACCCGCAGTCTCCACCCGCGAAGGGTCTCCTAGTGTGTGAAAACATTTCCTCCTTCACGGCTCCCTCCCACTGGTGCAGGTCCCATCCTTATTCTTTTGTCTCTGTTTATTCTTTTTTCTTTTGCCCTACCCAGGTATGTGGGGAGTTTCTTGCCTTTTGAGAGGTCTGAGGTCTTCTGCCAGCGTTCAGTAGGTGTTCTGTAGGAGTTGTTCCACGTGTAGATGTATTTCTGGTGTATCTGTGGGGAGGAAGGTGATCTCCGCATCTTACTCTTCTGCCATCTTCCCGGAAACCTCTATTGTTATACTTTTATGTATCAGAAGGGACACACATACGTGTCATTGAAATGTTAAAATGAAGGAACTTAATTTTGATCAGCAGATTTTTATGAAAGGCCTAATGTGCATAAGGTGTTGTGATCAACAATAAAATAACACATTTTTTTAATATGGCAGAATTATTGTAGAGCTGTGACAACTTTATTGGAGTCTCACAATATTCCTGAAATGAGAAGGCTAAGGAAAGTCAAAACTTGCCTAAGATCATACAACCTGTTCCTGGCAGTTCAAGGACTGGAATGTAGTCTCTGATTACCACTCTAGGAGTCTTTTTACTGTGCTCTGTTACCTCGCAATGAAAGTTGATTCTCTGCTTCTAACTGAAAGTAAAAATTCTTCTACATTCTCCCCATTGTCTAAAAATTATCTATCTTGATCATTCAGTCCACTGCAATAAACAGATTAACTGTTTATAATGACATCTTACTAGTTTGACTCTTTCCTATCATTTCCATCAAATTAAAGGCTAAACTTCACATGGGAAAAGTCGTGTGTGATATAATTTAATTAAAGGAGACAGGAATTTATTAGATACTCTGTGAAAAAAAATGGCATGGTACATTGTTGGTAAATTTGCATTCATGTGTAACCCCTAGGTTGAATCCCTCATGTTTGGGAAGAGAAGCAGGTCTCTTCTATCACCAGGAAGAAATCAGTGTCACTATTAGTTGATTACATGCACACATGGAGTTCAAAGGCTGTTGCAAAAACTTTTCTTTATCTTTAAAGCCAGAGTACAGCATAGTTGTGATGAGTGTCTACAAGACCTACCGCGATGATGTTCTTCCTTCTCCCCTCATCACTCCAAGTTTCCTTTGCTTTTTCTCTAACTCTTTTTCCTCTTCAGGGTCCTGCCTCCATCCCAGAAGCACACAGGTATTTCATCTTCTGATAATGATGGCAATAAGTGACCAAGAACTTACAGATTTTTTCAAAGAGGTCTATCTAATAGTCAAGCAAACTTTTTTATTATAAGTTTGATGGCCATAGTGATGGCATCTTAAACCATGAGCATACTATTAAAGATGGAAAATTAAGTCTTTTTTAGGAAGTAAATTTTGAAGAATTTAAGAAGGGCTAAAAAGTTGTTACACTTGAATTATGGCTCTGTCACTATGAGTTGTGTGACTGTAGCAAGTTACACAATCCCTTTGAGTCTCAGTTCTTTACCTACAAAATGGAGATAATAATAGGGCCTAGTTCTTGTGGTTGATGGGAGTGTTATATAAGTTAATACATGTAAGACTCATAAGATATTGCCTCGTGCTTAAGAAATGCTTGATGTAGCAGTATTATTAATAGTATGTCTTTTAAATTTGCATATTTTACTAAAAACTTACTCAGTACCATGTTGAGAAGGAAAGAAAAGAATGATGAAAAAGAGCAACGTAGCCTGTACATACATACAACCATACACTAATTGATTAATTAAATGATTAAACACAGTTTTTTCTTTATTCAGAAATATTTCCAAGTTTTGAATTCCTTCTCAGCCATGACTCTCAATATCACACACAGGCACCCATACAACAAACTGCAGAGTCCCTGCAGTTGTAGATGAGAATATGAATTTTCTATTTCTTTTCTTTTGTTTCCTTTTTTTTTTTTACTTTTTACTATTTTATCACACACAATTAAAAAGAATATAAAGAATTGCCATCATAGTGCTGTAGGATTGCAACTGATAGAATAACTAATTTTATTTCATTACACGAACACATTTGAATCTTGACCTTAAAGGATGAGTAGGAATTTGTCAGTTAGGTTGGAAAGGAAATTTCAAGCTGAGAGATGAAAACAGGATAAGGGAAGCCACAGGGATATGAAATACTTGTATTATAGAATGGATTCCACTAAATCATTGTATGTGTATTTTTTGGTTTGAGTTGTCTGGAAATACTCTGAAGCTGAGAGCTGCATACTGAAGTTTATTGGAGAGTACTTTCAGAAGAGATATCTGTAAGGAAGTGGGGAATGCAGGATTGGGTGGAAAAAAGAATTGACCCTCAAAGCAATTATAACTGAGTCCTCAACCCATCTGGAGCGGGTACAGCCTTCAGAGTTGTCCCTAATTGAGGGAAGAGGACCAGATATTTATGTCCCTGCATCAGCAATATTAGCTGGGGGCTGTCTTTGGAAGGGGTAACCATGGATAAGACACCTTCTAAGCCTGCAGCAGGGATCTTATGAGCCATACTCTCTCTGTCACAACTATTTCACTCTGCTGATATAGTGTAAAAGCAACTATAGACAATATATATGTGAAACATTGCCAACACCTATGTGTGTCTTTTCTGGATGCCAATTCCATTCCTACAACTAAAGGTACCATTATCTATATTTTATGTGTACTTTTCTTTTCTTTGTAGTTTTACCATATATATACACACATATATGTATACATACATATATTTTATATACTTATATATACTTTTTTTTTTACTTTAGAAAATGTAATCTGATACAGTTTGAATTGTGTTCTCACTAAAATCTGTATGTTGAAGTACTAACCCCTAATACTTCAGAATATGATATTATTTGGAGATGGGGTCTTTGCAGAGGTAATCAAGTTAAAATGAAGTTATAAGGCTGTGCCCTAATCCAACATGACTAGTGTCTTTATAAGAAGAGGAATCCTGGAGACATATCAAAATGGCAGAGTAGGAAGACTTGGAACTCACCTTTCTCGATGAACACATAAAAAATGCATCTATATGTGGAATACTTTTCACTGAAAACTAACTGGAAACTGGAAAAAAGACCCCTGTATAACTAAGGCTATCAGAAAGATCCACACAGAACTGGGTAGATGGTTCAGAGAAATGGAAGACTATCCTGTGCTCTTGGATTTGAAGAATTAATATTAAAATGGCCATACTACCCAAAGTAATCTACAGATTTAATGGAATCGCTATCAAAATACCCATGACATTTTTCACTAAACTATAACAAATAATCCTAAAATTTATATGGAACCAAAAAAGACCCCAAATTGCCAAAGCAATCTTGGGGAAAAAACAAAACAAAGCTGGATGCATCATGCTCCCTGACTTCATATTATACTACAAAGCTACAGTCATCAAAACAGCATGGTGCTGGCACAAAAACAGACACATAGATCAATGGAACAGAATAGAGAGCCCAGAAATAAACCCACACATCTATGATCAATTAATCTACAACAAAGGGGGCATGAATATAAATGGAGGATAGTCTCTTCAATTAGTGGTGCTGGGAAAACCAGACAGCTACATGTAAAAGAATGAAAGTAGAACAAATTTTCTCACACCATATACAAAAATAAACTGGAAATGGATTACAGACCTAAACGTAAGACCAGAAACCATAAAATTCCTAGAAGAAAACATAGGCAGAACACTATTTGACATAAATTATAGCAATATATTTTGGATCTGTCTCCTAAGGCAAAATAAAAGCAAAAGTAAACAAATAGGACCTAATTAAACTTAAAAGCTTTGCACAGCAAAGGAAACTATCAACGACATTAAGACAACCTACTGATTGGGAGAAAATATCTACAAATAATATGATGGGTAAGGGGTTAATATCCAAAATTTATGAACAGCTCATACAACTCAAGATCAAAATTTAAAAGTGGGTAGAAGACCTGAATAGACATTTTTCCTAAGATGACACACAGGTGGGTAATTGACACATGAAAAGATACTCAACATTACTAATTATTACAGAAATGCAAATCAAACCACAATGAGTTATAACTTCACATCTGTCAGAGTGGTAATATAAAAAGTCTATAAATAAAAAATGTTGGTGAGGATGTAGAGAAAAGAGAACCCTTATACACTGCTGGTAGGAATGTAAATTTGTGCAGACACTATGGAAAACAGTATGGATGTTCCTCAAAAAATTGGAAGTAGAACTACTTTATGGACCAGTAGTTCCACTGCTGGGTATATATCCCCCCAAAATGAAAATACTAACTTGAAAAGATACATTCACCCCAGTGTTCATATATTAGGTATTTTTTACAGCAATCCCCCATTTCTTGGTACCAAAATCTGTATTAGTTTACAAGGATCGTCATAATAAAGTACTGTGGACTGGGTGATTTAAACAACAGAAATTTATTTTCTCACAACTCTAGAGGCTAGAAGTCTAAAATCAAGTGTCAGCAGAAGTGTCTTTTAACACTTGGTTTCTTGGCTTGTGGCTGTCTGACTTCTCTTATCTTCACTTGGTCTTCCCACTGTACCCATGTCCTAATCTCTTCTTATAAGGACAGTTATACTGGATGAAGGCCCATCCTAGTGACATATTTTAACTTAATCACCTTTTTAAAGACACTGTATGCAAATAGTCACTTTATGAGGTACAGGGTGTTGGGATTTCAACATATGGATTTGGGGGCAGGGAACACAATTCAGCCCAGAGCACCATCCATGAACCAGATTCAGAGATTTTCCTCTTCCTTTAGTTAATCATCAGGATTCCCCATATGGCTGTCAGCTGGGAGAGGTTTACTCAGCCAAAACACTAACTGCTTTAGTTGGGCATTTTAACTCTCTTTGAAGTTCAGCTACTCTAACTATTAAGTCCTGGGCTTGATCCTCAGTTTCTCCAGCCCTACCAAGAGAGCTGATGAGAACTTCCTGTGTGCAATGCACTGTACCACCTATCACTCTTGAGGGAGTTTCCATTGCCAGTTGGGCAGTGAATGAGCTAGCCTCAAATCCTAACTTCTCGGCTACTTTCTCAGACCATTCCTAACACCAGTTGTTACAGTTTGATTTCCCCAGAAGGCACATGCTGAGATGGAACTTAGGGTATGCAATGCTTTTAGGGACTAACACCTGTAAAGGAAAGGGGATTGAAGCAGGATTGGGCAAAGAAAGAAGCTGAGCTGAAGTATAGGCCTGACAGTGTCTTGGAAAATCTGGAAGGCATGTCTGGAGCAAGTACATAAGGCTCAAATGGCCAGGCCTTTGAGCTCTGCCTCACCCACTAACTGGGTGTGGATAGGAACTGCTACCCTGGAAAGGGAGCGTCTTGGCTTGATGAGCTCTCTGCAGCTGAAGCTTATAATGAAGGAGCTGGAAGCTGGAGGCTGTTTGCTGAGTCACTGGGCGCTTCTGGGCGGCAGATCCTCCTTTGGAAGGTCTTGGCAGCAGATCTCCAAGTCCAGCAAAGGTATGTGTTTTCTGAGGGTACACCTCAAAATAGACTTTCTGGGAGAGAGAATATGTGTACCTTTTAACTTCAGCCCATAATGCCAAACTGTTTTCCAAGGCAGTTGTTCTATTTACAGCTTTAAGGGAGTTTTTAGTTGCTTCGTTTTTATGTTAACACTTGGTATTGTCTGTTGTGTTCATCTTAGCTTCTTTGGTGGGTCTGTAATGGTGTTATAATTTGATATGAATTGTGTTTCACTAATTATTAATAAAGCTATGTTCTATTTCATATGTTTATCAGCCACTTGGATGGATAAACTCTTGGTGAAGTGGCTGTTTAAGGATTTTGTCCATTTTTAAAAAAAAATGTCATGTATTCTGTTTGAAAGCCCTTCATCAGTTGTATATGTTGCATTTTTTTTTAACTCGAGCATTTAATAGTATATTTTGATGAGGGAAGTTTTAATGTTTATGTAGGCCAATTTATTAGTCTTTTCCTTTATAGATAAAGCTTTTTGTGTTTTTCTAAGAAAGCTTTCACTATGCTAGCATCATAAATATATACTCCTAGATTATCTGCTAAAAGCATTTTGTTTTGCTGTAAACCTGCAACTCACATAGAATTAATTTTTGTGTATGAGGTGAGTGAGGTAGGGGAGGGTTCCTAAAGACTATTTTACATATGGAGCTATTTTTTATCTCAGGCTAATTAACTGAAAAGACTATAGATAATTTCTCTACTATTTTACAGTGCAACTTCTATCGTTTAGAAAGGCTAGGTTTTCCTATAGCATCAAATAATCCCCAAGTCCTAGTAGCGGTAAATCACAAAGTTTAGTCCTCATTTATGGCTGGGCTCTGGCTTTATGCTACAACCTCTATCTGGAACATTGCTAGTCTTTGTGGTAGAAGGGAGAGGGGGTGAAGCATGCATAGGCTCTTAAAGCTTTTGGCCTGGTATGATACTAACTTCTCGTATTTCATTGCCCAAAGCTAGTACATGGCCGGCAGTTCAACAGTTTTGCGTACATATTATCTTCCTACAGGGAGGGCCAGCATATTTTAGTGAATACTCATGCATTCTGTTACAAAATTTGTCATATGCACCCCTACTTGGGCCCTAGCCTGGCCGAAGCCCCCTAACCCTGTGGGGAGGGTTCCTTTTCCTAGCTTGGGTTCCCACAGCCAATAAAGAAACCTATACTGAGATAGAAACAACACAAGTTTATTCAATGATTAGAGAAGTGGGAACTTAGTTCCAAAACCCAGCTTCACATTGGGCGAGGGTCAGGGGATGGGGGAGATTAAGGCAAGATTTTAAAGGTAAGGTTTAAGGGGGGGGAGGCATATGTAATGGTTTTATGGGAAAAGGTGGTGTTCTTCCTGGAACTGGGGTGCCACCTCTTTTCTGCCCTCGTATGGTCCTTTGGCGTCTGGGTCAGAAGCGGGTTGAACTGTCAATGGTGGGATGGCCGAGATCTTACTATTATAATGAGATGGTAATGACCTGCAGAGCAACCTTTGTCCCACTTTTCGAGCTGAACCAGCATGCTCTGGTTTTCTTGTGGTTAGATTCTCTTGTTCCTGTGATGTAAACACAGCCAGAGGATATGGTTAGTTTTGTTTTTCTGCAAGTTTACCCAGAGAGAGGGGCAATGGTGTGGTTCTGGGGCAATAACCTTGGTAACACGTTCTATCACACACCTTTGCAATAAAACAAGCATCTATCTGTGGACCTTACAGCATATTTATTATTTTTCATGTAATCCTTGCACCAATATCACACTGTCCTCATCACCAGCACTTTATAAGTTTCCATGATCAGTACAGTGGGCTTCTCACCTTGTTCTTCAAGAATATCTTGTCTATCCTTGACCTTTTGCATTTGTATATTTTAATTTTATCAGTTTCACAGGACAAAATTTTGGATTTTGATTGGAATTTTAATGGCTCTATTCCCTTATGAAGTGAAATTATTCATTGCTCTGTCTGGGCAAAATAATGAAAAGTTATTACATTCAAAATATATGTTATCACATTCAAAACATATATTATGTAGTAGTAAATAAATAGGACAGTATCGTAAGTACTGGGATTTACAATTGACATGGGATTCTGTTTGTCTTTGTGATCAGGGGATTGAGGGAAGATTGTAAGAGTTTGTCAAATAAGTTAAGAACACAGGGTTTGATGGCAGAATATAGCAAATTATTCATTAGAGTCCAACAAATATTATTGACCATGTACGTAAATCACTTTGCAAGGTGTTGTAGAAGTATCAGAGTTAAATTCTAAACTCTAGAAGGAACCTAATATAAAGTACAAAGTGATAAATGCCTTGAAGAAGCAACAAATGACGTTCTAAAAGAAGAGAGTGGGAACTATTGCTTCCTGCTATTGAAATCAAAGAAAGCATAGTGGAGAAACAAGGATTTGATGAAGCCCCTGAAGTAAAATGAAGAAATGGGTGAAAGGGTATTCAAGGCTTTGTGCAATAATGATACATCATCACTGTTTCCCATGGATTCACAGAGCTTCTTTCGGGAGTTCTGTACTAAATAGTCTGGCCCTTTAAATTTTGGAATTTATTTTTATTTAAAGGGAAAAGTATAACTGTTGCATTTATTATAATGAGAACAAGTTCATAAAAGTGTACATAATTAGGCATTTAAAATTTTTTTCACTGAATTTAAAACCACACATTCAGAGAAAACCCATTGCAAGTGAATTATGAGTTTAAAATTTTTTTGCAGAGCCTTTTTATTTTATTTACTTTTTGTTTTGGGAATTAATTGCAAAATCTTATATTAATAGAACATTAAGGCAAGCTTTCTAAATGTATAAATCAAAATTTTCCAAGTTATGTTTCCCTTAGTAACTATAACTAATCTTTGTGTAAATAATAAAATAACATTAATATGATATACCTGTGTGAAAAATGAATATAAAAGCTGATTTATAGTTATTGTATAATAAACATCATTGCATTTTTAAAGTCTGCTGTTTCTAAAGTCATGACTTGAAATTTGAATGACTTTTTGGGAAATTTGAGAGTGGATTTTCATTTGTAAATCACTTTACTTAACCTACTTAAAAATCACCTGTTTATTTCAATCTCACTTCAAAGATTTCATGTGTTTCCAAAATTTAATATATTATTGAATATCTAAACAATTATTTGCTTGTTTATCTGAACATAATTTTGGGGAGAATGAAATCAGTTTTTGCGTTGGTCATAATGTTAAGCATTTGGGACAATATATGAGATGCATCTGTGGATAGCTCGCTTTGTAACATAGGTATTAAAAACATCTTGATTCAAAACCAGAGCTATCTGCACTTAGATAGCAGGTTGAATCAGTCTTTGATAATATTGTAGACCTAGTTCCCACATATACTACTTGGATTGCTTTGGTTTTACAGCCATGCTTTGCGCAGCTATCCTGGTCAAATACTTTACCAATGTTTGCCATTGATTTTAAAAGGAACTATCAAAAGACTGTAGTAAGTTTAGTAAAAAAAAAATATTATTATGAATAAGCAAAACCCAACATAAAGTACGTGGTCTAATGCAAGTTATCAATAGAAACATTTTTACCACAATTTATTATTAACGAAAAATATTAGTAAAGCTAGAAATTGGGAGTACACACAAAGAAAGTATCCATCATGCTAAAAGACTTGTGAAGCAATAATTCTTTGCTCAAAAAAAATTTAATCTTGGCTTTTTTGTCCTCTGTGTTCTTGCCTATCCTCTGTGTTCTTGCCTGGTTTGATATTGTTTATCTTTTTTTTTTTTTTTTAAACTCCTTTCGGTTACTTCCATTTCTACTTTTACCATTAAATAGGATTATAGATATAGGTTTTTCATAGATGCCCTTAAGTTGAGGATGTACTTTTTATTTGTAATTTGTTGAGAATTTAAATCATTAATGAATGTTAGACTTTTAAAAATGCTTTTTCTTCGTCTATTGAGATGATTGAATGATTTTGTCTTTTATTCTATTAGCATGGTATATTAAATTGATTTTCAGATGCTAAACAAATCTTGTGTCCTAGAGATAAATTCCACTGGGTCAGAGTGTATAATCTTTTTTTATATGTTACTACAATCTATTTTGCTAAGAATATACTTTGATGTCAATATTCATGAAGAATATTGATGTCTAGTGTTCTTATTATTTGGCTGGCTTTTGGTATCAGGGCAATACTGAATTCATGGATTTGGAAAGTGTCACGTCCTCTATTTTTTTGGAAGAGTTTATGAAGGATTGGTATCATTTCTTCTTTAACTATTTGACAGAATTGCTTGGTTAGGCCACTTGGCCCTGAGCTTTTCTTTGTGAGAAGATTTGTAATTAATAATTCAATATCATTATTTATTCTAAGTGTATTCAGGCTTCTGCTTGAGTCAGTTTTGGTAAATTGTATCTTTAAAGAAGTATATGTAGTTCATTGAAGTTGTCTAATCTGACAAAGTTGTTCATGACATCCTTTAAAATCCTTTTAATTTCTCTAAGCTGTGTTATAATGTCTCCTCTTTCATTGCCAATTTTTTTTTCCTTTTTTTTCTTGGTCTGTCTAGCAAAAGGTTTGTCAGATTTTTTGATAGTTAAAAAAATATTGGTATTATTAATTTCCTCAATTGCTTTTCTGTTTTCTATTTCACTGATTTCCACACTAATATTTATTATTTTCTTCTGCTTGCTTTAGTTTAATATTCTTCTTTTTTAGGTTTTTTAAGCAGATTATTATGTTATTGGGTTTATTCTTGAGATGTAATTCACATAACAACATTTACTACTTTAAGGTATATAAATCAATGGGTTTTAGCACATTCACTATAATATGTAACTATCAGTGCTATCTAATTCCAGAACATTTCTGTCATCCCAAAATAAGCACCAAATCTATTAGCAGTCAGTCCCAATTCCCTTCTCTACACAGTCCCTGGAAAATCACTAATCTTCTTTCTATCTCTATGGATTTTCCTATCGTGCACATTTCATATAAATGGAATTATACAGTATGTGGCCTTTTGTGTCTGACTTTTTTCACTTAGCATAACATTTTCGAGGTTTGTCCATGTTGTCACAGGTATCTGTACTTCATTCCTTTGTATGGCTGAATAATATTCCACTGTATAGATATATCACATTTTGTTTATCCATCTATCATTTGATGGATATTTGGGTTGTTTCTACCATTCCGCTGTTGTGAATATTGCTGCTTAAACATTTGTGTTAAAGTTTTAGTGTAAACACATTATCAGTTCTCTTGGGTAAATGTCTAGGAGTGGAATTGCTAGGTTATGTGTTAACTCTCTGTTTAAATTTTTGAGGAACTGAGAAACTTTTCACAGTAACACATTATTGATTTTTGATCTTTTTTTTCCTTTTATAGACATTTAAATATATCAACTAAGTACTGCTTTAATTGCATATCATAATTGATACATTGTGTTTTTTATTTTCAGTCAGTTTGAGAAACTTTCTAATTTATCTTTTTATTTTTTCATTTATAAATGTTTTGTTTAATTTCTTAGCACTTGTGAATATCCCCAGTTTTTCTGTTTTTTTACCTAATGTGTTCACATTATAGTTTAAGTATATACTTTGTATGATTTCAATCCTTCTATATTTATTTGGACTTGTTTTATGGCCTAACATATTGCTTACCTTGAGATGT
This sequence comes from Stenella coeruleoalba, assembly GCF_951394435.1. Lineage (NCBI taxonomy): Eukaryota > Metazoa > Chordata > Mammalia > Artiodactyla > Delphinidae > Stenella > Stenella coeruleoalba. Next base: position 70,366,545 of record NC_137169.1, on the reverse strand, counting down.
TTATGTGTGCTTGGAAAGATGTGTATTTTATTGTTGGGTGAAGTGTTCAATAGATATTGGTTAGGTCCAATTAATTGATAATGTCATTCAAGTCTTCTATATCTTTGACAGTTTTCTTTCTAGCTGTTCTATCAGTTGTTGAGAATGAATATTGAAGTGTCCATCTATTCTTATAAATTGTCTATTTCTCTCTTAAATTCAGTTTTTTCTTCATGCATTTTGGGGTTGCGTTGTCAGATGTGTATATGTTTAATTGTTATATTCCTGATTAATCTTTCTATTGTCTCTAGAAACAATTTTGTCTTGAAATCTATATGTCTGCTATTAGTATAGTCATTCCAAATCTCTTGCAGTTATTGTTTGCATGACATACCTGTTTTGTCCCTTTTCTTTCAGCCTATTTATGTCACTGAATCTGAAGAGTGTCTCTTGTAGATTTCATATAATTGCTTATCTTATTTTATCCAGTCTGACAATCTGTCTTTTTTGGAAGATTTAATCCATTCACATTTATAATAATTATTGATATGATTATGTCTGTTATTTGCCTTCTATATGTTTCATTCTTTTTTGTTCTGTTCTTTTACTGTTTTGTTATGTGTTAAATAGAAATTTTCTAGTATAGCATTTAAATTTCTTTTTTGGTTATCTTACTAAACTATACTTACTTTCTTAGTGGTTTCTGTAGGGATCACAATATGAATCTTATTTTTCACATTCTGTTTTAGGTTAATACTTTATCAATTTAATTAATGAAGTTTAATTCCAGTAAAATATAAAACTATACTCCAACATAGCTTATTCTCTCCTTTCCTTTATGATGACCTTGTCATATACATTACATTTTTATATTTAGAGACCCAAAATGCTGTTTGTAAAATAATTGTTTTACATAATTTAAAAAATTTAAGAGAAATAAAACATATATTGCTTTTTATATTAACTGCATAGTTACCTTTACCAGTGTTTTTCAAAAAAAATTGTCTATGTGTCAGTTTATGTTACTATGTGATACTGTTTTCTTTCAGCCTGAAGGAATTTCATTATTTTTTTTCATAAGGCAGGTCTACTAGCAAGAAATTATCTTAGTCTTTGTATATCTTGGAATGAGTTATTTCACTTCCATTTTTAAAGAATAGTCTTGCTCAATATGGAATTCTTAGTTTACAGACTTTTGTTTTGTTTTTCTTTTAGTCCATGGAATATGTCATCACAGCACTTTCTGGTCTCTACTTTTTTTCCTAAAGAAATGTCAGCTGTTAATCTCATTGCAGTTCCTCTCTATGTGATCAATTATTTTCCTTTTTCAGCTTTCAAGATTTTCTTTTTGTTTTTGACTTTGTACAGTGTGATTTCATATGTGTGGTATGGATCTTTTTAAATTTATCCAACCTGGAGTTTTTTGAGCTTTTGGATAAGTAAATTTTCATCAAATATAAGAAGTTTTTGGACCTCATTTTTTCAGATATTCTTTCTGGCCCTTTTGGTCTTTTCCTTACATGACTCCCATCTTTCACATATTGATGTGTTTGCTGGCCTTGCACAGGTTTTTAAGGCTCTGTGTTTTATTTGTATTGTTTTTTCTGTTTTTCAGATTAGATACTTTCTACTGACCTATTTTAAAATTCAATTTCTTCTTCCACCTCACCTATGCTCTTGAATCTCTGTAGTGATTTTTTAAAAATTTTGATTATTATGCTTTTCAGCTGAAGACTTTCCAATTAGTTCTTATAATTTCTACCTCTATGGGCATTCTCTATTTGATGTGTCATTGTCATCATGGTTTTCTTTAGTTCTTTAAACATATTTATAGTAGCTGCTTTGGAGTCTCCTAAGTTAAACATCCTATTCAGAGACAGTTTCTATTGACTGTTATTTCTTTGTCTTGGGCATGTGTCACACTTCCTGTTTCTTTGCATGTCTCCCATTTTTGACTGCAATCTTGGAAACTACATTGTAGCAAATCTAGATCAGATAGCCCCTCTTCTCAGGGGTTGTTGATATTTTATTTTCTTTTTAAATTTTTTGTTGAGTTACTTGTATGAACTACTTGTGTAGAGCCTTTCCTTTCCTCAGACTGTGGCCACTGATGTCTCTGCTCATGTTTTTCTTTTATTTCTAAGCTTGACACCCTAGAGATGAATCAACATAGCTCAGTGATTGACAATGATTGGTCAAATAAATCTTGAGTCTATAAATCTTCCATCCTTTGATAGTGAATTGCGTGTGGATTAGGATATGCATTCAGAGTTTAGGTAGTTTACAAGTGTGCCCTAGCTTTTACTTTCTGCTAGGCTTTCTCATGTCTTCTCTCCCCAGCAGGTCTAACATTTAGTCATAGTCAAAAGACAACTAGGCACCTCCCTGTGTACGTACTCTTGGGTATATATACAGCCTTCCAGACCATAAAGATGTGTGAATGTATATCAAGACTCAATATAGTTGTCTTACTTTCTGGATATAACTACTGAATTTCTGGCTAGTATGCCGTTCTGTTGCTTGACATAAATGGTATTGAAACATCTGACTATTGTGATGTTGGTTTCCCTTGAATTTTTCCACTGGGAGTACTATTGTTTCAACAACCCCTGGGGATGGGCTTTGCTCCAAATCAAGACAGTGCCCTCTGGCAGCAGAGGTGTTTTCACAGCTTGCCTTATTCTGGTTAAACAACTGAACTGATGGAGCAGGAGGTGCAATTTCACCTGGGCTGGGATAGGAGCAATTTCAGGCTAAAACAGCCCAAAGTTCCATTGTTTTTATCTGCATTTCAGTAGCTTTTCTCGAATTAAAGTTTCCAATCTGGTGTATGCCCTTGGTTGATTTCCAGAGAACTGAAATTGTTCTTGACAATTTTGTTCAATTTTATCAACACACTTTGTGGAGAGAATTTGCTGAGCTTCTCACTCCACTATTCCGAGAATCCTGTTTCTGTATCATTTTTTTTACCAGAAAAAGTAAAACATCCCCAAAAGCTCATTGTAACTTCTAATTGTACATTATTGGACAAAACTGTGTCACATGCTCTTTCTTGGTGCAAGGTAAACTGGAAGGGTGGTGGATGCAAGGTAAACTGGAAGGGTGGTGGGGTAAGTAATTAGCTTTGGCAGGTCCTATAGTGAAGACTGACAAGTGAGAAAATGTATATCTGGAGATGGATTTGTGGTTAGACAAACAATAATGCCTGTCATACCCATTCAACTGTTAATACCATAAGTAGAAAGTTTAAGTACTCTTTCTAACACTTTTAGAGCACCATTCCAAAGGCAATTGGAAATTAATTTCATTAGGACTCAAGTTCAAAGTTCATAAAACAGTCTAGTTTTTCCGTAAAACATACAGACTATGATGTTGAACTGCATGGGTTTTATACTACGTTTACCATGTACTAGTGTTATAACATTGGGCAAGTAACATAACCTCTGTATTCTTCAGTTTCTCCATGTGTCAAATTTGGATAATAATTATTCTTTCTTCAAGAGTTGTAGTAAGGATTAAGTGCCTATAAAGCACTTTTCCCAGTATCTGGCTCACAGCTGGTGTTTAACAAATACTAGCTTCCTGTGCTCAGAGGGCACTTTCTAGGAAACCCAATTCAACATAATATGGAACTCTTCCTTTGTTCCCTTTGAGTATCTTCCAATGATAAAACTGGAAGAAAGAATGCTTTAATTCTGTGTCACCCATAGAGTTCTCTAAAGACTGGCTATATAGCCTATTCTATATAAAGAAACACATGGTTTTTATGTATGGCATTGAAACGAGGCAAGCTACCAACTGATGTTGCAGCTAAAGCTCTCTTTCCTTCTGGGATTGAGTCATTGAACCAATAACTATGATTTGGGAATGAAGGACGACAACATTGTGTGAGAGTTGGAGAGATCATAGTGGATTATTTATTATTTGGGCTATAAGATGAGGAAGAATAAAGTACTGACAGATGTTAGTTACTATATGTGTATATACATACATACATACATATATATATATATATATATATATATATATATATGTTGCATACATTTCTCATGGTGACCAAATACTAAATAGAGTTCTGATATTACAAAATGACAGTTCACTTATGGATAACTGGAAGGGAAATGAAAAAATAAATGAGATCCTGTGAATATACTGAGAGTAACTTGTAGTCAGAAAAATAAATCGGCATGTAGATATAGATGCCAGAATGCAATTTCATTTTCAGTCAGCCAAAAGTAATTAATAAAATTCGTTATAGTGAGAACAAATGTATTTTAAAGTTAATAACCTTAATAACCTTTGTATTCATGATGAATTAATAATCATTGGAGATATCTATAAGGAATTATAAAAGTATCTTTTATAATAACATGTAGCAAAAGTTTTAGAAATGAAAAAATATATAGTGGAATGGTGCAGTTGAGAAATTTATCACAAGGAACCAGAACTTTTGTGATGAATCAGGAGTAGAAATAAAGTCACTTCCAGTATAGCTTCCTGGAAGGGTTATTAATTTCGTCTATCATGTAGAGGATTCGTAGGGAGGGTAAGGCAATTAGAATTAAAATGATGGCTGGGGCTTCCCTCGTGGCGCAGTGGTTGAGAAGTCCGCCTGCCGATGGAGGGGACACAGGTTCGTGCCCCGATCCGGGAGGATCCCACGTGCCGCGGAGCGGCTGGGCCCGTGGGCCGTGGCCGCTGGGCCTGCGCGTCCGGAGCCTGTGTTCCACGACGGGAGAGGCCACAGCAGTGAGAGGCCCACGTACCGCAAAAAATAAATAAATAAATAAAAGGAATAAAAAAAATAAATAAAATGATGGCTGGAAGGATGGTTCAAATGGGCTCTACCTGTTGGTAGAAGCAATGGGAACCATCTTCTGTTACGAATACTACAATTACCACAGTTCTTACCAAATTTTCCACCCACTGCTTATTATATCATTATTTCTCCAGAGAAGCAATGGCTGACTAGATCATTGTTGATGATACAGACAGTGCGAATAAATTTGCTCTGTTAAGTGGTGAGGGTGGGATGGGGGCTGGTGTAATGTGTGCATGCTGACTAGCTCTCAGTGGGATGACAGTGAGGGTGTTGTTACAGCTGGTCTCCTCTGAAATTTAGGTCACTCTTAGGGCTCTGTATCTTTTTCATTTCCTGAATTTCATTCCAGAAAATTGCTGACCTTTCCATTGCTTCTTTCTTACCTCTTAATAGGTGAACTATAACTGCTCTGTTTCCTGATTATCTGAAACTAAGATTAGGACAGGTACCTAATAAATTCTCAAACTCTGTACTAGCACTGTGTAGCCATATGGCAATTTCAGAAAAGCTAGTCAAAACCTATGAGAGGTAAAAATGTCCAGACTTTTCAGCAAAATTCATTTCAAGGAAAAGTCCTTAGTAAGACACTCATCAATTGTGTCATGTTGCTGCAGTTCCATTGTGTAGATGTGGCAAAGGTGTAATTCTTTCTTAGACAAGTTGAGTGGGAAATTGAGAAAGGTCCAATTCACTCTTCGGTGACCCTTTAAGACTTAAAGGTGTTACACGGAAGCTATAAAGAAAAACCAAAGAGATGACAACTGAGGTTGAAGTTACAGATTGAAATAGGAAGAATAGAAATAATGAGAAAGGCTGAGGCAAATAATTTTTAGATGTTAAGACAGTATTACACTGCAAGCACAAGATGTGCTGTTCAATAAATGCCTTCTTCCAAAGCATCTTGTATTGCTCTGAAATTGAGTCTGGTATTAAGACCTCTGCAGGTAGGAGTACTCAGGGATTGGAGAATTCATCTGCAAATTTCTGCTACCCTGTGAATTCTGTATAGGTTATATTATTTCATGATTTGAACCTGAGATAAAGGATGGATTAAAGAGTCTCTGCATATATCATGCACAATAAGACAACAGTGCACTAAGGGCCAGCAGAATATGGTGATTGTCAGAATCTGGAGGCTGTTTGAATTGAACTTCAGCTCCAGCATTTACTAGAGATGTGATCTGTGGATAAGTTACTTTGTGTCTCTCTGCTTCAGTGGCCTCATGATTCATTTAGGAATAATGATAGTACAGTAGGGTCATCCTGGGATGTGCTTCATCTCTAGTCCTACATTAAAAAAAAATATAACCCTAGCAAAGGGCTCTAATTTTTTCAGTAGACAGGAAACAAATTTACTACTGTCAGGAATATGAAATAGATTCAATTTGGATCAAGTGTCTACATCTAGATTAATCAACTAAGTAATGGTACGGTCTATAAATGCATGGCAACTCTAAATCAAATTCCAAGGTTGGGATGGGGGAATATTCTCCCTAATATTTGGGGTGCTGATTCTCTTATTAGACAGACAAAATAATGAGTTTCTCCTCCAAGGCTTTGGTATGATTATCTGAACGTTATAAAGAAATGTGTATTCCCTCTGCATCAAATTACTCATGTGAGCCTGGACATTTGAATGGTTTAAGAGTCACAGTCAGTAGCATCCTTCATCTTAAGCCTGTCATTCTTTTTATTAGGCACCATTTGTTTCCTTCTACTTTGCTTATTAGAAATACAATTACAAAATGAATTTGGGAATGAAATAATCACTTTTTTCAAGTAAATTGTTCTATTAACTCTCTCAACACAATAGGATAATGTTTGGTATAGATCTGTATTCACCACAACAAAATTAGTTACTATTTTTAATGAATTAAATGTTCAGCTTTTACAGATTCAACATAAATAATCCAGTTGCCATATTTTTTTCACAATGATTTTTAATAAACCACACCTCAGAGTGCATCACCATAAAGCTGGTTGTATTTCCCCACAGACATGGTGTTATAATTGAGAGATAAGCTATTGATCAAAGACTTATGATCAAGCTATTGATCAAAGACTTATGATCAAACGTATGTCATAAAAGCATATTATAGTTCATAAACTGCTATTTTAAAGTATTTATCTTTCCAATAATCCAATTTTTATGAGGCAGGCCTTATCTGAACTCACTGAATATTCAAGAGACTGAAATATATATATTTATATATATATATATATATTTACCACATACAAATGTAGTAAACTGTATCACAATTCTGACTTAAAACCAATATACCATATATAATATACATAGATTTATGCTTAAATGTTGTTTTATCATAATTCTAATAAATTAACTCTTCAGATATTTATTGGGTGACTGTTAAGTGTCGGGCACTTTTTAAGCAACCTGAAATAATAAAATGGAAAACATCATTCCTATATTCCCTGTCCTAGAGGAACTCAGAGACAAATATACAGGCAAAAGTAGAATTTAAAGACAAGATATCAACCATGATGGGAGATATACAGTGTATGTGTAAAGATATATACGTGCATGTATAAATGCAAAATGTATACTTATATGCATAAACACAAAATGTATTTTTTTTTGTGGAGGGGAAGTCAGTGTCTTTGAACAAGTTTATCAGTGAAGTTTTATCTACTCTTTTTCTCCCAGTACTTTCATGGTTAATAAAGACATTTAAATATCTCACTGACTTAAGAAATGTCTCACAGTTTTTCAACTTTCTTGTCATTTTGTTCACAGCTTTCATGGCTCTTACTGCTCAACAAAAAGTCATAAAAGTAATTGTTCCATCTTTAGCACGAGCATATAATAAGATAGCCAGCATTTTTCTGATAGCATGGCTAATGCAAACCAAACACTGAATACTTTTGAGCCTTTGTGAGCTAGGGAATTAGGGATGAAAAGATAAAAAGGGGCACCTAAGATTGGTATTAATTTAAAAAATGATGACGTAAATGGAACAGAGAAAATGTGAGCCTCTATGTTCATTTATCTCTAAAAGGGTTAAATTTGTAAATAGATAATTTATAGAATATTTTATTTCCATGGCTCATGACAGTATCATGCCTGGGTTTTGGGTAATCAGATCAAAACATAAATGTCCACAGATGGGCCTTATAGGAGGAAATGAAAATTATAATTGCTATATTGTTAAATTATAGCAGAATAGGCTATCACTTTGAATTAGAAACACAGTATTGACATCAGCTAAATTTTGAATTGTATGCATTTTTAAAAATTATAAATTTCTGTATTGTGAGTTCAATAATCAAATTATTTTGCACAGATGATTTTATGCATGGATAGATACATTTCAGATAATTGAACACAATAGAATGTAAGCAGAAGGCTGTAGGTGACCACTCAGTGCATAGGCCAGCACTCATAGGAACTAGAGGACAGTTATGTTTCCAGTTTGTCCATTTGGTGTTTAAAAACATAGTATTGCCAGGAGTGATGTTGGATGAGTTTTTAAAATAGTAAGAAATAATTTAGTTAAGCAGGACATGGTGTGTAGATTGTAAAAAGCAATATTCAGATTAGCTAACAGATTATCATCTCTGCAGAAACAATTTTGCCTCTAAAATTTGATAATTTTATGATTCATGCTGGTAGAAAAATCTTTCTCACTGTTCATTCAACAAGCTTTCATTGAGTGCTTACTATATGTCAAGGAACTGTACTCCTCATTGGAGATGAAAAGCCATCATTCTTATCTTTAATGACTTTACATTTATTACAGTGGAATATATAATATATTTTTTAAATGTATATTTATTGTTATCTTTCATGAATTCCCCTAGGCAATTGGATTTGTGGAAATTTCCTGTACCACTTTACTTCTTCATCTGACTCGTCCTGACTGTCACTACTTTCTCTCACACTACTGGGAAGTTCATGACAAGTATTTCTATACAAGCTTACAGTAAACATTTAAGAGTTCTTTTTTCAAGAAAAAAGTATCTGAGAGTAGATATTTTGTTTCTCCCATTCTTCACTGGATATGCATGGGCAAAACTTTGGAAAAGGCTGGGCAGGCACTTTCAGCTCTATCTTGGGCTAATGTATCTCTGGATCCTCTGTTGGCAGTGGTACCACCTCCAACAGCTCGGGCCAAAATTGTTCTATTTTCTTTTTTCCAGAAGAACAGAGGCGTCCCAGAAACCTGCTTGGCATACTCTCTTTTCAATGTGCACATAGCAGGAATCCACTCTAATTTTGTCAGGGAGAGAGGAACTGAGTCAAATCATGTATATCAGCCTATTTTTTCCTTCTTGATATAACTTTTTGTTTCTTGGCTAGAAAGTAGTTCTCCCACTGGGTCCTCCAATGGCCATGATCTTTCAGGTCGTCATAATAGCATACTTCTACCTGCCATATTAAATCTCTAATTTTTAAACTTCTAGCAACAAATTTGCAGGGCAGCACATCAAACTTTGGTGAGCATGAGAATGATTTGGAGAGCTTATTAAAGCACCAAGTCCTAAGTTCTCCCTGACGGAGACTTTGATTCAGTACACTGGGGATGAATTGGATTTCTAACACCCTCCCAGGTCATGCTTGTCCATGTACCATACCTTCAGCAGAACTGTTTAGAGTGATTATGTTATACAGGCATACCTTGGAAATACTGTAGTCTATTAAGTTTGTAACAGCATTATGTCTAAAAAATGTATGTACCTTAATTAAAAACTCTATTGCTAAAAATACCATCACCTGTGCCTTTAGTGAGTCATAGTAGGAACATCAAAGATCCGTGATCACAGATCAACATAACAAATATAATAATAATGAAAAAGTTTGAAATATTGCAAGAATTACCAAAATGTGACACAGAGATATGAAGAGAGTAAATGCTGTTGGAAAAATGCTGCCAATAGGCTTGTTCAATTCAGGGTTGCCACAAACCTTCAATTAATGAACAATGCAGTATCTGGGACGCACAATAAAGTGAAGTGTAATAAAATAAAGTATGCTGTTATAGAAATATTTAGTGGGTCCCAATAAGAAATGATCAATTTTACCTAGTGCTTTCAGAAAGCAGTCAAAAAAAAAAAGCACCTCCTTAAGCAAAGGCATGCACAGTGATGAGCAATTTTTCAGGCACATGATATATAAAAATGGACACGTCCAAGAAAAGGGATTTCCAGGAGGTTAAGCAGAGTAAGCATGGGTATGAAGGGGATATAAAAACAAACAAAAAAACAAGAAAAGGGTGTATGGCTGGAGGGTAGAACGTATGGGAATAAAGGTGGCAGGAGAGTGGGGGAAGATAAGGCCAGAACAGAAGGCAAAGGCCAGGTCATCAATGATGTTCTGTTATAATATAAATAGTTCTTTAGGTAATATGTAAGCAATAATATAATATAAGCATTACGTTTTAGAAAGGTTATTTGGCAGTAGTATACAAGATGAACCAAATTGGTCCAAGACTGGTTGCAGAAGAACACTTAGATGAAAATGATTGCAGTAATCCAGGTGGGTGATAATGAGGCCTTCAGCTAAGGTAGTAAGCAGCGGTGGAGAGTGATAAACTGGACAAGAAAATTATGAAGGTGACTAATTAGATGCAAACAGTTTTGTATAGAATGTCTCCTTGGTCCTAAAAAGAATATTGGAATAATTCATTGAGATGACAAGATAATGATTGCAGGGGAAATAACAGGTTTGATGGCAAGTAGGGAGGGGAAGCTGTGTTGATGAGTTCTGTTTTGGAGATGGGGAGTCTGAGCTTCCTGGGCCCATACAGGTCTAGACCTCAGTAGAGTAGCCTGAGCTGGAGATATAAATTTTGGAATTATCGTATAATTATCATATAGCTGTCTTTGGAATAATGGAATTAAATGAGAATCTTATGAAAGCTTGAAGAATATATTGGTTTCTTAGGAGAGAAAATCTAAGGCACATTAATAGTTTTAAAGAATAGGATGAGAAAGAGAATCTTACCATGGATATTGAGAAGGTTTAAAAAGATAAAAGGAGAACTAAGGCAGCAGTATCACTAAGCCAAAGAAAGAAGCTCAGAGATATCAAATAGCTCAGAGATGCAAATGGCTCAGACACCAAATACAACGGATACTGAAAGGAGTCTACTGGATTTAGCAATTAGGAGATCATTGGTGCATGGGGAGAGTTCTTTCAGGGAAGTGATGAATAGGGAAACCTTATTTGAATAATTAAAAACTTATTAGGGCTTCCCTGGTGGCACAGTGGTTAAGAATCTGCCTGCCAATGCAGGGGACACAGGTTTGAGCCCTAGTCTGGGAAGATCCCACATGCCGTGGAGCAACTAAGCCCGTGAGCCACAACTACTGAGCCTGCGCGTCTGGAGCCTGTGCTCCGCAACGGGAGAGGTCGCGACAGTGAGAGGCCCGCGCACCGCGATGAAGAGTGGCCCCCGCTCGCAGCAACTGGAGAAAGCCCTCTCACAGAAATGAAGACCCAACACAGACAAAATAAATAAATAAATAAAAACTTAATAGAAGGTAAGGAATCTGTCACAGAGTACAATCCTTTTCTCTAGGACAGAGCTGGATTTCTTCCTAAGCAAAGAAAGCAGAGGGTGTGTTTCTTTGATTAAATAATACCTTGGATCAGCACAATAACCTATAAATTGATACCTGTTGATAACTAAGATTAGGGACCAATCGGAGGTCAACAAAAGGACACCATGAGCCTGATGTAGGAGGTTCATAGGAAGGACTAAATCATGAAGGAGGAGGGGATGGCTGTCAGGGAGATGGAGAGGAACCCCCAGTAAGCAATGACTACTTCTCAAGCCATTCCAAACACATCCAGCTAAAAATATGTGATCAAAGCTTCTGAGACCCCTGTCTCAGAAGCCTAGTTTTGCAACCAAAACTTGGCAATTAGTATTTGAAAACCACATTAATTGTCTAAAAACCACCCACAGGCACTTTGACATTTATTATACATCAGAGAATACACAACCTTGATCTGAACCGAAATGAAGGGGAAACATAAGACATTTGCAATAATTTCAATCAAGTTTCTCCAAACATCAGACTACTGAGTGATATTGCCAAACCCAATATCCAGTGCATTTAAAAACATCACTGTTTCTCATTTTATATACACGTGTTCATGTTTCCCCGTGAAGAAACCAGTGTTCTTAATTGTTTAAAATGGCTTTACTTCACTCTTCTTTGCATCTTACAATATTTAAACTAAAATTTATAGTTTTAGTTTAAAACTATACTTAGTTTAAAACTAAACTTAAACTTTTAGTTTAAAACTAAACTAAAAGTTTTAAGAATTTATCCTTTAAGAATTTAAGAATTATCCTTTATGAAATATAATGGATAAGGAAAGTAACTTTAGTAACTGTCTTGACATTGAGCGTAGCTCTGAGAAATGGGTAATGGCAAATCCTTCAAGGGAAATATATTAAAGACCCAGTGAGAAAAGGAGAGTGAAAAAAGCATATCCTTATTGAGGAATATTATATCCTCATTGAGGATATAATTATTATATCTTTACTGAGGGGAAAACAGAATACAGAGAAAATCGCCTAACTAGCTTTAATGGGCTGGTCAACAATTCATCACCTCCGTTACCCACAGCAATGTCCCTTAAACTGGGTTCTTCAGATTATTAGTAGTCTTTCAAGGGGTAATAGATGTTCCTTAAAAAAGGATGCTACCTAATATAACCCCTGCATATTAGTATGCTAGGTCTGCAGTAACAAAGTACCACAAACAAGGTAGCTTAAACAACTAAAAATTACTGTCTCATAGTTCTGGATGCTTGAAGTCTAAGCAGAGTTGGCAAGTGTTGGCTCCTTTTGAGGCCTCTCTCCTTGTCTTGTGGGTGACTGCCTTCTCCTTTTGTGTTCACATTATCTTCCCTCCTTATATGTCTGAGACAAATTTCCTCCTCGTATTAGAACACCAGTCATATTGAATCAGGGTCCAACCTAATGACCTCCTTGTAACTTAATTACCCCTATAAAGACCCTGTCTCCAGAATATGGTCACATTTTGAGGCACTGGATATTAGGACTTCAACAGATGAATTTTTTGAGTGGACAAAATTTATCCCATAACACCATGTACTAAGTATCCATTGCAGCATAACAATGTTTCGACAAACTTTGAGGCTTAAAGCAATACACATTGATTATCTCACAGTTTCTGCGGATCAGGAATCTGGGCATAGTTCAGCTGGGTCTCCTACAAAACTGCAATCAAGGTATCACTCAGGACTGTGATATCATCTCAGGGCTCTCCCGGGGAAGGATCTGCTTCCAAGTGGTTGTCAGAATTCAGGCCCTGTGGCTTGTTGTATGGAGGGCCTCAGTTTCTTGCTGGCTGTCTCCAGGGGCCATTTTCAAAACTTGCCACATGAGTCTTCCTAACATGGTCAGCTGGCTTTATCAAATCCAACAGGAGACAATGTCCCCTAGCAAGACTTATGCTACAGTCTTATGTAGAGTAACCACACAAGTCACATCCCATCACCTTTGTTATGTTTTATTGGTTAGAAGCAAGTGACATGCCCTGCCTACACTCAAGAAGAGGGAATTACACAAGGATATGAATACCAGGAGGAGGTGGGGATCCTGGGGGCCACCTTAGATTCTTTCTACCACAACTCTCCCTTAGAGAGTTACAATGGTATAGACACATTAAAGACTCTGAGAACATCATATGGGAATACCCTATGAGGCCATTAGGTAAAATATACTCCTTATCTCAGCATATAAGACCTTCAATGATTTGCTTCGAACCTACTTCTTTAGGATGATGTCATTATATATCCTTTATATACCACATAACTCAGTACATCGTATAACTCACTCTTCCCTAGATTTTTCCATTTGAACTTTACTAATTTTCCTTTCTGAATTTTTCACGTTCTTCAAGTCTTATTGCAAAATTCACTAGCCCAATGAACATTTTCTTGAATATTTCCAGCTGGATTCATATGTTCATTTATTTCTTCATTCAACAAATATTTGAGAATAAAAGATGCTAGGTGTGGAACTTATAGCAGTGAAATAATTTACCTTCTAAAAGAAGAGATTGGCATAAAGAATCAAACAATTATATAACTGCAGTTAGAGATACGTGATATGCAGGAAAAAAAAAATGGAGTGCTCTAATAGAGAAAAATAATAGGAACCTAACTTGTGAGGGTGCATGGTCAGAAAAGACCCAGAGGAAGTGACTCTGAGTCTTCAGCTGAAGATGAGGGAAAAGCAAGATGATCATTCCAGTCAGAGTAGAGCCTGTGCAGAGGTCCTGACTTGCAATTCAGGGAAATGAAGTAAGGCAGATACAGCTGGAATGTAATGAAGGTGCAGTAAAGGTGAAAAGGTTGGCAGGGCCCAGATGGTTACAGGCCTTGAAGGCCACTTAACAGTTTTGTTTTAATGCTAAGTAAGTGCAGTGAGCAACCAGTAAAAGTCTTTAGGCAGGAAAACGACCCTATCAGATTTATGGTTTCAAAATACCACTCATGTTGTTCTATGCAAATGGACTGTTCTCTGCGAATGGACTGAATATGGATAAAGAAGCAGAGATTAATTAACATAAAGCTTTTAGTGTATATCTAGAAATTAGTTGATAGCAGCATGGACAAGACTGGAAGTCAGTAAATTATGGCCTGTGGATACAAACCTGCTTTGTATGACCCATAAGCTAGTATGGTCTTTATATTTTTTAAGGTTGTGAAAAATAAAGAATATGTGACAGAGGCTGTATGTAGTCCACAAAGCCTAAAGTATTTACTACGTGGACTGTTACAAAACAGCTTGCTGACCCCTGATCTAGACAAATAATAACCGTGGAAATGTAGAGAAGTGAGGGATTTAAGATTTATTATCTGGATGGACACAATTTGATGATGGATTAGATGTGGGTGTGAAGAAGGAAATTTAAAGTAAAATGTTTAAGTTCTGACTTGAGCAACTGAGCCAATGGAAATAACGTATAAAACATAAAAGACTAAAGGGGAGTGATTTGTGGGGAAGGAAAATGAAGAGTTCTGTTTTGGGTACTGTGGTACACAACAGGTCCTGTCTCTGTGTGCAGGGACACAGACACATGTCTCTTGTGACATTTGGGAAAGTTTTCTGCTTTATAAATTCTGCCTTCCCAAGGTAGAAACCAAACAGTATCCTTCCCAGCTTTCTTTGCAACATGGTGTTATGTCCATGTATCACATAAGCTCACATGAGAGGCTGATTGACTTTTGAGGTTCCATTCTGCTAGCGGAAGTTACTAGCTCCCAGCTATCGGGGTGAGGTCAGTGATGGCAACATCATCTTCCTGGGTTAGGACATTCAGTGCTGTTGACCAGCTATGGAAAACAGGTTGTGGCAGTCATGCAAACAGTAGCTTCCAGAATGTAATAACAGCAATGACTGCAGTAGTTTTCTCAGTAGGCCAGCTCTGTTTTGTGGTTCTTGTTATTTTCCCTAGAAATTTAGTCCTAAACCTGGTATTCCAGCCATCCCAACCATTCTGTGAGCTTCTCAATATCCTTTTTGAAATTCCTTTTTGATTTTTCAGCCAGAATCAGTTTCTGTTGCTTGCATCTAAGAACATGACTGTTAAAGACATTTAATTTGATACGCCTGTGGGATATTCAAGTGAAGACATTAAATAGAGAGTTAGCTATACAAGTCTGAAGCTCAGAGGAGAAGTCTTGGCTGGAAAAAGAAATCTGGGAATTGTTGGACTATAAGTGTTATTTAAAACTACAGGAATGTATAAGATTGTTTAGGAATAGTGTGTAAAATAGACTGAAAACAAAACAAATTCAACATAATAGAAATTGGGTTGAGAGGGAAGCTTAATTTTTCATCTTTCTGAGAGCCCATAGTATTTTATACCTACAGTACTTAATAGATTCTCTCATATTATAGCTATTTGTTTACCAGTATGAAAATAATTTAACTGATTTGAGTTCCTTGAGGGAAATGGCTGTGTAGGTTTCTTCACTGTTTCTTCCAGTAGAAGACACAATGCTTTCTATGGAATAGGCACTCATATATTTTTCCCACTTGAAATTAAATTTTCAATCTTTGATTCCCTTCTCAGGGTTTTTAAATATATATTTAAGAGCAAACTAATTTTGAAACAATTGCTTTCTATGTCCTGGGTTATCTTTGGTCTGTTG
Source organism: Stenella coeruleoalba (assembly GCF_951394435.1). NCBI lineage: Eukaryota > Metazoa > Chordata > Mammalia > Artiodactyla > Delphinidae > Stenella > Stenella coeruleoalba. Next base: position 70,350,583 of record NC_137169.1, on the reverse strand, counting down.
CAAGAAATTTTATTATTATTTAAATCATTGTTTTGTTCCCTTTAGGCATTTTCTCGACCATAGGATGGGCAATTATTTGACTGGTTTTTTTTTTGTTTTTGGTTTTTTGGGTTTTTTTCTTCTCACAGTGCTCTATAAAGGGCTTAACTGGGAAATCTTCAACTCTTAATTTTCTGTCATATGCATATAGAATCTTCTCTGTTCTAGAAAGATGCCAGAAATGATTTTTTAAGGTATAAAATATCTTAAACTGATGCTTATTTAATCACTTTTACCTCAATTTTTACCTCCATTTTAAACAGTCATAAACTAAGCTTAATGTCATTCATGTTTATTTAAAATACTTATTGAAAACTGTATATCACAGTTTTTTTGCAGAATAGTAGGTTGATGTACTTAGGTGTAATATTGGAAAAATTGGATTCTTTTGTTTAGTTCACTTAGTATTTGTGATACTTTATACCTGTGTTAGAAAGCTGTCTTAAGTATTAATTTACTTAAAATCAATTACATAACTACTAAGAGCCAGGTACTATGCATTTTTAGGAATACAGAAATAAATAAAAGAAGGCTCACAAAGAGTCAATGTAAATAGCACAAAGAGAAGGTCTTTTTAATTTCTGTGACTTATCCTGATTTCATCTCTAACAGTCCTATTTACGAAATATATTTTATAAAGGCTCAATTGTGTATCCTTTGTTTGAAATGAATTTATACATTGAAAAAAGTTTCTTTCATGAAACTCCATCACATTGTTCTATAAGAGAGTGATTTTCAGCTGAGCTTCTGCAAGACACTGTAAAATATGCGGTTCACTTTTGACACCCAAATTAATTGCCATTGCTAGGTCCTGACCCTACTCACAGTTTTCTGAACGCTTGGCACTTTGTGGCCCTTCTTCAGTCAAACTGGGGAGTCCAGTTAAGCCTTGTCTGCTAAATCCTTTTGTCTGCTATGTTTACATGTTGTCGAATGACTTTTATATTCATTGTCTCACGTGCTACTGGTAAAACCTGTAAAAGTTAGGCCAGGCAGGCACTATTATCTCAATTAACAGTCTCAAGGTAACATGGCTAGTAAGTTGCTTTGCTGAGAATAGAATTATGATCTTCAGCTTCAGATTTTCATTCCTTATCCTTTTCCCTCTATAATCAAGAAACTAAATAAAGCAAAGAAGATAAATATGCCAAGGGATTGATAACTATTGATGATTTCAGTTGTGATATGCAAACCAGAGATTGTAGGCTAGAAACTTTCTCTGAAGTTTTAGAATTTCTGGACATGAAGTTTGCATCATTTGTTAATGTATATTTACTGTAATTATCTTTTCATATAGTACACATACACCTAATTATTATTGGATCAAAAGCATTATTGGGAAATAAAAGCACATATTGAAATTTTGAGAAGCACTGGAGACCAATCCAGAAAACATATTTGTGAAGGGGTACCCTCTACTATTGGAGGGATACAACTATGCAAACAGTATTCTTCTTGTGTATTTAATTATAGAAGTATACAGGGTAAAGCACAGACCTGACAAGTGATTTGTCTGCTTAAAATCCTTAGATGGCTCCTACTGTCTTTTTAGATACACTTAAAGATGTTACAAATTGTCAGTTGAATCAATACTTGTGGCTGACTACAGTGAGTTGAGAATATGTGCAGTGGGGAAGAGGTTGACCTGCTCTCAGTGTGACATGTCACATCCTCTATTGAGAATCACTGGTCTGCCAGATAGTATTCAGACTCCTCCCCAGAGCCGTCCTGACTGATATCGCCTGGTCCATACTGTCGCTTCAGCCTCGTGTTCTGCCTTTCCCCTTCAAGGTCTTTATGCTCTAGCTACAACTGACTGCGCTTTCCTGAATTTATGGCTCAAATGAACCTCAGCCACCTCTATTACACCAAGACTCAACTGCTACCACCTGTGTGAGGTCCTGCCTGACTTCTCTCTCCCAGAATCCTGAAAATTTATATCTCCTTCTCCTGTACCCCTAAAATCTTGCACAATGCTTAAAAGAAAGTAGATATGCCTGTATATATTCTATGAATAAATGAGCAAATGTATTTGACTAAAGTCAGAATGCTAGTTAATGTCGGCTGGAAAAAAGAAAAAAAACTAGTTAGAGAGTTCTTTATTTTGTCCCTGCTTATGCCTCTCATTGCTAGAGTAAGAGATTCTGGCTGATTGCAGACCACATTAAAAGTAAATTCTTATTTAAATTTTTGCATTTCATACTAAATAGCCAAGGTCATGAAATAGCCTGGTGATAGGGGTTGGGGGGAATGTGCTTGTTAACACTCTTCTTTCTGGGGGAATAAACATTTCCTAACCTCTATACACTATTTAGAAGATAATGATTCATTGCTTGGAAGTTTCCCTTGCTTACATATTAACTCCCAACATTCCACCCCAAAGAATCAGATGGACCACATTGTGACTGTCTATTCAGTAGCTGCTCACGGGAACCATTTACCACGTCTAAGTCACAATCTTGTCTTCTAGGTTCAAAACACAATTAACTTCTTGCTCTTTGGGGAGAGCAGATAAATAAATAAATAAACCTGTTCCCTATGTAATTATGCTACCCGAAGAGTCAGACTCCTCTACCCTTTACACATAAGTCAACTGGAATAATTATTAGTAATAATGCTTTGATAATATTTTAATGCCTTTCCCTCAGGAGATCAAATTGCTTTACACACATTATCTCATTAATCCCTACTCCAATTTTGTGAGATAGAAAGAAGCGGGCTCTTTTTTATGCTTCTATTAACGTGTTATTCTTGCTCTCAGATGTTCATTGCATAGTATACTGACCCATATCAGTATGGAATTTTATTAAGTAACACAAGGTTAAGTCTTTACAAAAGAGACCTGAGTCAACAAGGAGCGCATTGCATCTCTGTTTTAGCCAAGGTCTTCTCCATATGAATGAACTGTCAGAATAATTCATTGTTCTTTCGGGTTAACAAATGCCATTCTCCTGTTTACTGATGAGTGGTGAACACACAAAGTTTGCTCAGTCATAGCAATGAAAACTAGATCCTGTGGTCAGCAGAGTTAATTTTTTTTTCTAACTGCTTTACTGTACTACCCTAACACTGTCACTTTGATGCTAAGAATGTAAATGAAAGGGTACAAAATCTAAGCTGTTGGAATCTTCTAAATCAATAGCAAACATTATTTGAATGTTACACTAAACAGCTGTAATACTAGTGTAACTTTTCAGCCCTGGGGCTATTAAGCTTAAAGAATGACAGTTCTAAGCCAAAACAGTATTTTGAAAGGCATTTCACTGTTAGTTTGTTTCAAAAAATAATTCTTACTCTGATGAAACTTAATACAAATTGATGAAAGAATTAAACTCTCATTTGTAATGGAGAAACAAAGGACAGACATACTGTTGGGATACTTTTGTTTTCTTCTGGACCAAAAAAAAATTATATTTATCTAGAGGCAAGTTAAAAACAACAACAACAACAACAACAACAACATGATTTCAGAACATTTTAGGGATAATAAGGTAACGTTGCTTGAATATGGTTTCAGCCAAAGGTTAGGTAAGATATAATATGGACAAGCCTCTCAACATGGAGTCTGTTTCTCAGCATTGTAACTCTATAGGAAAGCTTCCCAAAGTCTCTCATTCTGCTCCAAGCAATCTTTGACTCCATGGGTAATTAATTCTTTTCACTGAAATATGCTGTTCAAGCCCTGCCATATATTGTTGCCTACATCTAGAACTCCTGGAGTGTAACAGAGAATAAGGCGATGTCCCAATGGTGAGAGCCACTCTTCAAAGATAAATATCTCCTCTGTCTTACGTTTTGTTTAAATTGGAAAAGAACAGTCTAGCAAAGGTACAGTGTCAGTGTTTAAGATCAAGTTGTTATGCTATTTACAAAAAAAAAAAAAAAAAAGGTGGGGGAAGAAAAACCATGCACAGCAGAAACTATGAACCTTATGTGACTGCCTCCTATTTTACCAACTGATTTAAAATCTTCATAAAAGCATGTATTTTTAGAACTTGGAAGCTTAAAACAAACTGTAAGTAGATTGTATTGAACTCATGGAATATGAAGTCTTTAATGGAAATATCATCTGACTCTAAAATCCTACATCATAAGTATGTGAAGTTTAACACATGGTAGGCTTTTAAAAAATCTAAGGTTTCATAGGAAAAGAATATGGAAATACAAATTATGACCTGTTAAAATTTTATTAGTGGACCATTTTCATTTATAGTCTCCTGATATTTTTCAGATCCCTCTATACATTTTTCCTATAATTAATTATATTTTATAACTCTCTTAAAAGTTCAATCGGATATTCACTTTTTCCTTTGCTTTTAAAAATTCCATCTTTCTAACTAATGGTTTTTATGCTAACTTTCTGTGTAGTTTTATTTTAATAAATGGAAATTATTTCCAGATTAGGTATAGCCAACTCTTCATCAGGAGTTTGTTGTAAATTATAGTGGTTAAGGGCATCACAAGCTTGGAGGACGCAGGTAAGCTACAAACCACTCTATGCCTCAGTCTTCTCATTTGTACAGTGGGGATAATAACCGTGCTTATGTCATAGAGCTGTTGTAGGAATTGAATGAGTTCATCTTAGGCAGGTGCTCTGTGCTTGACACATTTTAAGACCCATATGTGTTCGCTTTTATTTGTAGCATTATCATCACCATTTTTCAAGCTTTCTCTTTTGTAACTGGCCTCTATCTATTTAGTTTAGACTTTATTTTTGAAACAATCTACCTAGCTCTTTAAATGAATATTTGTAGTAGAGTGAGCACTGGACTGGGAGTCCGGAAAAATATGTTTTCTGTACTAGTCCTGAATATGTCACTTAATTGTTATGTTTGCTTGGGAAGTTTGTTTTGTCACTTCAGGTTTTTAATTTTCTTACTTAAAAGAAAATTAGGGTGCTAACCTATATTAATAATCTCAAGTCATCTACAAATCAACCTGTAAGTTAAAAATCAAATAAAGGGCCAACATAGTCAGCGGCCAAGTCTTTATTTTATCAAGGAAGCACATTATAAAAAGAACCACAGTACACCATCCCTAGGATTTCATTAAAAAGAAATTTTTCACACCACGAAAAAGCAAGAAAGATATAATCTTAAGGAGGAGTGCTTTTTATT